>NC_057395.1:75528500-75852895 GCF_019320065.1 Cervus canadensis
CCCACTGCCTTGTCCCCTGGTTGATGTAAATGCAGCAATTTACAGGATGGTTTTACAATGTTTTCAGGCTCATGAAGGTCCCACAGTCCTCTCATCATAGATTGTGTGCCCACCAACCAAGATTATTGGGCCCAATTTTGCTTGCCTTGGTTTATATACTAAAAACAATCGTTCGGTTGAATATTCACCCTCTTTCTCCTGACTGATGAATTTAATCTTCTGAAGGTGAGGGTCCCCCACCTGGATGCATACAGAACCTTAATTTCTTGCCCTGAATGGAAACTTCTGTTTTCGTGGATACAAATTTATGCCCCAGATTCAACCCAGAGAAGCCAGACCTTTAGAGTGAAGGATGTACCACAAGGAAGGTAGTGCTGTGGGGTGTCACAGCAGAAGTTTTGGAGCCATGGGGAGCTGCCTTCAGCCCTGGCTCACTTGAGACCAACTTCATGGCCGCAGGAGCTACTGAACCTCATCTGGAAAATGGGAATATGGAAAATCAACTCACAGGATCATTTACCTAAAATGATAGAATGACATCCTGAGCACAGGGCCCAGTACTTCACGATAGTTTATAGTCACTGTTATTGTCATTATTACTAGTTGATAATAACAGTCCTCTTCTGTTGAGATTATGATGACCATTAGGGAAGAGACTCATGAAGGTTTTCCTTTCTTTCCATCCCTGTGGGCAGGGATGGGAGCCTGAGGCAGGTAGATGAAGAGCCCTGTTCTCGCTGTCTCTAGACACAGAGCGGGACAGACAGTTTGGTCTCACATGATGGGTGTGAAGTAATTGGTTCTATTAGATGAGTTGCAGAGCCAGCTTTCCAGAACAGTTTGCACTTACTTTGCTCCTGTATTCCCTGCCTTATGAGTGGGAGAGAGAAACAACAGTTGGCAGCGCTCATTCTCCCAGGGCCTGCGGGTCCTAAGAACCTGCCTCATGCCAGCTGCCCTCCTCCTCTTGACATTGTAGGTGCTGTTGCTGATTCTTGACTCCCCGGCTTCTCAGAAAAATCCTCTCACTGGTAGAGGAGTAAGACCTTCTTAAGAAACATCCTTTCTGAAATTTTACCTCTCAGCGCCGCCCTTGTTTTCTGTTTCCTTCACCAGGTCCCACGAGCTGCGCTCCAAGGTGGTTTCCCTGCAGCTCCTCCTCTCCGTGTTGCAGAATGCCGGCCCGGTCTTCAGGACTCATGAGATGTTCATCAACGCAATCAAGCAATACCTCTGTGTGGCGTTGTCCAAGAACGGCGTCTCTTCAGTGCCTGATGTCTTTGAGCTCTCTCTCGCTATTTTTCTTACTCTTCTTTCAAACTTTAAAATGCACCTGAAGATGCAAATAGAGGTATGGACTCCAAATTGACTGTTTTGGGTTTTTTTTTTTTTTTTTGAAGTTGGGTGACACTTTTATATGCTGTGTTAAATACTGGTGGGAATTACACAGTCTACTTGCTGGCACCCCAGAGAACTTATTGAGCAAGAGAATTCCTTTTCATAAAAAGTTACTGCCCCCAAATCTTATATATGTGTGCTCACTGAGTCATGTTCAACTCTTTATGACCCCGTGGACTGTAGCCCGCCAGGCTCCTTTGTCCATGGAATTTTCCAGGCAAGAATACTGGAGTGGGTTGCCATTTTCCTACTCCAGGGGAGCTACCCAACCCAGGGATCAAACCCACATGTCTTGGACTGGCAGGCAGATTCTTTACCACTGCGCCTCCTGGGAAGCCCCAGATCTTATATACCTTTTATTTTAATCAAAGGTTTAAATTGTGTGGTCTTTTGTTGGGCTCAGTCCCCCAGACGTGTTTGTTTAGCCTATAAATTGTTTGAAATAACTTGAATTAGTATCCAGACTGAGAAGTCAGGGACTTCCCTGGTGATTCAGTGGCTAAGACTCCGAGCTCCCAATGCAGGGGAGACCTGGGTTCCATCCCTGGTCAGGGAGCTAGATCACACGTGCCGTAACTAGGAGTTCAAATGCTGCAACGAAAGATCCCAAGTGCTGCAACTAAGACTTGGAGTAGCCTGCACAGACACACACACACAGACACACAGACACACACACACACAGACACAGACACACACACACACACCACCCCCACCCCCCCCACACACACACACCACCCCCACCCCCCCCCCCCGGCCTCCCTCCTTGCTTTACTCATAGACTCTGTCTGCTCTTAAAGGCTTCAGGGGTTTTGAGCCCTAATTTAAACTATTAATTGCTGTCCTTATCTTCTTCTTGCCATATAGGTCTTTTTCAAAGAGATTTTCCTGAACATTTTAGAAACATCAACAAGCTCTTTTGAGCACAGGTGGATGGTCATTCAGACCCTGACAAGGATCTGCGCAGGTACTTTCTCCCAGAGGGGGGCTCATCCTTTTGACTTGCCCAGAAACACCTCTGAGGCTTTGATTCTCCACAGTCCAGATGAAGACCTTGATCCCCTCCTTTTAGCATTGTAACGAAGTGCTGAAGAAATCATTCCCTTAAAGGCTGCTGCTCACCTAATGGCCAGACTGGTTTTCCCAGGACTTTCTGATTGTAGCACGGAAAATCCCATGTCCTGGGAAACCTAATCCTGAAGAACTAGGGCACTTGTCACTGTACTACAAGCTGAACATGGCTTATAAGTCACAGAGTCCCAGGTATGAGTGTCCTAACTCCTGATTGGGTGCTAAAGTAAATTTGCATTTCCCTCTACACCACCCAATTGTGTGACTGAGCATCTCTTTGTCATCAGAGTAACCTCATCAAAGTTATATGGCTTTAAGAGTTGGATGAGGCAGTTGCTCTCCCTTTTTGATGAGGAAAGTAAGCTGTGAGAGTTTGAGTGAGCAGCCTGAGATTTCAGTGCGTGCCAGGGCAGGCTAGAAGGAGAGCCTCCTGCATTTCTAGTCCTCCGTCACACACTTCCCGACTGAGGCGTGTCCAGCCTGAGTTACTAATTCACTGGGAAAACTTTTTGACCAAGGAATCTCGTTTAATAAGGAAACAAGCTGTTCTCTATGTTCAGTCAGAATTTCTAACATCCGTGTGTTATTTTCCAAGATGCCCAGTGTGTTGTAGATATTTATGTCAACTACGACTGTGATTTAAATGCTGCTAACATTTTTGAGCGCCTCGTAAACGATTTATCCAAAATCGCTCAGGGAAGAAGTGGACATGAGCTGGGAATGACACCTCTGCAGGTAAAACCACTGAGAACGTTCATTTCTGTTTAGAGTTCATTCATTTCAATAACCGTTTGTAGAGCGCCACCATGTGCCAGGCACTGTCCTTGGTGCTGGGGATACAGCAGTGAACAGAGCACAGACAGACATGTCCATGTGCACAATTGCTGCAGTCCTGACACCAAAAAGCAGACAGTGAGGAAGTAAGCTGCAGGGACGAATAAAGCAGGGACGACAGAGAAGGGCTGTTGGAGGCGAGGGTGGGGCCGTCAGGGTCACCTCCCTCAGAAAGTGACGCTTGAGCTGAGACCTGTAGGACGCGTGTTCACTCTGTCACCTTTCCATAGATCGTGTGAACACGGATCCCAGGCTAGAGGAAAGGCAAAGGAGATTGCTTCTTACTAGATCCCCTCACTATTCCCTCCCTACAAAGACAATACGGTTTTTAACCTGAGGTCTCAAGAAATTGGTTGGAAGGTCTGTGAGCCACCTGTAATTACACATGGAGTTTTGGTATATGGGCATTTTTCTTCAACAAAGGTCTATAGTTGTCGTTAGATTGCCCAGGGAGATCCAGACCATCTTAGATGCTATTTTGAGTCTAAAATGTTTGCAGTTTTTAAAAGATGATCTGCAGCTCACTTTCACATTCAGCTTTTTAGTTGAGAAGTGCTACTTTAAAAAAAAAAAAAAAAGGTATTTTTATTTACCTGCAGAGTAAGCCTTAAGATGGAATGCTTTTTTGGGTGTTCAGGGCATGATGGTGTCCACGGTCATTCATCTGTTACATAAGATAAGATTCTTTTTTTTTTCAGGGTCACTAGTTAAGACTCTCTTTTTTTAAAGTGTGTTTTAAATGTTTGGTTGGTTGTGTTGTTGTTTTTTTAATTTATATAAGCAATGAATGAGAATTTCATTTTAAAAATCAAATAATACTCTTCACTTTAGGAAAGTACACATGCCATTTTTTGCAGGTAGGGAGTTTGTAATGAACACCTTTAAAGATGATCATGGTTTTTGCAGTGAGCCCTCTATGTTTACGTCACCTGTTCCCTCTTCCTTGGGTCAGTAACTCCAAACGTCAGTAATTATCTCATATTGTCACAGGATTCCCAGAGCCCTCCAGACATCTGCACTTAATTTATCTGCTGAGTCTCTGTATTTGTCACTTTCGTCCTTTAGGAGCTCAGTCTCAGGAAGAAAGGCCTAGAATGCCTCGTGTCCATCCTCAAGTGCATGGTGGAGTGGAGCAAAGACCTGTATGTGAATCCCAACCACCAGACCAGCCTGGGTGAGAGACCCCCCCACTGCACATACACACCTCCCATCTGCCACCACCCACCGTTCACAATAGGCTACTCAAAACTTTTGGAAAAAGCTATCCTGATATAGTTGTCTTAGAATTAGCAAAATACTTTAGTTTGGAAAATACCTAAAGTATTTTAAAGGTTCTGCTTTTTAATCCATCTGGAACTTGGGTGGGGGAGGTAGAGATAGTGTGAATTGTGCTCTAACTTCATTTTTCCAAACAGAGCCATTTATTACAGCTTTTTTTAGTAGTCTTTCTTTCCCTCACTGATTTGAAGTACCACCTTGATGGTATATCACATCTCTCTGTGTGCATAACTGTTTCTGAGTTTTCTGTTCTATTGATTTGTGTCTTCCTCCACCAATCCCGTGCTTTTCAAATGCCTAAAGTTCTACAGTGAGTTCCAGTACCTGCTGGGACATGTTCTGTGTCTTGTGCATTTTTGCACTTTTATTCTTTGATGTGAATTTTAGCATTAGCTTATCTTCCACAACCAAGTTGTTAAGTAAAGTAACTGCGATATCAAGGTTTTCATGAACTTGACAGCACAAAGCTTATTGTTACAGGTCTGGGAAAGGGGACCGCACAGCCAGACCTCAGCTCAGCTGCGCCTGCGTCCCATCTGCTCATTTGGTTTCCTTTGCTTTTACGTCGTCGCAGGTCAGGAGAGGCCCGTGGACCAGGAGGTGGGGGACCTGGCGAGGCGGAGCAGTGTGACATCCATGGAGTCCACGGTGTCCTCAGGGACTCAGACAACCGTCCAGGATGACCCGGAGCAGTTTGAGGTCATCAAGCAACAGAAAGAGATGATTGAACACGGCATCGAGCTGTGAGTGTGGCTCTTGCTCTGGCTGAGTCTCTTGGGAACCTGGCATTAACTCCTGAAGATGAAATGCCTGTTACAGGCGACCGGGGCTGGCGCTTATGGTCAGGCCCGATCAGGTTGGGCTGAGTGCACGCATGAGTGTGTGAGAGAGAAATCTGATAGCTTTGTGTGGTTGATGCCTTGTCTTTTTTGTCTTTCTTCCTAATTTAAAAAATTTAACCAGTTTAGAAAATGCAGAAAAGTATAAAGCAAAAATGTTAAAATCACTCAAAGTTATTACCTAGAAGAAATCGCCATTGGTAACTATTGTAAAAAACTTCAGCATACAGAAAAATTAACTCTTGCCCTATTAGTCTTATCTACTTTTTTTTTTTCCCTGAACCATTTGAAAGTAATTTGTAGCCATCACTTTACTTAATCTCTGCTGCTGCTGCTGCTGCTGCTAAGTCACTTCGGTCATGTCCAACTCTTAGCAACCCCATGGACTGCAGCCCACCAGGCTCCTCCATCCATGGGATTTTCCAGGCAAAAGTACTGGAGTGGGGTGCCATTGCCTTCTCTGTACTTAAGTTCTACATGGCTGAAAAATAAGGACCTTCTCCCATATAATCACATCATCATTGTAGAATCATGAGTAAACATGGTTTCTTTCATCTTTTATGCACAGAAATGAATACATTCTCACATCCTGTCCAACTTTTGAATGGTTAATCAATTTTGTAAACTCAGTTTATTTTAAAAATTGATGTTACAGTACTCATTTATTGGATTGGCCAAAAAGTTCTCTTGCATTTTTCTGTAACATCTGAGGGAAAAACCCAGACGGAATTTTTAGCCAACCCTCAGTGTGATTATTTCTATTCTCACCATCGCTTGCATCCCCCAATATGTTCTCACAGCAGCTAAAGGAATCTTTTAAAAACTTACATCAGTCTTGTCACTGCCTTACCTGCACTCACTCCAGGTTTCCTGTTTCCTCCCCACAGCCCTATCCAGCCTCCAGCCTCCCTGTCTGATCTCTTCTTTCAGTACTCCTGGATCTTCTATGGGTTTCAGTCCCTTGAATATCTCAAGCATTTAGCACCATTGCACCCTCTGCTTGGAATATTCTTGGGTCTTTTTCACCCTTCAGGCTTGACAAAGCATCTCTTCCTCAAAGAGGCCCCCAGTAACCATACTCTCTGGACAGGTCCAAGGTCACCTCTGTCCCTGCATAGCCTTTCTTCACAGCTCTTGCCACAGTTTGTGCTTCTGTATGAAGGTCAGTCCCCAGTGCATGGCATGGTGAATAACAAGTTGAATTTATATGGCAGTTATATTTGCCTGCCTTTAACAGGAAATGCAGAAGTAACTACTCAAGTGCCGTTGAAGGAAATCCCAGAGTACAGAGTCTAGGACTGTTACAGTGGCTCTTATGGATGTCAGAAACCCAGGCTTCTTTTATCTTTCTGCTTCACCATCCTGAATACAATTTTCATCTTCACCGTTGCCTCATGATTTAAGATGACTGCTGAAGCTCTGTTCCTCACACGTGTATTGTGGGGAAGAAGGGAAAAGAGCAAAAAACGTATACCACCACCCCATCCCCCCCAGCCCCAGCTAAGTCAGCTTCGTTTCAGATTCTTCCTAAAAGTACCCACACCAGTTCTCATCTCTCACTGGCCAGGACTTTATCACATTGCAATATTTTATCTAAGGGAGGCAGAGAAATGTGTATTTTATCCCGGATAGTTGTGTACCCAGCTAAATAACTAGGTCTTATTAGTGTTGAAGAAGAAGAAAATGGATTTTTTTGTGGCAACCAGCAGATTCTGTTAGAGCTAGGTCAGAAACTAAAGGTAGAATTGAGAAAAGCTACCAGGACACACAGGACTTTCCGAGCTGATATGGGATGACTTGTTCATGGTGTTATTGTAATTTGCCTCAAATGCCAGCTGTTTCCATCCCCCAGAGTTTGTAATCAGCAACCTGTGTCCCATCTCTTGAAACAGATTCAACAAGAAACCCAAGAGAGGGATCCAGTATCTCCAGGAGCAGGGCATGCTGGGAACATCGGTGGAAGACATTGCCCAATTCCTGCACCAGGAGGAGCGTCTGGATTCTGTAAGATGGGGGGCTGGGCACATATTTGTGGGTTCTTTTTTGTGCCTCTGAGACCTTACTGGCTTTCACCTAGAGACTTGCCGACTCCTGCGTGCAGTGTCATTATCTGCACTCCTGTTTACAGTGGTCCTATTTATCCCTTTGGCTAGTGTTGCAAGAAGTTCTTTATAGGGAATAAACCAGCCTCCTGACAGGTGGTTGTTTATTTGGGGGGACAGTGTAGGAGCTAAGTGTCCCTTGACTGCTAGAAATTGTTCTTTTGGGTGCTCACCTGCAGCTCATCTCCCTGTTGCGTGTCTTATCATTCCTCCATTTTTCAGTGCCTTCCTTCATGGCAGGACCAACTGAACCTGGAATGGTTGGGTGGGTGACCAGACTAAGGGAGTGACCCAGCTTTTCTAGCAGCCCAGCCCATCCTAGGTATTTAGAGGCAGGACACTATGCTTCCCCTGTTTGAAGTGTCTTTCACTGGGTGTTCACATTTGGCAGTTTTTAGGTGTGAGTGAATGTGTATGTTTCAGACCCAAGTAGGTGATTTTCTGGGAGAAAGCATGAAGTTCAACAAGGAGGTGATGTATGCCTATGTGGACCAACTCGACTTCTGTGAAAAGGAGTTTGTCTCAGCCCTGCGGACATTTCTAGAAGGTTTCCGCCTACCTGGAGAAGCCCAGAAGATTGATCGGCTAATGGAGAAGTTTGCTGCAAGATACATAGAGTGCAACCAGGGGTGAGCACCATATTTAAGTCTCTCCCACACCATCTTTTTGCCATCCTCAGAGCATCAGTCTTACTGTGGTTGGGGGTTCAGTTTAATCATTTTAAATCTGTTCCCAGCCACTGAGGGATCTGTTCACTATGCATCAGCAGGCACTGTGCTGAGGGATTGTTTGTTTGTTTGTTTTTAACATTTAACATTGTGTAAATTTAATGTCTACAACATTTGATACATTTATATATTGTATTATGGCTTCCCTGGTGCCTTAGATGGTGAAGAATTTGCCTGCAATGCAGGAGACCCGGGTTTGATCCCTGGGGGAGGAAGATCCCATGGAGAAGGGAATGGTTACCCTCTCCAGTAGTCTTGCCTGGAAAATTCCATGGACAGAGGAGCCTGGCAGGCTACAGTCCATGGGGTCACAAAGAGTCAGACACACAGTTAATTGACTGACGTAACAGGGTTGCCATGGTAGTGATGTAGTCCCTCTGTCATCTCATATTAACTATTTCTTTTTAGTTTTTGGAAGAATTAAGATCTAGTAGCATTGCTTTCATGATATGAAAGGTTTAACATATAAAAAAGTGAGTTTCTTTTCTTTGGTTCACATCTCTTCTGGTCTTTGTTTTTATTTTTTAATTTTTTTTTAAATTTTTTTACTTTTTTTTTTGCGGGGCAGGACAGGCGCTCAGACCGCGGCGCCCGGCTGCAGCCCGCCCGCGGAACCACAGCTCCCTGGTCTTTGTTTTTAAATTTAATTTATTTACTTTTATTATTTACTCATTTTTTCCTAACTAGGTTTTTCTAGACTCTGGGTCTTCAGTTACCATTAAGTGGTGATGGAAGCGTCTGGGGAGCAGTCGGCCTGCTTTGCAGGAAACGTGTCTGCCTGAGCCCTGTTGCCGCCACCCAGCCTTGTCTCTGTCCGTGTTCTCACATCTGAAATCTCTTCTTTTTTTTTCAGGCAAACTCTGTTTGCTAGTGCTGACACTGCATATGTCCTAGCATATTCAATTATTATGCTCACTACAGACTTGCACAGCCCTCAGGTAACATATTTTAATGACTTAAATACTACAATAGCTAAATAAGTAACTGTATTTGGGCCACTGATGTCTCCTAAGTGGATTCTTCATTTTTTTTTTAAATTTCAGGTAAAAAATAAAATGACAAAAGAACAGTATATTAAAATGAATCGGGGTATCAATGATAGTAAAGATCTACCTGAAGAATATCTCTCAAGCATCTATGAAGAGATCGAAGGCAAGAAAATTGCGATGAAAGAAACAAAAGAACACACAATTGCCACCAAATCTACTAAGCAGAGTAAGGTCTAATGGCAAATTATTTCTCACTTCCAATGTTCAGGTGTATCAGAATGCATGATTAAGTTCCCTGGTGTTAGATTTAATTTGCATATCTAGCTATCTGAATAAGAAATGTGATTAAATTAGTTATTATGATTACATTGACACTCTCACAGTATCACTTAACTTCTTACTAGATTTGTAATTAGTTACAAGAGGGAATTTAAAATAATCTGAGAGCTAAATTACTCTCCAAAAATGTTTCTTAAAACTTTGCTGTAATACCAGTGGTGATTGTGTCAACCTTGATTAGAATTCTCCTACTTAAGACCCCTGCGAAGCTGTCAGTCTCATTGGGGAGGCAGCAGCGTGTCCGATTGAGAGCGCAGGCTCTGTAGCCACACTGTCTGTATTCAGGTCCCAGCTCTACTGCTTGTTAGCTGTGTGACCCTGGGCAAGTCACTTAATGAATCTGTGCCTCATTCCCCATCAGTGAAACGGCAGTGACACTTGTTTCAGGCTCAGGACGTGGCCCTTGTGAGGAGGATTTGTGAATTAACCGTTGTGAACCTTTTGAAACAGAGCAAGCACTCGGTGAGTGTCAGCCGCTGTTCGCTCTCACTTCTTTGTAGGTGTCGCTAGTGAAAAGCAGCGCCGGCTGCTCTACAACCTGGAGATGGAGCAGATGGCTAAGACAGCCAAGGCTCTGATGGAGGCCGTGAGCCACGCCAAAGCCCCGTTTACCAGCGCCACCCACTTGGACCACGTCCGGCCAATGTTCAAAGTGAGTGTACGGAGAAGTTAAGACACGGCTGAACCTGATTGTAGAGTTGATCAGCCAGAAGCTTGCCAGCGAGTTTATGATAGTGAAGAGATTGGGGAGGGGAAAGGCCATGTCTAGTGTTTCTTTCTGAAGTAACTAAAGCAGGAAGCCCCGTGGTGTTGCTGGGGATGCGTCAGCAGGGACTGGACAGTCAGAGCATCTACTTTAAGCCCTGCCTTTGCTACTTTGTTGCTCTGGGACTTGGATCAGGTTATTCAGCCTCTCTCTGTTCATCATCTATGAAATGGGTCCCACAGCTGGGCGGATTGAATGAATTAACCATTCAGGTAAAAGAGACAGTTTTATTGTGATATCTCATCTCAGTGGCCTCAGGGTTAGCCTATAAGAAGGCATTAGGTAGAAGTAAAAGACATATCCTTGGGACTTCCCTGGTGGTCCAGTGATGGAGACTTCATGCTCCCACTGCAGGGGGCATGGGTTCAATCCCCAGTAGGGGAACTAAGACACCGCATGCCAGTTGGTGCAGCCTAAAACAAACAAAAAAGACAATATCCTAAGTTCTCTGTTTTTTAAATGTCTCGACAAGGTACATGTTCTAAATATATAGCACTCGTGTTTTCTCTTAAGTTTTTAAAGTAACTGCTGATATCCTGTTGATCACTTCTAGATTTTTGTGTGCTTTTATTTTCAGGGCATTCACAAGAAAGTTAGAGGAAGAGTAAACTCTTAGTAATCTGAATTAGGAAGCTTTCAATAAGCTAAGTTGATAGAACCCAAGTTGCTTATAGATTTTACTTTGCATGCCAGCCTCTGATTGGCAGTAGATGCCTGCTGCACCGTGTAAAGGATTCTCCAGCCCGATTAGACTGAGCAGGGAGTGGGATATCTCTGATGGGTCAGTGACGTCTGCCATGAGTACAGATAGACATGGTGGCATAGTAGCCATATACGTGCCACCCTTCCTTTAGAACTGTGCATTTAGTAAATGGCTTGCTATAGTGATGGCTTTGACCCTGGTTTAGGAGGAATTTTTATTTCGTGTTGTGAATGAATCAGAGTGGCCGTGAACTTGACATACTGGCTGTGCTTGTAACTAACGGTGTGGCTTTTCCACACTGAGATTCCAGATGTTTTCTGAACCTTCCCCCTTTGGTAGCTGGTGTGGACACCGCTGTTGGCAGCCTACAGCATCGGACTGCAGAACTGTGACGACACTGAGGTGGCCTCACTGTGTTTGGAAGGCATCCGGTGTGCGATCCGGATTGCCTGCATCTTTGGAATGCAGGTGGGTGTACGTTAGCACAGCTCCAGAGAGGCTGGTGGGCTGTGTACTTCAGGATTTGGCAAAATTTACAAACGATCAGATATTTCCAATTAGCTGAAAACTTCTCAGCAGACACCTTACTCATGCCCACTGAGAGGAAGATGACAGATTTGTGCTGGCAACAGCCTGATTGGGGGAAGAATTGGCAATTTGGATTAAAAACCATTTTTGAAGGTAGGTGGGTGTCCAAGCTACTTAATTGGACTTGACAAAACAGCCTTTCTATCCATCTGGATAGGTGCCTGGTGCTGGAAATAAGTGTTTTTCCTTTTAAAACCAGCTTATTATTTTCATTTCCCTTATTTCCAGGTCTTCTCTGGGAGAAATAAGTAGTTCGGAAGAAAATGAATGTGTCTGTAAATCTTTTGTGTCTTGAAAAATTCAAGCAAATAAGCAAAATACAATTGTAAACTCTTATGAAATCAGGAAGTTGTCAGTTTCATATATCCTAAATAGCTAAGAATTTGTACCCATCTATTTCAAAAACCTGTCTTCTGTTCCCATGTATCTTACAGATAGACGTTTTCTTTTGTACCAAGACCCTAGGCTTTGATATAGACAGTCTGGGTTTCACACCTCACCTCTGCTGCTTCTCTAGCCTAATGTTGGTCTAGCCACCTCCTCCCCGAGTCACCCTTTATTTCCTCATTTGCAAACTTGAGATAACAGACCAACCTGCAGGATTGTTGTAGAAATCAGCATTTACCTGACAGTCTTAGCATTCAGCAGATGGCTCTGCTGCTCCCTCAGAAGGGAGGTCAGTGGCAGAGGAGAGGCCAGTCCTCAAACGTGCAGTGAGGTGTTTGGGTAGCGGGAGGGCAGAGGCGTGGAGTACCTGGCATGGCCCGGGTGTGTTAATGTGCACAGAACCTGGCCCCATGCACGCGGGAGGCAGCAGAGGAACCAGTGCCCAGCCCCTTCAATGCGAAACCCATCTCACCCAGGTCGGGATCTCAGCGTCCCCTCTCTGCTTCCCTTGCAGCTGGAACGAGATGCCTATGTCCAGGCCCTTGCGCGCTTCTCCCTGCTGACGGCCAGCTCCAGCATCACGGAGATGAAGCAGAAGAACATTGACACCATAAAGACGCTCATCACCGTGGCTCACACCGACGGCAACTACCTCGGGAACTCCTGGCACGAGGTGAGCGTCTCTGACAGCCCGGCGGTCGCCTTTTCTCAGTGAGGATGAGCCCCGGCTTTCCTTCAGTTCAGAGTCCGTCTCTTTTGGGTCGTCTCTGTTCCTCGGCACTCAAACCTCGCTTTAACTCTGGGTTTTGTCTTACTCTCTGTGTTCCTCATGTATCAGAAAGTCAGCCTCCCTGGGGCTGCGGCGAGGGAAATGCCTCACACCCGCCACCTCTCCAGGTGCCCCCGACACCATCGCCAGTGTCTGTGCAGAGCACACCTCTGTCGTAGCCGCTTTCTTCCCACATCAGCACCTCTTTCCCTGTCTTCATGCCCCTCCTGAGAGCTCTTAGTGCAGGGAGTGGATTTAAAACACAGCCCAGAGCCTGATTTCTCTCCCAAATGTAGCAAAAAGGACATAGTCAGCATCTAACGTGAGCCATGAAGAAGATTGCCAGCAGGTTCACTTTTTTTTTTTTTTTTTAACTAAACCATGTTCTAAGAGTTTCATCTAAGGAAATAATTACCCATGTGTAGAGACAGGTATTTGAAAATTGAGAGATCATGCATCGAAATTTTAGTTGTTCTAGGGAGAGATTAGATGAAGGACAGCCTAGATTGTCCCATCAATGAGAGACTGATCTTTAAAAATAAAAGTGTGGTGTACCACTCCTTCAGAGAAGGCAGTGGCACCCCACTCCAGTACTCTTGCCTGGAAAATCCCATGGACTGAGGAGCCTGGTGGGCTGCAGTCCATGGGGTCACTATGAGTCGGGCATGACTGAGTGACTTCACTGTCACTTTTCACTTTCCTGCATTGGAGAAGGAAATGGCAATCCACTCCAGTGTTCTTGCCTGGAGACTCCCAGGGACGGAGGAGCCTGGTGGGCTTCCGTCTATGGGGTCTCACAGAGTCAGACACGACTGAAGTGACTTAGCAGCAGCAGCAGCAGCAGTACCACTCCTTAGGTTATATGGACATTTAAAATGAAGTTGCTCAGGGGACTTCCCTGGCATCCAGTGGTTAGGACTTTACCTTCCAATGCAGGGGGTGTAGGTTTGACCCCTGCTCAGGGAGCCAAGATCCCATGTGCCTCTTGGCCAAAAAACAAAATACAAAGCAGAAGCAATATTGTAACGATTCAATAAAGACTTTAAAAACTGTCCACATCAGAAAAAAACCTTTAAAAGAAAAAAGATAATGTTTCTGAGAGACAGCCAGCATCACATGCTCCCTGATGGACACACACGACACCACTTAAGAAATGTCTTTTCCTGAAACTCCAGCCTGAGTCAGTCCCAGCCTCCACTGCGTATGTAAGGGACAAGTAGGGGGTGGGGGAGCGTGGTGAATGGGGTCATGAGAACACAGCCTGCAAACCCTGGGATACGACAGACTCAGCAAATGACCAGGTTCTTCAACAAATAAACTGGAAGAAAAATAGTAGAGGAGTGAGGGGCGGAAGGGAACATAGAGAGAGAAGTCTCTTTCTGTAAAGAAACTTCAGAGAAAAACTGATAAAGATGCTATTGAAGACTGTCTTTAATACTTTGATCACAGTGTATTAAATTTAAAAATCACTATATAAACGTGGTGTGGCATCATCCTTCATGCCAGGCATACACAGAAAATGAGACTTGAAAAGGTAAACATGTTTGCATCCTCTCTGTGATAGAATTACGGAGATGATTTATTTTCTCTTTTTCCTTCAGTTATACTTTCTAATTTCTCTACCGCCTGAAGGTACTGTTTTTTGTTTCAGAGGGAGAACTGTGTGAGAGTAGAGCGGAGGCTCGGGTGTGCAGAGTGGTGGGGCTGTGATGGCCTGGAAAGGAAATTGCTGTCAGCCTCCTGCTGCCACGGGCATCACACAGTTCAGGGGGGGCCCGGGGCCAGACAGCTGGTCTGGGTGTCCGCCTCTTCTGCCTGTAGGACGAGGCAAGTTTCTTAGTCTTTGAGCCTGATCTTCCTCCTCTGTGCAACCTCCAGAGGGTTGTTGTAAGAAGGAAAGGAATTAACATGTGGAAAATGGATTAGAACTGAATTTGGCAAGAAGAGAAGGAAGTGGCAGCCCAGTCCAGTATTCTTGACCGGAAAGCCCATGGACAGAGGAGCCTGGTGGGCTACAGCCCACCAGGGTCGCAGAGAGTCGGTCATGACTGAAGTGACTTAGCACGTACAGGAGTTTAGTAGCTCTTAGCTGTTACCACCATCATCATCGTGGCACATACCTCGGTCGTTTTTCACCTCTTCGTTCTTTTCTCTGTCACCACTCTGAAGTATCCCATGTTAGAAAACATGGGAGGGGTAGGTTGTCATTGTTTTGAGTTGTGTGCTTTATTAGTAAGTTATTTTCTGTTTCCTGAGGAATCAGCGTACTAGTGAATCAGCAGATAGCCGCGCTCTCCCCTAGAACTTTCTTTTTCTTTTACCCGAGAGATACAGTAATGTGGA
Organism: Cervus canadensis; assembly: GCF_019320065.1. Taxonomy (NCBI): domain Eukaryota; kingdom Metazoa; phylum Chordata; class Mammalia; order Artiodactyla; family Cervidae; genus Cervus; species Cervus canadensis. Next base: position 75,543,632 of record NC_057395.1, read on the forward strand.
GCCCCTGCCAGTTGCCGAGTGCACAGCGGCATTTGGAGATGTTAAAAATGAATCAGTCAAAAAATCCATCACCAATCTGATGGTCAGACACTCTGAGAAATCATGTTGGAGTCAGTGAATCCTTGGCCACAGGTGTTACAGACATACAAATCCCAGCTTCTGGAAAAGGGAGGTCATTAGCAGTTTACTAGTAATAATTTAATAGTATGCCATGTGGACTCTCTGGTTGATTCAAGTGCCTGTCTTAGTCAAGGGGAAAGCAGTTTCTAAGTGAAAATCCTCAGCAGTGCTCCGTGGTATAGTGGAGTCCCACACTCTGGGACTGGGTTATAAGGTCACCATGGAAAGCGAAACTCAGCTGTAGTCAGAAGTCCCCATGGAAATTCCTTAAGAAGGGCTTACCTGGAGATGTATGTGCCGTCCCTCCTTAAGCTTCAAGCGGCCAGTTTTTGCTGCAGTAGAAGTTGAAGCCAGTCTCTATTCAGATAAGCTCCAGGTGAGAGAGGGCCGTGTGCGGGTATGGGTTCTCCAGCACCTGAGCCACCTATGGGGCCGGGAGATCGTCTTTTCTCCTACCGCACACCCATGCCAGGGCATGCCCTCATTTATTCTGTTAACCAGAAAATAACCGCCCAGTGCTGGGATTCAGCAGTGAACAAGATAGAGTTAATGCCCTGTTGGCACATAAGACGGAGAACAAATACATGACATAATGCCAAAAAGTAAGTACTTAAGAGGAAAAAAAAACAAAACTGCATGGCCAGGGGATGGTGATGGGGAGGGTGTGTGATCTCAGGTGGTGAGGGAGGTCTCTGGGGACACAGGTCTGAGCTGGGGTCTCAGGGGTGAGCCATGGGAAGGAGTGAACGTAGGTTCAGGCATGGGGAATAGCCGATCCTGTCGTGGGCTGTCGCTCTGAGGGGAGGACTGGGAGGGCGGCTGGGGTGGCTGAGGGGGGAGGGCGAAGGGCAGGGTGACAAATCCCCCACTCTGATCAGATGCTTTGTCTTTACGAACATCCACCTCGCCTGACTCTGTTGTACCAATTTTTCTTTTGCTCATTTTCTCTTTCCCTTTTTATTAGTTTAAAAAATAAAGTAGTGAGGTCTGTCTGCCAGACCCACACTCGGGGGTTGCCTAGCCAGAAGTAGGGAAGCCAGCCTGAGTCTCTCAGATGTCATCCTCTCCTGAAAGGACCCCCTCTCGTGTTTCAGAGAACTCTGTAATGACTGAGTCAAGAGGGCACTGCCCTTTTCGGCCAGTGAGGTGGGAACCATCTCTTCACGCCCTCTTTCCTCAGATCTTGAAGTGCATCAGCCAGCTGGAGCTGGCTCAGCTGATAGGCACCGGTGTGAAGACCCGCTACCTGTCCGGCTCCGGGCGTGAGAGAGAAGGGAGCCTGAAGGGCCACACGCTGGCAGGAGAGGAGTTCATGGGCCTTGGCCTCGGTAAGGCACCAGGCCCCCCAGCCGGCCTCCACGGCTTCACCAGTTAACGGCACGAAGCCCTTGTCCATCAGGGCCGTAGGTCACCTGTTCTTACGTGCCAGCTGACAGGGTGTCTGTTAACGGGTGGAAGTGCTGCCTCAGCTCTCTCAGCTGTGATTCAACTGTAGAGTAAATGCTAATTTTATCGACATCAGCAGGGTGCATTACTTTTCTTTCTGTGCATATAAGCATGTTGGGGGGTGGGAAGCCATCTGGTGTTCCAGGAGTGGGTGAGCATATCTTTAGATTTCAAGTAGATTCAACCTCTCTTCCCTGTTCATTTGGGAGGCTTATATTAATAGGTATTCTTGTGAAAGTAGGATTATTTCTGGTGATACATTGAACTGAGAGACTCTCTTGTCAGTGATATAACAATAACAGTAAAAAAAGGGCAGACATGCCAGGCCACATTCTGAGCTCTCAGTTTGTATATTTTAATTCATTTAATCTTTGTAACAACTCAGTGAGATTGAGGCTATTATCCCCATTTTGTAAATGAGAAGACTGAGGCACGAGGGGTGAAGTGTTACGAACAAGGTGCTGTTTGGAGGAAGTAGCAGAGGTGGGTTTCAAACCCAGGCCATCTGATGCAGAGGGCAGACTCCTAGGTCCCACGTAACACTGGTTGGAGTAGTTCAGTTAAAAGTACAGACTCTGTACAAGGGGGAAGGGTAACAGCACCTGCTTCTCGGGGTGTACGTCAGGATGACTGAAGTGAAATCCTGGAGAACGCCTCAGATCTTCAGCAGTTTTAAACCATTACATGTTCTAGGAGCTCTGAGTTAGTATCAACCAACTTGAATCTGTTTTCCTAAACATAGACTTTTAATGCTATAAAAAGTACAGAAGACTGTTAGGACAGGGAGATGGATGGTGAAGGAGGAGAGAGAATTTTTATAAGAACGTATTCTAAATGCAAAATGCCAAAACCTGAGTTAATTTTATTCTGCCATCATTGGAGGGTTGTTTTTTTTTTCACTTGCTAACCAACCTCACAGTCTCTTGCCTGTGCACGTTGATATCACAGGATACTTGGTTCTCTTCACTTGACTGTTTCAGAAGCACTGTTGCTTTCGTGCGCTGTGTTTCAGGTAATTTGGTGAGCGGCGGAGTGGACAAGAGACAGATGGCCAGCTTCCAGGAATCGGTCGGCGAGACCAGCTCTCAGAGCGTGGTGGTGGCTGTAGACAGGTAATGAGTCTGTTCTCCAGTGAAGCTGGACCAGCCAGTGCCTTGGCGCCTTCCGTATGGTTGCTGGGTGTGAAGGACCCCTAATTTGTTTGACTGTTGTGTTGGCACCCCAGACCACTCAAACTCAGAAAGAGTAAAAGCAGCACACGTGGCCCACAGCTGCTAATTACCTTCACACTCATTTGGAGTTTGATCTTGAGCTGTCATAACCTTTTTAAAAACTATATTTTGGGGAATTCCTTGGCAATCCAGTGGTAAGGACCCTACGCCCTCCCTGCCTAGGGTCTGGGTTCAGTCCCCACTTGGGGAACTAAAATCCCACAAGCCATGCAGCACTGCCAATAAATAAAATTAAAGCTTTAACTTTGTGACCAAATTATGTCAAAAACAAGAGTTTTTGTTTGTGCTAATGTTTTATATTTCCTTAGTTTGGAAGTTACTTTTTTAAAAATTTCAAAAAGAGTGTTGGATTTAAAGCCTACCCATAAGTGAGAGTGGCCAAGTTGGCGTTTCCATTTCTTTTTCTTCACAACCTTTCAGTTGTTTCTGTTTACTTAAAACTTGACCTAAGCATCCAGGAGAAATACAGGTATTCTCATTTAAAGATATTCATTATGTTGTTGTTTACTTGCTAAGTCATGTCCGGCTCTCTTGCAACTACCTGGCCTGTAGCCCACCAGGCTCCCCGTCCATGGGATTTCCCAAGCAAGAACACTAGAGTGGGTTGCCGTTTCCATACTAGGGCTTAAAATAGGAATTTTCTTAAAAGTCAACAAACTCCTGAAAATTGCCATTGAATGATAATATACATTAAATATAAATAATTTCAGATAATAGCAGTATAGAATTTATGACATCATTTATATTGCTGTCAGAACAATTTTCTTAGTATTTTAAACTCTTTGTTAGCATGTTTTGATCATCTTGCTCCTGTTGCTTTTCTCCTCCTCTCCAATAGAAATACTGTCTGCGACGCACTCTTGTTGAGTTTTCCCTACTTTTTCCTCTTAGGTTTGGGCTAATAGAACAAAATGTTTGTTCCACTGTTAACTGCACATTTCTCCCCTGTTTCTCTGCCTTAGCCAGATAGTGGACAATAGAAGCTTGTCTAGCACCTGTGTGCTGTCACATTTCTTAAATTGAGACATAATTCATACATCCTAAGACTCTTCTAAAATGTACATACAGTCAGTGGTTTTTAGTATATGCAGAGTTGTGCAGCCGTCTAATTTCAGAGCTTTTTCATCACCCCATAAGGAAGCCCCACATTTTTTAGAAGTCACTCCCCAGTTCCTGTAACCACTAGTACACTTCCTGCCTGTGTAGATCTGCTGAATCTGGACATTGTTTGAATTGTTTTATTTTCCCCTTTCAAGTATATATTTTTCCCCCATGATTTTGGGGCTCTTTTGTTCATTGCTAAGTCCTGTCCAACTCTTCAAGACCCCATGGACTGTAGCATCCTCTGTCCATAGCATTCTCCTGACAAGAATACTGGAGTGGGTTGCCACTTCCTTCTCCGGGAGATCTTTCCAGACCAGGGATCAAACCAAGTCTCTTGCACTGCAGGAGGATTCTTTACCACTGAGCCACCAGCGAGCCCCTCTGTTGTTAAACACATATATATTTACAATTATTAGATTTTCTTCACATATTAAATCATTTATTACTGTAAAATATTCTTTGTTTCTAGTAACGATTCCAGTTTTAAGTCTGTATTGTCTGATACCAGTACGGCTACTCTTGTTTTCTTTTTGTTCACTGTTTGCATGTGGTACTTTTTTCATACTTTCAGCCTATTTGGATCTGAATCTAAAGAGAGATTGGCAGGATGGATTAAAATAAACATGGTCTAACTATATGCTGTCTGAAGATTCAGCCATTTTTCTTGAATAAACATTGTCCCAAGCCTTTGGTAATTTCCAGAGTTCAGATCTGAAAAATCTGTTAAATTTTTGTCAGTTTTTTTGGTTGCTCTTATGGAGGAACAGCTTTTAAAAGATCCTCAGTCTGCATTCCCACTGCCGTGGAATGCTGTATTCCACACTATCATATTTTGACTTTCCCCTGGCCTTTTGATGTTGCTTTTCTCTTCCTACCAGTATAAGCATTTCTGCTCTCAATGCACCTCGTTGACCAGCTCTATACCTCTGATGCCTCATAATTTATTTTAGTGAAAGTGCCAAACCTGAAATGCCCTTTTTGCCTCTTCTGAGTGTTTGAAATTGAACCTTCATCTTCCAAATCTAATTTTTATTTTATTATATCTGAAATTTTCTTCCTAGAATTTTTACTGGCTCTACCAGGCTGGATGGAAATGCAATAGGTAAGTATTTGACTCACCTGTGACATCTGCAGAGCCTCCTGTTATAACTGTCTGACCATTACTAACGCGGCCTCGCGTGTGTTGTTGGGTCTGGCCTGTAGTTGACTTTGTCCGCTGGCTGTGTGCCGTTTCCATGGACGAGCTGGCTTCCCCCCACCATCCCCGCATGTTCAGCTTGCAGAAGATAGTGGAGATCTCTTACTACAACATGAATCGGATCCGACTGCAGTGGTCCCGAATATGGCACGTGATCGGAGATCACTTCAATAAGGTAACTCTTCAGATTCAACAACCTCTCTATTGATGTCCAAAGAAAAGGCAAGCAACTAAATTCAAAACACAAGCGATTGAGTGTTTAGGTGCCAAAATTCACTTTCCCTGTGGAGTCAAGAACAACTGATAGCATACTTACATATTGATAGAACTTATGGAGAATGAGTTAAAAATCCATTTGTGTATAAAATACTTTAATATCCCATATTCAGGATGTAGGCTCACACCATAAAAATCATTACAATCACTGGACAAACATTTTGGTGCTTGAAAGCATTGTGAAATCCTGAAGCACCTTTTGAATGACCAAAGATTAAGTTACGTTCTTTATAGTTGCATTATAAATGTCACTGCTTCTTGTATTGTGGCTTCCATCACCACCCCTCATCAGAAATCTTTTTGAGGAAACTAACATTTATTTAAATCAGAAACAAGCCAGAGACTTCTCTGTTCTAAACTGAAAACTACAGAGAGAAAGCCAGATTGCTCTCCATGAGAGGTTTCATTGTATACATATAGACACATGCATGTGTGTACTGAACAAATGAAATCAAAATATATATTACATACATAAATGTATGTATCTGTAATGTCATTTGCTTTTTAAGAGAAAACCAACAGCTTAATAATACTGGTTCCTACCAAAACGCATTTCATGATTTCAAAACAGTTTTCTCAAGCCTGGAGATAAAGAATTGTAACACAGATGCTTAGAAATACTGTTAATAAAAGACAGCTTATCCAAAAGAGAATTGTTCTCTCTACGTTGAAGAGAAGAAAATCATAAGAAGTAATCTGCGTTGGGATTTAGAACAAACAGTTGAGCAGTGGTGAATCACTTGTAGCATTTGCCGATTTCAGTCAGTACCGCACAGTGATCAGTGGACAGCTCTCAGTGGGACGTCTCTGAATGCAGACGGAGAATAGTGCTGGCTGTCCCGGGCAGCCGTGGGACCCCATTTCTGGAAGGAGGCACTGTCACATGCAGCCTTGTTTCTAACTTGGCCCATCAGCTAATTAGAGTTCTTTGTTACTTATCAGCTCTAAATGAGGTACTTCTGAGCACACCATCTGTTTACCAGACTAGCTGAGTGCCTTGTTCCAAGTAGTAGGCAGATGAGGTCCCTGCCCTCATGGAGCTCACTTGCATTCTGTGATAAAATTGTTTAGCCACGAAGTCATATCCAGTTCTTTTGCGACCCCATGGACTATAGCCTGCCAGGCTCCTCTATACTGGGATTTCCCAGGCAAGAATACTGCAGTGGTTTGCCATTTCCCTCTCCAGCGGATCTTCCCGACCCAGGGATTGAACTTGCATTTCCTGCATCGGCAGACGGATTCTTTACCACTGAGCCACCTGGGAAGGCCTCATGATAAAATAGTTGATGGTAAAGACTCAGGCAGTGCAGTGTGTCCAGCCTCTCTGGAAGGGACCTTTCTGAACCCTCAGTGAGGAGGGAGCCACCAGAGCCTGTAGATGACCCAGAGTAAATGTCTGTTGAGTGAAGGGTAACTGTTGTCACCTAAAGTAATCAAACCACTCAGCGCCCATGTTTCCCACCATTCTGGGCAAATAAACTCCTAGTGGACATCACTGATAGGAACTTGTTTGAGAGAGAAAACGTGAATCATGAGCATGAGTGCACCTTGTATTCTTGTCAAGCCTGTGACACGCTTGAGACCTAGGCTGGCAGGTGGCAGTTAGACATTTCCTGGTTGTCAGCCTCATCGCATGTGCCCGTTCCAGCTCATCAGTGCTGTGAAGTGCAAGGTTGTGGCATGCTCAGTTGCTCAGTCCGGGGCTCTTCACTCTTTCCACCACCACAGGATGTTCCGTTCCCCATGGGAGCCGGAGCACATGAGAAGCCTGTGGGTTTGAACAGGCGGGTAGTGGAGTAGAGCTCTTGGGATTCCCGCAGTTACTGGGACAGTCACATGTTTCTCTTGCAGACTAGGGCACAAGTGTGGCCAGGGGTACGCAAAGCTGCAGACTATATTCCTGAAGCTACCAGGGATTTTTAGCTAGGGAATAATAATATTGTTACTAGTCTCTAATTACATCAACATTACATGAACATTTTAAAATATTACATGAACATTACATGAACACTGTAACATATTACAGTTAACAGCACCTTTGACCATCAGCAACCCTCAGCCAGACCCTCATCAAAGCTAATTATTTTTTTAATCCATTCGATATACAGGCTAACCTCAGAGATGCTGCAGGTTCAATTGCAGACCAAGGCAGTAAAGTGAATACCACAGTGAAGTGAGTCAGGTGAACTTCTTGGTTGGTGGCTCAGATGGTAAAAAATCTTCCTGCAGTGAAGGAGACCTGGGTTCAGTCCCTGGGTTGAGAAGATCCCCTGGAGAAAGGAATGGCTACCCACTCCAGTATTCTCACCTGGAGAATTCTATGGACGGGAACCTGGCGAGCTACAGTCCATGGGCTTGCAAAGAGTCAGACATGACTGAGCGAATAACACTTTCAAACAAGTTATGCTTACTCTATACTGTAGTCTATTAACTATATAATAATAAAAAAAATGTACATAGCTTAATTTTCAAATAGTCTATTGCTAAAAAATGTAAACCATCACCTGAGCCTTCAGCAAGTTGTAATCTTTTTGCAAATAGTAACATCAAAGACGGTTATTAACTATTTGGAATGTAACTGTGGGCTTATTGATTATTGACTGTTTGAACACATAACACGTGAATGATGGGGTTATTGTAGTTGTATTTACCCTTACTTTGTTTATGTAAGTCTCAAGGGAATTGGGGTAGTGGGTTTGGACATGTACACATGGGGTATAAAAGATTTTCACAAATGCTGGTCGGGGTCCTTGGCTAAGAGGAGACTCTGCCTTGGGCCCGCCGGTGTAATAAACTGCACTCCACTGAAAAAAAAAAAAAAAATCAAAGATCACTGATCACAGATCATCATAACAAATGTAATAATGATGAAAAGATCGAAATAGTGTATGAATTATCAAAATGTGACACAGAACCACAAAGTGAGCATATTTTAAAAGCATGTTTAATGTATTTTGTTGTGAAACTTTAAATTGTACAGGTAATAGCCAAGAAAGACCTTTTTCTTCCTCCTGAGGTCTGTTTTCCCAGAGCATTTATTTTGGAGGTGGGCTTCCATGTTTGAGGTTCAGAACCCCACATCCACAGTTGTTCCACTGAGCCTGTTTGACCTCTCCTCCTGTTCCTGCTTAGGTTGGCTGTAACCCCAATGAGGATGTGGCTATCTTTGCTGTTGACTCATTAAGGCAACTCTCCATGAAGTTCCTTGAGAAGGGAGAATTAGCCAACTTTCGTTTCCAGAAAGATTTTCTGAGGCCTTTTGAGCATATTATGAAGAAAAACAGGTATGTGCATTATTCTGGAAGACCCTTAGACCCCTGCTGGGGTCTTAAAAAGGTCTCCTAACAAACTGTCTGAGTATCTTGTACCAGGTAGTAGACAGGTGAAGTCTCTGTCCTTGTGGAGCTCACTTGCATTTTGCACTGAAATAACCACACAGTTGGTCTTTTTTCCTCTCTCGTTGATGGAAGCAGATAAAATGAGCTTCACACCTATTGTCTCTAAGTAAATCCCACTGAGATCTCTTCCTCACCTTCTACAGAGGGCAGATCACACCACTGCAGCTAGTAGAAATATGTCATGCATCCTTACCTGGGCTGGTGCCAGGGAAATTCAGAGAAAGGGCCACTGCCAAAGTATCCTTGAACAGGGTGAGAAATTGTCTGACCCAGCATTTATGCCCCAGGGAGGTGATAAGAGAGGTCAGGACAGCTGTCCCTCTGAAGTAGTCACTCTGTTTATTCACTCACTCGGCCTGTATTTTTTGAGGCTTGCCATCCACTACATACTATTCTTGCTGCCAACCATACAACAATACAGAAAACAGGCAAAAGTTCCAGCTTTGTTTGGCCCTGATTTGGTGATCATTGCAGCTAAGTGATGGGTGTTTATTACCCCATCTTCTCTTTTATGTAAATGAAATTTCCCATAATAAAAAAATCTTTAATTCCTGTTTATATTCTAATGAGATAGATAAAATAAACACAAAATGTTTAGTCAGTGGTGACAACCACTCTGAAAAACAGTGTCAAGGTAAGGGAAGCACTCCTATATGGGGGCAGTCAGCTGAGGTGTGTTTAAAGACATACATTCTTATCTATTGTAAGTATCTAGGGAACACCATGCTGAACCTTGCAGCTGCTTCAGGAAATGGACCATTTCTTCTGTCTTCAGGTTTTGTTTTGTAATAATTTTAAATATTCGTCTTAAGTTATGTATGTATATTCCCATCCAAGTATGTATATTTACCATATACAAATATCTCTGCCCAAAAATCTGAGAGGATATGCACTTTTAGGAATGGTTATGTCTGGATGGAAGAATTATGAGTATGTTACTCTAAATGTTTGGGGTCAGAAAAATTGACCACAAGGCTGTGGACTGTTTGCTTAACAAGTCAGAGGCAGACAGTCCCAGCACTGGTCCCGTAGCCCACATTGCGGCCAAGGAACCAGGTTCTTTCTGTCCTTTGTTTGACCTCAAACAGGGTGCTTTTCTTGCTTGAGCTTATTGTTCCATGATTTCTGGATAGAGACTTCAGCTCCAGACATCATGCTGTGTTCACAGTGGGAATAATTTAAAGGGACAGAGCCCACCATCAGAATGGGAACAAGAGGAAAAAGGGCAGCGCCTTACAAGTGTATTCCTTTTAAGACAAAAGCAGGACCTTCCCAGAAACCCCTCCTCTCCCATGAACATAGATTTTTCTCTTACGTCTAATTGGTCAGAACAGATCACTTGGCTCCCCTATAGCTGCAAGGGAGACTGGGAAATTGAGGATCTGGCACATGAAACAACATTGTCACCTTGCTTACACTATTTATGCTGGTTGCCTGAGATCAAGCATGTGGCTGCCCAGGTGAAATCAGATTTCTGTTATTAAGGAGATGGGAGGATGACCGCTGACTAGGCAACTAACTGCCCCATTGACTATCCTATTATTATTTTCTTTTTGTCTCTAATTTTTTTCTTTTTAATGAATCTGGACTACTATATGCTTTAAAAAAAAATTTTTTTTAAGTACTGCTTTTAAGGATTGCGCCGTATTCATTTATCTTCCCACTGTCCAAAGTACAGATGACATGGCTGCCTGTTCCTTCCTCAGGTCTCCAACCATCCGGGACATGGTGATCCGCTGCATCGCCCAGATGGTGAACTCCCAGGCGGCCAACATCCGCTCAGGCTGGAAGAACATCTTCGCCGTCTTCCACCAGGCGGCCTCGGATCACGACGGGAACATCGTGGAGCTGGCCTTCCAGACCACGGGCCACATCGTCAGTGAGTGTCTCCGTTCCCTCCTGACTGACGCCCCACATGCAAGTCTAGGAGGGTGACCACTTATTTCCCGTCTAGTTTACTCCCAAAAGGGGCTTCCTTGTTTCAGCTACACTGTGATGTACTCATGTGTCACGTGGTATGCTGGGCTCTTAACATGTGCTTAACCATGAAAGGAAGCACAGTTGACCCTCATTATTCACAGACTCTACTTTTGTGAGTTCACCTACTCACTAAAATTTATATGTAACCCCAGAACCAAAATTGCTGGCCTTTTGGTGGTCACTTGCTGACATGAACACACACAGAGCGGCAAAATGCTTGTTGCCCAGCGTGCCTGTTCCCAGCTGAGACTGAACAAGGCCTTCACATTTCAGCTTTTTTACTGTAAATAAACAAGCGGGGACTTCCCTGGCGGTCCAGTGGTTAAGATTCTGCACTTCCAGCGTAGGGCCCGTGGGTTTGGACCCTGGTCAGGAAACTAAGATCCTGCGTGCTGAGTGGAATAATAAATAAAATATAAGCCAAATAAAAAATAAGTATCCTTTCTGTGGTTAAAAAAAAAACCCCGTGTTTTTGGCCTCCTGGTCTTAGTTTGTGACCCCACCTTTTAGGTGAGTCCCTGGCACAGTGCTGTTGTGCTGGCCAGTGTGCTCAGGGAGGACGTCTGTGGTACTTCACGGAGAAAACACATGTCTCAGCTTCGCTCAGGCGCGAGCTGCCTTGCTGTTGGCTGCAAGTCACTGTCAGTGAGCCAACAACATAGTCTAAGTGAGTTGTCTTTAGACAGGAATACACACAAAGCAAGTTTGTGTGTTGACAGGTTGATGAAAGGATTGTGAGCATAGCTCACAGGAACCTAACTCCATCCCCCCAAGGAGCGATGGTTCAGTGTTTGCTGAAGCGTTGCTCACAGCACCTCTGTAGAACATGAGTACCATGAGTTACAAGGACTGCCTGCATAGTCACCCTTCACCTCTGCCAGAAACTGGTTCCAAGACCCTCCTCAGGTGTAGAACATGAGTACCATGAGTTACAAGGACTGCCTGCATAGTCACCCTTCACCTCTGCCAGAAACTGGTTCCAAGATCCTCCTCAGGTACCAGATCCATGGGTGCTCAAGTCCCTAAGATGAAATAGCATCAAACCATTGCACATCCTCCTGTTTCCTTTAATCATATGTAGGTTGCTCATAATACATGATACAACATAAGGCTGTGTACCTAGTTGCTGGCATGCAGCAAATTCAAGTTTTGCTTTTTAGAACTTTCAGAGATTTTTTTTCCAGGATAGTTTTGGTCTGGGGTTGTTTGAACCCACTGATGTGGATACCAGTATTTCCCCCTGTTTTATTGGAGAGGAAACAGACACAGGAAAGTGAGATAAGAGAGCTTATCTGAGGTCACTCAGCCGGGAGGTGGTGGAGGAGGACTGCCAACTGCAGTCCAGCCCGGAACTGGTGCCATGCCCCTGCACCCTGCCCTGACCTCAGTCCCTGACCTCAGTCCCTGGGCCTGCCTGTTTGCCGGTCTTGCTGTTTGTGGACATTGTAAGACATTGGGTCAGCTTTGATTTTTTTTGAGGTCTTTTAAATTTTTTAAAATTCTTGTCACTCATATTCTTAGGTGGTACTTGTAAGATTTTGAAAACCTTCGATTTCTAAACTGCCTTTCAGCTTTGGCTCACTGACCTTCCCTGTCTCCCTTTGTCCTCACAAGGTCCCAGCAAGGCAGCACTAGGTGTGATCTTAGGGCGGAAGCAGCCAGGGAATGAAGGGATGTGCTCAGGGTCACAGAACTGGGGCCAGCGCTTCCCTCAGTGTTCAGCTTCCGTCAGGCAGCCCCTCTGGGCCAGCCCCACATGCATCCAGGTTTATATATCTCTCCCAGTTCTGCTGACTCCATCCTAAAACGGACAGCTTGTCATCCTGGTGGAGCTTGGTCTCCTCTTGGCAGTCCTCTCTCACTTCTTTAGGGCCGCATCTCAGAAAGGAGCTCTTCCCAGAGTCCTTCCCCCACCACCAGCCTTTCCTGTCTTCTGTCCCCTCACCCAGCACCCACCCAACCTGGGATTATTTTACGTATCTACTGATTTAGGTGATTGTTGTCCATCTTACCCATTGGAGCAAAGGCGGGAAATTCGATTGCTTATCTCTGTCCCTGGGGCCCACAACCACACTTTGTGGGGTTTTTTCCCCCCAACTTATCCATAATTTTATATTTTATTAATTAATTTTTATTGCAGTATAGTTGCTTTACACACATTGCATGTGGTTGGCACTCAGTAAACGTCCATTAAATGAATGAATATTTGGGCCTTTACCTCATTGCTTGAGCTCAGGAAGCAGTGCAGTTTAGCCCTAGTTGTACTCAATGCATTCGTTCCTGAATAATTTCATCAGAAATCCTGTCTTCCAGAGACCACTGACGTGCTTTGCGTAGATTTTCACTGAAGTAATCATCTCCTGTGTGTGTGTGTGTGTGTGTGTGTGTGTGTGTGTGTATGTTTAATCCTCGTTTCTAAATCCTGGTCTTATTAAAAAATGTGCCTTTGTTTCCCCAGCAACCATTTTCCAGCACCATTTCCCTGCAGCCATTGATTCCTTTCAAGATGCTGTGAAGTGCTTATCAGAGTTTGCCTGCAATGCTGCTTTCCCTGACACGAGCATGGAAGCCATCCGGCTCATCCGCTTCTGTGGGAAATACGTCTCCGAGAGGCCGCGGGTACAGTGTTCCTCTTCTCGCTCGTTTGAGCCGTGGCGGGGGAAAGGCGTGGGCAAAAACTCTTGCTCTCCTGGGAAAGAGCTTTTCCAGCTGCTCTCTTACAAATGCGTGCTTGCCCTAAGCTAGATGTTTATTTCCACATACTGCCATTGCAGGCGTTTTACCTTTCTGGTCATTTTGTATGTATGAAAGTATTCTATTTAGGCTGAACTTTTATATAGTATCCTACAGATTGTTTTTGTAGAAGGTAATAGTTTAGCTGTGAATTTTGGCAAAGCTGAAGAAGCTAGACATTGTATTTGAGAGAAACCAAACCTCTCTTTTAGGAAATTCCATTATGCCACTGTGATATAGCCAAGAAATCACGTTTAGAGGTCACCTTTTGTTTTCTCCCACAAATGCTGGGGGCTTTTCTGTCACATGTCACTTTCCTAAAGTGCTTCAGCCGACAGCCTCGAAACACCGCAGTTGGGTGAAAACAAGCGCGACTAAGCCGACGGCCTGCGCGGGGCTCTGTGAGCGCTCCTTACAGAAGGCACACCCCCGAGGCGATGCCGCGCATCCCAGCAGCAGCTCAGTGGGATGAGGTGGCGATGAGAGCCACTGTTGACTGAGCACTCAATACAAGTCGGGCAGCATTCTAGGCATGTTCTGTGTGTAGATTCCTTTAACCCCCACATCAGGCCTATAGGAGGGGTAATTATATTCCCATTATACAAGGGCAGTAACTGAAGCACAGGGAGAAATCGCCTAATGTTAAATAGCCAGAGTTGATAAACTCCATTGCAGCAGAGCGCACTTCTTCAAGAGTGGTTAAGGATCAAAGGGCTGAGGATCCCAGAGACAGGGCAGGAAGTAGGGCTTCACATCTGGACTGTGTCAAGACGGCCACTGTGTCAAGACACACGTGACTTTGGGCCTTGATGCCTCAGTCAACTCATCTACAAAGCGGGACCATTATTTCTGCCTGCTTCAGGGAATTGTGAGAATTGTTCATTCATTTAAAACACCTTGACAGCTCCCGGCCCATAGCAAGTGCTTAGCCAGTAGCAGCTGCTGCCACTCCTGTTCTAAGTAATAGATTACAGTTGTTGTTCAGTTGCCAAGCCGTGTCTGACTCTTTGTGACTGCAAGCACGCCAGGCTCATCTGTCCACCACTGTCGACCAGAATTTGCTCAAATTCATGTCCATTGACTCCGTGATGCTATCTAATCATCTCATCCTCTGCCGCCCCCTTGCCCTTTGGTAGTAACATTTGGGAATGGTGTGAGATACTGAATCATCCTGGATATTTTGCTATCACCATTTGACCTTTATCACTTTTCTTAATGTAACACCTCCTGCCGCCAGGATTCTTGTGGTCTGCCTCACTCAACTTACTCTAAAACCCACAAAGGTCCATAGGATCATAGGGAGAAGCTGCACATATGCCTTTGGGAAAGACTGGTCTCCATCTCTGCAGGATTCCCCAACAGACCCTTGCTGAACTGAGGTTTTTAGGAGGGGAAATAAGGAGCTTTCATCTTCTTGTAGTTCTGTTTCAACTCCTTCCTTTCACCTGCTGGATCCGCCTCTGAGGGATGGTCTCATTGTAGGTGCTGCAGGAATACACAAGCGATGACATGAACGTGGCTCCTGGTGACAGAGTCTGGGTCCGAGGCTGGTTCCCCATCCTCTTTGAGCTCTCCTGCATCATTAACAGATGCAAGCTAGATGTCCGGACCAGGTAACAGCGTCCCGGCTTCCCTCCCAGGTGCCCCTTCCCTGCTCCCTGCCTGGGTCTCAGTCCCCGCCTCCCCCGGCCCCTGCCCTCTTCCCCCACTCACCCCCTCCTCCGTGCCCGGCTTTGTCTCCCCCAGAGGGCTCACAGTCATGTTCGAGATCATGAAGAGCTATGGCCACACCTTTGAAAAGCACTGGTGGCAGGACCTGTTCAGAATCGTGTTCAGGATTTTTGACAACATGAAACTCCCCGAGCAACAGTCAGAGGTGGGTGATGACGAAAGCGCTGCCCCGGGGAGATGGGAGAAGAGCCGCTCTGGCCCTCGTCTGTGCCCAGGGTTGCGTTGTCAGCATCTGCCGCCCACAGAAGTCTTACACAGCGAGCCGTTTCGGGCGTGTTTTGAAAAGGAAATCACCCTTCCTGGCCCTCTTCTCCCACTCATCAAGTGGTGCTGTGGAACTTCCCACCTGGGGACGCGTGAGGGGAAATAAACCTCCGCTGTGTGCCCACTCGGCCCTTGAGCACCGAAGCTGCCGGTGCAGCAGGCGCCTCGAGGTCCTCTTACTGTTTGGTTCATATCAGCTTCTGAATAGTTGGGAGAACGAGGGGTTGCATATGTTCTTCAGCATCATGTTTTCATTTCTTTTAGGTATATACCCCAAAGTAGAATTTGTCGAATCATATGGTAGTTCTATTTTTAATTTTTTGAGGAACCTCCATACTGTTTTCTATAGCGGCTGCATAATGTATATTTCCATCAACAGCGCCCAAGGGTTCCCTTTTCTTCACATCCTCTCAAGCATCTGTTATCTCTTGTCTTTTTGATGACGGCCATTCTGACAGGTCCGAGGTGTTATCTCGTTGTGACTTTGATTTGCATTTCTCTAATGATGAGTGGTTTTGAGCGCCTTGTCATGTATCTGTTGGCCATGTGTATCTTTGGAAAAACCTGTCTATCCAACATCATTTTTAATATTTACATTTTTGTGTAAGGTATATTAACATAACTAAAATTTATGGATGTATCATTTTTGGGGGGGTTTTGTTTTTGGTTTTGTCTGTGCCACACAGCTTGCAGGATCTTGGTTCCCTGACCAGGGATTGAACCTGGGCCCCAGCAATGAAAGTGCGGAATTGTAACCATTGGACCTTCAGGGAGTTCCCAGAAGTATCACTTTGAATGACTGTTTAAATTCTGTCATATGGATGGTCCCAACTTAATTGCCACAGTACCGAGCATTAGTTTATGTCTGTGTTTACAGTAGGTAAATACCCATGTGGTAAACATCTTTATTCATAAACCTTCAGCCACAGATCTTTATTTCTTCAGGGTTCATTCCTGGAAGTAGTGTTACTGCATGAGTGGATGTGGACACAATAGGGGACAGTTGACCCCTATTGCCAAATTTCATTTCAGAATATTTTGCCGGTGATATGTGAGAACTCCCATCTCACCACAAGGAGAGTGGCCTTTAAACATTATCTTTTAATTTTTTTTCCAGAAATCCGAGTGGATGACAACAACTTGCAATCATGCGCTTTATGCTATTTGTGACGTGTTTACCCAGTTCTATGAAGCTTTGAATGAAGTTCTTCTTTCTGATGTATTTGCACAGTTGCAGTGGTGTGTAAAACAAGGTACTCTTCTGGTAGCTAGGCATTATTTTTCTTGACATAGTCTTTAGTGAGAGATTAATTTTTTCAACATATAGAAATGTGAAGGCTGAAGAGTGCATTTATAATTGGTGAAAATGAATATTTTTTAATTAGAACATAGAAATAATTTCTCCTCCAAGTCAGCATTTCTCATTCAAGGAGCCAATTAATTAAGTACCAAAATGTTGACATTCTTCCATTCCTAACAATAAAGTATAAAAAATAATTTTACCTCTTTATAGCCTACTTAAACACTAAAAACTTTAATACCATCCCTAGCAGTGCTTCATTAATTAGAAGCCTACTAGCCTACCAGTTGCATTGTCTCCCCACATCACAATATGCAGCATCAGTGATCAGGCTGGAATCAGAACAGCATTTGAAGTTTAATGATAGATGTTTTATTTTGCAGATAACGAGCAGTTGGCTCGATCAGGTACAAATTGCTTAGAAAACTTAGTAATATCCAATGGAGAAAAATTCAGTCCTGATGTCTGGGACGAAACGTGCAATTGTATGTTGGATATCTTCAAAACAACCATCCCCCACGTGTAAGTGTTAATGTAATTACTGCTGTTCATATCTGTGTTCAGTAGTTGTTTTAAAGCTCCAGGCTGCCCATCACATTGATTATTTTCCTTTTCTTGCATTCCCTGAAGTCTGTTGACATGGAGACCTGTAGGAATGGAGGATGATCCAGCAGAAAAACATTTGGTAGGATTTTTTTTTTTTCAGTTGTCTTTTCTCTGATCACATATCATAGTAAAAAGTTAACCAGCCTAAGTTTAGGCTTTTCTGATGGGAAGCGGGTAAAGAAGGTTATAAGAGCTGAAAGTGAAAGTGTTAGTCCTCAGTCATGTCCAACTCTTTGCAATCTCATGAACTGTAGCCTGCCAGGTTTCTCTGTCCGTGGAATTTTCCAGGCAAGAATACTGGAGTGGGTTGCCATTTCCTTCTCCAGGAAATCTTCCCGACTCAGGGATCGGACTTGGGTCTTCTGCATTGCAGGCCGATTCTTTACCATCTGAGCTACCAGGGAAGCCCTATAAGAGCTAAACACTATATATATTCATTAACGTATTCTTTTGAAAGTACAAAGAAGTATTAAGAAAATAAGTCACTTCACTCAATAAAAGCTACAGAACACTTCTAGCTTTTGTTTCTGTGACTGAGCACATGCAACCTATATTTGCAATTTGGGCTCACTTTATACATAATGTATTACTTAATACCATTGTGGGCATTTTTCTGTATTCTTCAATAGTCTTTGAGAACAGCCTTTTCTGTGCTGCAAATAATTTAGTCAATGGATTTTCTCTTGTTGGACTGTCATGTCAGTTCTGGCCTTTCACTGTTGTAAATATTGCTTTGGTATAATTATTATTTATTGCCCTCTTACATAAAGATTGCTTTCCTGGGACTTCCCTGGTGGTCCAGTGGTTTAAGACTTTGTCTTCCAATGCCAGGGCTGTAGGTTCAGTCCCTGGCCAGAAAACTAAGATCTCACACGCCTCATGGCCAAAAAAAGAACCAGAGCGGAAAGCAATATTACACCAAATTTAATAAGAGACTCAAAAATGGTCCACATCCAAAAAAGGAAATCTTAAAAAGAATGTTTTTCTCTTCACCAATGAAATATAGTTTTTATTTTTTGTGTAAGGCTCCATAAAGAAGTTTTAATTCAAGTATCCCTTTAAAATACTGTGGTTTACAGGGTAAACCTTTAGTCTTACTAGCATCTATTTCCAAATAACTATTAAAGGCATTAGATTTTGAAAGGCTTTTGGGATGTAGCCATTTAAAAATAAAGCACAGTATGTAAACATTTTCTGTTTAACTTTCTGCTGTCAACTTTAAAAAAAGCTCCTACCATATTCATTTATTTTTGAACTTGATCTCATTAAACATTGTCACACTCATCATGAAATCATAGTATGTAGAGAGATGCCACCTAAGTTGGAAACAGAAAATGTAAAATTTTAATGGGAGAAAGAAATTGTTGAAATTCATAATCTCTCCCATGCAGCCTCTGAAAAGTGCTACATTGTACTTCAAGCTCAGCAAGACACTTATACATTCAAGTTGGGCCAGCAGTGTTAAAACCAGGCACATCTCTGCCCAGGTCCTGACTTGTGAACGGAGGAGTAAGCGTTGTGTTTCTCTCTGGTTAACTTCCAGGATGTGGATCTGGACCGCCAGTCTTTAAGCAGCGTTGATAAAAATGCCTCCGAGAGGGGTCAGAGCCAACTCTCTAACCCGACCGATGATGGCTGGAAAGCCAGACCGTATGCAAGTAAGACCCCTTTTCTTACTGTTTTTGTTTTTGTTTGTTATTTTAAGTAGGTAACACATGTACATGATTCAAATATTCGGCAGGTGAGAGAGGTGAAGAGGCAGTGAGCCCTCCTTCCACCCCTGGGCCTCGGTCTGCAGCTCCCCTCCTCTGTGGCAGCCAGTGTGACCTGTTGCTTATAGTCCTTTCTAGAGACTCATAAGGAAGCAAATGCATATCCATCTACACAAGCATATAATGCGTATTCATATTTATATATGAATTCTCTTCCACTCATTTTTATACACGTTATAGAGTACTGTTCATTGTTCTTTAGTCTCTTAATGTAACTTAGAGATCATTCAGAATCCGTACCTGAAGTGCTCTCACACTCTTTGATACTGTTGTATGTTGCCCCACATTGTAGCTGTGCTATTATTTGCTTAATTGGGTTCCTACCAGTGGATATTTATGTTATTCCTAGTCTTTTTCTGTTATAAACAACACTGCATTGAATCGCATAATACATGTGTTATTTGTGAGTTTATCTGTACAGTAAATCCCCAGAAACAGAATTGTTAGGTTAAAAGAGAAGTGCCTTTGCTATTTTGATGGATAATTCCAGGTTGCTGCCTATTAAGGTTACACCTGTTAACGTGACCTTTGAAAACACCTAGGTTATACTTGGTATCTTTTGAGTAGTCTTAGTATGCAGTTTTTTAATTATGAGTGAAACTGAGCAGTTTTTCCTATGTTTAAGAACCATTTCTATTTTCTTTTCTATGAGCTATCTTTGCTCATTTTGTACTGATTGTGGGTCTTTTTATTGGTGTGAGGGGGCTCTGTGTGTTAGAGATCCCTTTGCTGGATATGAGTTTCAAATTACTTTTACTGATTTATCCGTTAATGTTGCTTATGGTGTGTTTTCCTGTCATTTAAAAAATTGGTTTTCCAGTTGCTGTGAGCCAGGCATGGTGTGTCCCATGTATGTATAGTCTCACGTGATTCTTATCCTCGCCCTTTGAGGGGTTACCATTTTACATTTGAATGAACTAGGTCTTAGATGACATGACTTGCTAATATGTGGTAGAGTCAGGATTCAGACACTTTTGACTGAGAAATTGAACCATTTCTGGTGTTAGTCTGGTCTTTTTTTAAAGTTGTGGTTGACATTATTTTTCTTCGTAGTGGTTTCACCCTCTTCTTAACCCACCAGTCCGTAGGTGTCCACATTGGCATGAACTTCTGAGGCAGCACATTAGAAAAAGCCCTATCTGTTCACCATAATCTTTTGAAGGCTAGAAAATAACCACCCTCGGAATTCAGTCGAGAGGCGCCACCTTGGAGATGGCAGGCCGCTCCTCCATGTCAGTGGTACAGCCAGGGTGTCTCCAGGGTCCAGGCAAAGGATGAGCTGAGTCCTCATCAGCCCCAGATAAAGCAACAAGGGGACATTCCTTTCAGTGGAACCACTGGGTGCAGCAAGATGCTTACATTCTGAGAGATGCCTGGGACTTAAGGCCCTGCCATTTCTGCAGGGAACAGAACTTTGTTTCCCCGTTTTCCGTCTCAGCCTCTTTTTCAGGGATGAGCTCGGTGCAGGGCAGCAGGCACAATCCTTTACACACTTGCATTGTTTTCTTTCTTTCTTTTTATTTTTGGCCCAAGGTGGTGGTGTCATTGAACAAGTATAAGTTAAGTGTACATCTGTTGCAATTCCACTGTATATTTTTTAACTTAAAACTAATTCCGTGTGGAGAATTTTTATATGTATAATTTCATAGTCATTTTCAAAAGCTTGAAGATGACCCAACTCCCTGTTAACGTTTATCTAATACTTTCAACATTCTGGTTCTTTAACAATAAGTTGGAAAGGAAGCTCTACTTGAATTGGAGTCAAATCAGCCATGGACTATCCCAGAGCCCAGGGATTAAGAAGATGAGACGTTAGTCAGAGTCTGGTCCATAGACAGAAGCCACACCAATAATCTAAGCAGGGAAAATTCTTCACAAAGAATTATTTGCTGATCAAAGAGAGCTAGCCACTGAAGGAGGCAGGACAAGATTCTGAGGGATACAGAAGCAGAAAATGTGGGCAGTGGCTGCTCCATCCAGTGATCCAGGAGCTAAGAATTCATACGAGCTGCACCCCTTCCCCCAACCCTCACGGCTGAGATTCAGCCCTTTGGCAAGGCCAGCTACGACAGGAACCTGTAGCCTCTTGTGGACAGAGCAGTCCAGAACCGGTCTGCAGAAGTGACCCTTTGGGCAGCAGAGAAACATGCTGGAGAACCTGGGACCTGCGTCACTTACCCCGTTCACCTCTTCAGGTGTTTGCTCAGAAAGCACATTTCCAGAGAGAACCTTTTCTGACTAGCTCGCAACCCCACCTTGACAGCACCCCTTCCACCTCCCAATCCCCACCTTATGTCCTCATTGTGTGACATACTGTATCTTATACTTAAATAGCTTGTTTGCTGTCCCATCTCTGCCATGGGGGGGCAGGGATTTCTGTCCAGCTTATTCATTGTTATGCCGCAGCATCAAGATCTGTGCTGGGACACAGTAAGAGCTCAGTGAACCAGTACTGGCTGAATCATTATTAGGGTTAATCTTTATCATCTAATATAGATCAGAAACTGTTTGCCAGCCTCCTCATCAAGTGTGTGGTCCAGTTGGAATTGATACAGACCATTGACAACATCGTGTTCTACCCTGCGACGAGCAAGAAGGAAGACGCAGAGCACATGGTGGCCGCCCAGGTGAGGGCGGGCCTGGAGACAGCAGCCCTGTCGGTGGGGGGTTGCCTGGGTGCGGAGACGCGCTGCGGCCACCTTGGCTTGGCCGCGAGAGCCCCTCACGCTCATCCCCCAGCCCTGTGTTCAGCGACAAGGGTGCTGGTCACTGAATACTGGCTGTAATGGGAGAGTTTACCCCACAGAAATCACCAAGCACTGAAAATCAGCCTTTCCCAGAGAGCCAGTTTACCAGAACTCTGCTGCTGAGATTCCACCCCTTGCCCTGGTGCTTCAAAAAAAAAAAATGTGTTATTAATCATAGGGCCTGTTCCTTATCATTGATACACAGTTAACCCATAAGTAACTGAGAAGGAAAAGTTATGTGGCTAAAGGTCCCAATTTTTCCTTCAGAAAGTACACCTTTTTGTTTTGTATATGCAGCCTTTTATGTATACAGTATGCTTGGAAACAGAACTCAGTGTCCGAAAGTGGGACAGTCACCTTCCAGCACAGGTTGCAGACCTAAGTGCTTCGTGGCCTGGGAGGCGCTGTGAGAAGGGGCCGCGGGCTGGGGGGAGCAGTGGGGGACCGCTGAGCTCGGGCCCGCCACCTCCCAGCTCTCGGGGCCAGCTGCTGTCAGGTGGGTGAAGCTGTGACAGTCCTCCAGTTTTTCAAGAGGAGTCGGAAATCAAGATTTTGGGGGATGTTCCTGGCGGTCCAGTGGCTAGGACTTGGCGCTCTCACACTGAGGATGCAGGTTCAGTCCCTGGTGAGGGAACTAAGATCTCCAAAGCTGTGCAGCAGACACCCCCCTGAAAAATGGAAATCTCTTGCTTATTAAATACTATAATTATACCTGTGGGATAGATTCAGCACAAAGGCTGTCCTTTTTTGGTTTTTGTTTATGTTATTTAAGTATACAGTTCAGTGGTTTTAGTATATTCACAAAGCTATGCAAAGTGAAGTCGCTCAGTCATGTCCGACTCTTTGCGACCCGAAAGAGTATATTCAGAAAGCTATGCAAACCTCCCCACTAATTCTAGAACATTTTAATCACTGCAAAATGACCCTGACCATCAGCATCACTCCCCATTCCCTTCTTGCCCCAGCCCTCGGCAACCACTGATCTACTTTCTGTCTCTGGGTTTGTCTAACCCAGATGTCACACCTTATATCAGTCATATGATTTGTGAGCCTTTGTGTCTGGCTTCTTTCACTTAGCATGGTGCTTCCCAGGCTCACTGTGTTGGGGCATGTGTCCTGACTCCATCGTTCTTGTCTGTGGCTGAGTGACATTCTAGTGCATGCCCGTACCACATTTGTTTATCTGTTCATCAGCGGGTGGACATGGGAGTTGTTGTCCAGTCTGGCTGTTAACGAATAATCCTGCTGTGAACATTTTTCTACAAATTTTAGTGTGCGCATACATTTTTAAATCTCTTTGAGCATAAACCTAGGAGTAGAATTGCTGGGTCATACGGTAGCTTTGTGTTTGCCTTTTTGAGGAATTGCCAGGCTGTTTTCCAAAACAGCTAGACTGTTCTCCACTCCCACCAACAGTGTGTGACGGTTCCAGTGTCTTCACCTCCTCACCAGTGGTTATCATTGTGTTGCTGGTTTTATTTAAATTATTATAAAAAAAATTATTATAGCCATCCTCGTGGGTGCGAAGTAGTAGCTCATTGTGGATTTATTCTTATCTTTGGAGAAACACCTATTCGGGTCCTTTTCGTTGAATTGTTTATCTTTTTATCATTGCAAGAGCTTTTGTATTTTCTAGATACTAGTCTGTTAGCAGTTAGATATACGATCTGTACCGTTCTGTGCATTATCTTTTCAATGTCTTGGTGGTATCCTTTGAAGAACAAAAGTTTTTAATTTTGATAAAAGTCCAAGTTACTGTTTTTCTCCAGTTACTTGTACTTTTAATGTTATTTCTAAAAGCATTGCCTAATTCAAGGTCACAGAGATTTAGGCCTACATTTTCTTTTAAGAATTTTGCAGTTTTAACTCTTATATTTAGATCTTTGACCCACTTTTTTAGTTTACTTTTGTATACGATGGGAGATAGGGAGTCTACTTTCATTCTTTTGCATGTAAAAATTCATTCATCCCAGTACCATTCACTATAAAGACTATTTTTTCCCCGTTGAATTATTTTGACATACATGCTGGAAATCTCTTGATCATAAGTATGAGGTTTTATTCCTGGATTCTCAGTATATTCCATGGATCTGTATGTCTGTCTTTATGCTAGTTTCACACTGTCTTGATTAGTTTTTTTTAATGAGTTTTTTTTAAATAGGGAAGTATGCTTCTTCCAGCTTTGTGCCTCTTTTTTTTTCCCAAGACTGTTCTGGTTCTTCTGTGTCACTTACAACATTTACCTATGAATTTTAGGATTAGCTTTTCAATTCCTGCAAAGGTGTCAGCTGGAATTTTGATAGAGATTACACTGAATTTATAGCTTTATTTCAGGAGTATTGCGAACTCTGCCCTTTTGTAACCTCTGGTTTATAGGGAGGGATGTGGTCCATTTTCCTCGAGGTCTCAACAAATACAAAATCCCTAATTATGTCCCACATTTCAGGCAACATGTTCAATAAAAATTTCTAGCATCTCATACCTATTTTTATGGTTTTTCCCTTCACATTTAAAAACACAATTGTCAAACCTACCAAAGTTCATTGATCACGTGATGAAACTTGAGATGGCCATGTAAGCTTTGCCTCAAAATTTCTTTCAGTATGTTTTGAGACTCAAACCTCCTGTCACAGGTACTACAGTTTGATTTTCTCATTTTCCACTTTCTTTATAAAATAAGAGAAGGCCAGTGCGATCGTGTAATGAGATACTTGGAGAAACGCACACTCGTGTTCATGCGGTGAGGGCGGCACTGAGGCGACGGCAGCTGGCCTGCAGGGCCTGCCGTCCTCCAGGGGCTAGCGCTTCCTTTCACCAGCCAGTGAGCAGAGTCTGAGCGGACGACCGCTGAGGCTGCCAAGGAAGCAAGTGCCTTATAGAGCGGAGGCCTTCTGGAGAGCTCTGATACCAGCATGTCCAAAGCCGTTCTGTCTTCTTTACTCAGCTCTGTTATACTCCCCTCTCTAGCAAGACACGCTTGACGCAGATATCCACATCGAGACGGAGGACCAGGGCATGTACAAGTACATGTCTTCCCAGCACCTCTTCAAGCTCCTGGACTGCTTGCAGGAGTCCCATTCATTCTCAAAGGCCTTCAACTCCAATTACGAGCAACGGACTGTCCTGTGGCGAGCAGGTAAGACAGACTACACAGATAGGACAGGTGGTCGCCCTGGTCACCGTCCTAAACCATCTTTGGAAAGTCACTGGTCTGGTACACACAGCTGGAATGACTTAACAGGTGTTTTCACACTTGAGGGAGAAAGAAGGGAAATTTCATCCCATCACCAGGAATGTTGCCTGGCACACAGGAGGTTCTCAGTATTGCTGGAAAAACAAATTGGTTTAGAGTTTAGCCTAGCAAGTCAGGAAATTTTACGTTATTAGATTATAACTGTTGAGTTAAATATGATGGTGTAAAAACTGGAAGTCTAGAGAAACAGACAAATTGGTACATTTTAGGGGTTTTTCTCTCCCACCTCCATATGTAAATATATAAGTCCTGGACGTGAGTGGTATATGTGTGTATACACACACATATGTTTGTGTAGGGGTGAAGACAGTAGGAGTCTCATTTTGTGACCTTTGTATGAAAGTGGTACTTTATATATAATTCTTGTATTGTTACCGTTAATTTTCTCCCCAGATGCCTGTTTTCGCCCATAATTTTAAAATGTCGTTTTTCTCTTTAGCTTTAACGTATCTAGGTGTTTTACATCTTTGCCAATAATAAGATTTTGCTTATTAGAGTATTTTACACATCCCAGTGGCTGATTGGCATTGCTTTGTTTAAGAAAATGTGTTCTTATATGTGCTTTATGAGAAAAAAAATCTAGCAACTCAGAAACATGCTAGAATTTTAAAGAGCCATAACACTTGAGAAGATGAAATGAATGGCTTCACCCACCAGTGAGCAGAGTCTGAATGGAGAACAGTTCAGGATGTTGAGGAGCAAAGTATGTCCTATACAGAGGGTGTGACGTCAGGGCTGCCTTTGTTCAATACCACAATTGAGCCCTGTTAAGAATGTGAGATGGAGACTTCCCTGGTGGTCCAGGGGCTAAGACTCCATGTTCCCAGCGCAGGGGGCCTGGGTTCCATCCCTGGTCAGGGAACTAGATCCCACATGCTGCAACTAAGATCCTGTGCAGCCAAATAAATAATAATTTTATTTTTTTTAATGTGAGATGTTTGGATATTTCCTAAAGTAACTACATTAGGTTCCCACATGATTTCTTAGCATTACCCTGGGAGCGTGCACAGTTTACATGACTATCTGATCCCTAGGTTTTAAGGGCAAGTCTAAACCCAATCTTCTAAAGCAAGAAACCAGCAGCCTGGCCTGTTGTTTGAGGATCCTGTTTCGAATGTATGTTGATGAGAACCGCAAGGATTCCTGGGAAGAAATTCAGCAGCGCCTTTTAAGGTAAGAAGAATTATTTCTGATTATATTTCTTATCTATAATACACCAAATGCTTTACAACAGCACTGTGCTTTGAAAAGAGTAGAAGAAAAATAGCTACATGTTAACTGCCCTAGAAGCTGTTCTCCTTTTTGTTTTTTCTGTTGGGTGGCTCTGCTATTTGTTTTCTTAATGCCCTAAAGAGGACAGGGCCTCACTTCTTCCGTGTATCGTTTCTTAAAGCACAGAAACCTCAGCAGGGGAAAGTGCCCTGAGCTCAGAGGCATCAGGCCCTAGTCCTGGCTGGGTCCCCTCTAGAGCACTGTCAGCTCCGACGTCCCGCCTTTCCTGCTTCCCAAGAGAAACATGCTAGAGTCACGTGGGCACCAGGACCCACTTACTTGGTGCAGAAATGGAGCGGTGGGCAGGCAGTGGGTTCCATGGAGCGAGCCCTCTGCAGAGAAGCAGATCTTTGCCACCCAGTTTCTTGGGCACCTGTGAGCAACATGCTGTGTCTATGCCTCTTTTCACTCCTTTAAGATTTGAAAACATGAACATGGAGTGCTGACAACCATGTGATAAGACACGCACTCTTGCTGCACCACTGGATCTTCCTAGAAATCACAGGGCATTTTACATACGTATATATATGTGTATATGTATTTCAAGAGCCTTAAAGAATTCCACCTTTCTTTGACTCAGTAATTCCACTGTTAGGGAATCACGATTTTCACACAGAACATTCATTGCAGATATAAAGAGAAAAAATTTAAAGCAGCTCAGCTGTGTATCAGTATATGTTATAGGATATACATTATGGTATATCCCATGATAGAATATTAGGCAGAATTTAGAATTTAAAAATGAAGTTTGGGGGAGCTCCCTGGTGGCCTAGTGGTTAGGACTGCAGGCTTTCACTGGCATGGCCTGGGTTCGATCCTTGGGGAGGGAACTGAGATCTCGCAAGCTGCATAGCACAGCCAAAAAATAAATGAAATTTTGTAAATTAAGTGTTTAAAAAATAATTTTCCGGAAAAAAATAATAGTGATTTTCTGGGACTTCCCTGGCAGTCCAGCACAGATGAGACTCCAAGCTTCCGATGCAAAGGGCACAGATTTGCTCCCTGGTCAGGGAACTAAGATCCTGTATGCCACACAGTGTGGCCAAAAAGTAAAAACAATTAAAAAAGATTTTTTTTTCCTTGATGTGGAAACATGCTCATAACACAAGTTTCACCTCAAAAAAGCAGGAAGTAAAGCCATATATACTTGCAATATTTAAGCATTGCTTTTTAAAAGTCACCAAAAATACCTGGAAGGAAATATGCCAGAATAGTGTCATGTGCCCTTAGAGTGGGCTTCTCCAGTGACTCAGCCGTAAGAAATCCACCTGCAGTGCAGGAGACGCAGGTTCCATCCCTGGTTGGGGAAGACCCCCTGGAGGAGGGCACGGCAACCCACTCCAGTGTTCCTGCCTGGAGAATCCCGAAGGACAGGGGAGCCTGGTGGGCTACAATCAGTGGGGTCACAGAGAGTTGGGCACGACTGAAGTGACATAGTACGCACACACGTGCCTTAGAGTGATGGGATTGTGGGAATTTTTTCTCTTCAATGATTTTTTTGCCCTTTTCAGTCATCTTACAAAGAGAATATATGACAAGTCATAAACTGAAAAATGAATTCATTAATTAAAGGCGACACTAGCAGCTCCTTTAACATCAAGTCCAAAAGAGAACTACCTACGTGGTCTCATACAGTTTCTCTGAAGGACATACATAAGTGTTAAGTTTTTAACACAACATGTTTTAAAAACTGGCTGTTGTGTGTTGTGTGAGAAGAGAATGGGGGTTCGTGGTTAACTGTGGGTGACAGGCTCTTGTGCTGGTTGTGTTGCAAACCCTGCCTGACCGAGCCCCAGCCACCGGCCCAGCCTGCACCGGCCTTACGTTGAATGTCCTTGTTCAGTTTCATCGTCACAGCAGCCCGTCGGGTTTGGTGCAGCTGTTTATTCCCGCTTTATAGCGGAGCAAACTGAAGCTCAGGGGTGTGCTCAAGATGGCACAGCCAGACGGTGCTCGTGGATCCTCACTGCACGATTAGAGAGTCCTCTCTGTGGTTGCCAATGGGGAGGGTGGGGGAAAGGGATCGTTAGGGAGTTGGGGATGGACGTGTACTCTGCTGTGTTTAAAACGGATGACCGGCAAGGGCCTGCTGTCCAGCACAGGGGACTCTGCTCAGCGTTATGCGGCAGCCTGGAGGGAAGGGGACTTTGGGGGAGAATGGATACATGTGTATGTATGGCTGAGGCCCTTTGCTGTCCCCCTGAAGCTGTTAATACCACAGTACTGTTAATCAGTTATACTCCCAATACAAAATAAAAAGTCTAAAAAAAAGATGAAAGCGTTCTCCGCTCCAGTGAAATGTGTGACATTCCTCTTCCATCTGACTCGCTTGCCCTCCGCTGGTTCTTCCAGTGTGTGCTCTGAGGCCCTGGCCTATTTCATCACGGTGAATTCTGAAAGCCATCGGGAAGCCTGGACAAGCCTCCTGTTGTTACTTCTAACAAAAACTCTCAAAATAAACGACGAAAAGGTATAAGCAAGTAATGTCTTCACCATAATTTGGGTTCGGGTTGGCTTTATACTGAGACTTTGAAGTAACAACTTTCCTCATTCTTCCAAGGATGGTTACATAACTAGCACCATTCTAGGAGCATTGGTAAGAAGTTGATTCATTATGGACAATGGGTGTCTGAGGTTGTTGAGCTTTTTCTGTCAAAGAACCCCAGTGGAGAAAGGCAGGTTGCTGTTAAACAACTACCTGATTTTCACTGTGGCTTTGTTGGAAGAGAGGGTTGAGGTTGTGAAAGCCTGAATTAGAACTGGAATCTTGATTTACTGAAATGAAAACTCACTTTGGTAGTAAGGCTGTCCCCAGTTTGTGTTTGGCATTAAATATAACTAAAAGAAGTATTAATTTGCAATTTTTTGCACCTACTTTCCAACAGTGAGGGAAAAAGTGCCAATATTATTTGCAAGAAGTTCCAGGGTGAGATGAATACTTTCGGAAAACCAAGGTCAGAAAAATAGTTCCACGTCTAATTTTCTCTCTCTCCTTCTCTCCCACCTCAAGTTTAAAGCACATGCTTCCATGTACTACCCCTACCTGTGTGAAATTATGCAGTTTGACCT
The DNA here is from genome assembly GCF_019320065.1 of Cervus canadensis. NCBI lineage: Eukaryota > Metazoa > Chordata > Mammalia > Artiodactyla > Cervidae > Cervus > Cervus canadensis. The sequence continues at coordinate 75,573,133 of NC_057395.1, forward strand.
GATTCCTGAGCTCCGAGCCGTTCTGCGGAAGTTCTTCTTGAGGATAGGCGTTGTGTATAAGATATGGATTCCAGAAGAGCCATCACAAGTCCCGGGGAGCCTGTCACCAATCTGGTAGCCCTGGCCCCTGCGGGCACCGCTGCCGCTCTGCAGAACTGTCCCCATGCTGCCCCTGCCTGGCACATCTCGGGAAGGGTCAGACTGCAGAAAGTTGACATCCTGAAGCTAGAGTGGCCTGGGTAAAGATGGTATCGTCAGAGCCCTGGGACTCGGGCGTTGCGGTGTTTCCCCAGTTGACACAGTAGGTGGGGAGTCTGTCTCATCTCTGTCAGTCATTCCTCGTTTCCCATCGAACTGCGTGTCACCTGCCATTGCAGTCGCCGTCACTGTCCTGCAGAGTCCCACGACTGGCTATTCACTCCCGTCAGAGGAAGTCACTCTCCTTGAAAATACTGGACATAGCTGTGTAGGTTCGTGATTACTAGAGTACGTTAATAAAATTTCTTGTAACGGCTAAGTGCCACTTAAAATACGCTGGGTTTTTTGTTGTTTGAGTGTGCTAGAGAAGTTTGAGTGTTTTTGTCAGTTGTGAGTCAACTGTAGTTAGGATAGTTTGGGGAAGGTACAGGGAAAAAAGAGTTCTTTGTTCTTTTTCGCCCGTTTTGTTAATGTCTGGGTGATTTTTAAAGCATTTTTTTTAAAAAAAGATATTACTGAGGATTTGACTGAAAGCAGAGCTTAGTAATTAAGTTAGAATTAAGAGCTTGCAAGGTTTAAAAAACAAATGTAGTGCTTCTGGCTCTTCCTGTTTTAGTAACTTGGGGGAGGAAAAGTCTATAGGAAAAAGGAAACGAATGAAGATGACTAGTCTTCCTTGAAGTGTTTGTGGAGGGGGTATTAACATTTCCAGAATACATTGTCCATCTAATATATGAAGTAGTAACAAAAATGAAGTAGTAATTTAAGAGAGTTAATTTATATTTGAGTAAACCTTTTATTTTTACCTCGGAATAGTGAACATACCAACAGTTAGTATCTCTGCTTGGCACAGTCCCCAGCGTGGGCCAGCCCTCGAAAGAGAGAGAGAGAGATGGGGGGCGGGTGCTGGGCACCCTGCGTGAGGAGGCCGCTCCTGCGAGCCTCCACGGCCACGTGTCGCGGGTTGAACCCAAGCAGACCTGTGCCGTTGTGAGGCCGGCACAGCTGACTGTGACCTCGGCAGGAGGTGGCAGATGTCCAGTGCTTCCGTTCATTAGAGCCGAGGAGCCGAGTTCTCTGGAAGGGTCAGATTCTGGGGTCCTTACGATGTTGATGATGGTGCAATACTCTTAGCTGCCATAGAACTGAATTGTGCAGCTGTGGAGTGGGCAGACTATGCATACGGCCCAAGGCTGCAAGCAGTCGGTTCGGGCGCTGACTTGATTGGAGTCGGTGAGAAAGAACACAAGCTTCATCTCTGCCCTCACCTTTTGCTCGCCAAGAGCAGCCCTCAGCGTTAGAACCGTTACAGAGGTGTTAAAACATGCAGACGGCTACCGACGCCCTGTAGTCCTGTAAACTGGGTTGTGTTGAGGTCAACTCTGGTGCCTTAGAAGTTAGTCAGTTGGGAACCTAATCTAAAAAAAAAAAAAAATCAGACAGTTTTTCTTTACAGAGAAAGATTTCTGGTGCTTTTGTTTACTAAGACTGATTTCTCACATTTTTCGTGTGTGTTCTACCAGCCTTGAGAAATGTTTGGTTTTGGCCAGCAGTACTCTACCATTTTTCCCCCCCAAAAGTGTTTTAATTTCTGTACCAAAGAAAAAAAGAGATGTTTAGGTTTTTACGTTATTTACGTCCCTGAGAGAAGAGGGGCTCTGACACTTAGCAGGGAGGGGCAGGGGAGAGTGTTTCACTGTGAAACGTTAGCACATACGACATGCTAGTCCCGGGCTCCGTGACATCCTCACCCTGCAGCGTGGAAGCCACACGCTGACTCCCTCGCTGATTCTGTGGTTCGTCGCAGCCTCAGCAAGTCGGCCGTCCCCATCGACACCTGCACTAAGGGTGTAAGTGGGGCGCACGCGGGCCCACTCATACATTTTCTGTCCAGCTGCGTCCCTGCGTGGAGATGTTTGCTTCCCCTCTGAGGGTCTCATGGGACATTTTCTTCACTGAATGGGACGGCAAGACTCTGCCCATGTATTCCTGCCTCCTCTTTCATTTCTCCCTCTGCTCACAGCATAAGAAATGTGTAAGTGCATTTTGTTCCTTGCCGAAACATTCAGGTTTGAATTTCTTTTCAGCTGCGTTTTTTAAGAGATTCGATTTTCTGAGTGAGGCATTTGAATTGTACCAGCATGGACCTTTTAAAAACTGGATGTCAAACCATTTAGGGTGATTTTTCTTTTTCTTGTCAGTGGACCGTGACATACAGATGAAAATCCCTTACCTCCAGTAATAAGCCATTCAGCCTAAATTCTCTTTTGTGAATAAATCTATCCCAGCTCACGGTGAACGTGTGCATGCCACACACAAACACCCGTGAAGGGGGTGACCCTGCAGCCCTGGGCCAGCGGCCATTCATTCACAAGGTTACGGAGGAGAGCAACGCGTTTCCAAGGCCTTATTTCTTTCTCAGTTGCTTTAAGTGTTGATTATTTGTGCTGGGTCTCTAGAGGAGCTTCTGTTTGTTACAATACTGCTGCTTTGAGCAATTTTGTTTTTCTTCATTGTCCTTTAGGGAGATCACCAGCTTTGGCATCTTAACAACAAACGCTGGATGGGAAATTTTATTTCTAATAATGCATCTTTAGTCAAATGCAACTTTTTCCTGTCACTCCTCACGTACAACCAAAGAACATACATAATAGGAATTGTTTAATAATATCTGGAAACAACATTTCCTCTGAGAGGTGACTTTTGTACAAAATGCAAAAAAAGAAACTAAAAAAACTAAAATTTCTCATCATTCTTTTGTGATTATGGCTATACACTGAATAGTTATTATAGGAACCTGCTGATAAATGCAGGTATGACCATCGCATTCAGACGTTTGTTGTTATGATGCAAATGGATATTGGTTTAAATAGAAACTGGATCCTCAACTGCATTTTCTGAATTCTGTTCTAATATTTGTGTTAAAAGTAGGCATAGCTTGAACTCATGCGAAATCCTGGAGTTTGCGATCCGCAGCTTTGTAATTTGGGAGACAAAGAAACCAAAGCTGAGTATTTAAAAGAATGACTCTACGTGGAAGTCCTTGCTCTCAAAAAAAGACACTCATCAAAAGTGTAGTTTTTCTCAGTGTTCTGATTTTTAAAAAATTTTATCTTGCATATTTGCCTCAAATATTTCTTTATGTGCAAATGTATGTTTTACCTCCTTAAAAATGCCTAAAAATTAGTTAATAGCTACTTTTGTTTAATCTATACATGATGATTAAGTGCATTTAATATTGGTAATTTAATGAAAAGCATTCCTTGCCCAATGGATGTACACATTTTTGAAAGAATAAGCAGAATTATATAATATGAAATGCTATGTAAAGTTTTCTATGTAAAAATATTATGTATAATACTGTTAAAATAAATATCCCATGCTTTAATCAAGTGGTAAATCAATAAAGTTTTAAAAAGTAAAGCTGCTTTTAATGTAGTAATTAATGTTTATCAAGCCTTTATGCATATCAGACTTGATCATGTATCGGACTTCCCTGATAGCTCAACTGGTAAAGAATCTGCCTGCAATGCAGGAGACCTGGGTTCGATCCGTAGGTTGGGAAGAGCCTCTTGGAGGAGGGCATGGCAACCCACTCCAGTATTCCTGCCTGGAGAGTCCCCATGGAGAGAGGAGCCTGGTGGGTCGCAGAGAGTCGGACATGACTGAACGACTAAGCACAGCACAGCATATCAAGTTTTGGGTTTGTTCTTGTGGCAGATATATGCTTGTACTTTTATCAGTTGTTGGTAAAATGTGGCCTTTATGTTTAATTCATAATTATTAATGGGAGAATATTAATTGTGGGTTTTAATTTTTGTAAGTAAAATTCCCCTTTCATCCCCTTCCTCATGAAAGGGGAAAACACCCAGTTATGAGATCATGAGAAGATGATTTCATCTCATTAATTAGTTTGACCCGTGGCTTAGTTTCCAAGAGAAGACCGAAATCTCCTCTTGCTGGCATTGAGGGCAAGATTGCAGAGGAGGACTCCCAGGGAAGCCAACTGGGCATGAGTGGGCGGCCATCCTAAGGTTCACACGGGGAGCCAGCCTAGAAAGCTCGCCTTTCTTGCTTCCAAATGCAGAACCCGTTTTTCTTTTCTGGTTTCACCTCACGGCATGCAGGATCTTAGTTCCCCAGCCAGGGAGCAAACCCACACCCTCTGCTGTGAAAGCACAGAGTCTTAACTGCTGGATCACCAAGGAATTCCCCTGCAGAATCCATTCTGAAATATCTCACGTTGTAAATCATGACTGTAATTAAAATATTGCACTGCTGAAATTGACTTAACACATGGTCATCTTTATTAATTCATTGGTATAAAACATCTTTCTCTGGTACCGCATTTCAGATGCTTCCAGGGAAGAACAAAAGAACAGCCCTTTTGGAAGAGTTCCCCCTGTGTCTCCCACATCTGCTTGCAATGTGGGTACCCGGGTTCGATCCCTGGGTCAGGAAGATCCTCTGGAGAAGGAAATGGCAACCCACTCCAGTATTCTTGCCTGGAGAATTCCATGGACGGAGGAACCTCGTAGGCTACAGTCCATGGGGTCACAAAGATTCGGACATGACTGAGTGACTTCACTTTCACTTTTCACTTTCTTTTCTTTTTGGAAAAGGTTTCTGAAGAGTCTTTTTATCTCTACAGAGCAGATCTGCCTGAGTTTTATCTAGAGCACTGGTTTTCAACCTGCTGCCAACCAGTGGTTTTCAGTTCTGCCCCCAACACTTGGCAATGTCTGCAGACATGTTGGGTTGTCCCATGTCTGGGTGGGGGTGGCTGTGAGTAGAGGCCAGGGATGCTGCTTAACAGCCCCCCACTCCCACCCACAAGCTGGGGGCAGGAGTGGGGACTGTAGTGTCAGTGGTGCCAAGGTTTAAATACCCTGAACTAAAGTGACTTCCTCTGAGTAACAGAGCTCCTTCAGCTTGTACTGTAGGACCCGAAAGTCCGCTGCGGCAGATAGTTTCAGCTTGGCCTTCCTGTTAAAGTCTCTTTTGCTCACCCCCATGTGGAGGGCATGCTAAGGTCACTGTCTTATTTCAGGTTACTAATTTAAGCATTTTGAAAGGCAATTTCAGCATTACACTGGATTTTGTACCCTAACAGACTGGTGCACATTTTAGGCAAAAGTACATTTCCTTTTTCAGAGGACCAGAGTGGTTGCCTTCCCTGGAATTTTTGTAAACCTGTGTAACATGCCCATTGTCTAGGTTTTGTTGCTGTTCAGTCACTAAGTCGTGTCTGACTCCTTGTGACCCCATGGACTGCAATACACCAGACTTTGTGTCCTTCCTATCTTCCAGAGCTTGCTCAAACTCATGTCCACTGAGGACGATGCCACTCAACCATCTCATCCTCTGTCATCCCCTTCTCCTTCCGTCTTCAATCTTTCCCAACATCAGGGTCTTTTCCAACTAGACGGCTCTTCATATCAGATGGCCAAAGTATTGGAGCTTCAGCATCAGTCATTTCAGTGAGTATTCAGGGTTGATTTCCTTTAAGGTTAACTGGTTTGATCTCCTTGGAGTCCAAGGGATTCTGAAGAGTCTTCTCCAAGACCACAGTTCGAAAGCATCAATTCTTTGGTGCTCAGCTTTCTTTATAGTCCAACTCTCACACCCATACATGACTGCTAGAAAAACCATAGCTTTGACTATGCGGACCTTTGCTGGCAAAGTGATGTCTCTGTTTTTTAATACACTGTCTAGGTTGGTCATAGCTTTTCTTCCAAGCAGCAGTCATCATCTGCAGTGATTTTGGAGCCCAAGAAAATGAAAAGAAATCTAAATTGTCCTTGGGTTGGTGATTTGTGTCACATCTTAGGAACGTCCAGCTTAGTAAATGCAGTTGCATACCGACAGCAAGAGGAGAAGTAATGAGGACTCTGTAAGGATTCTGGAAAAAATGATTTTAGTATTTTTTTTTAATGCCTCTTTCCAGACACAAGCCAACCTTATCTGGTGTTCAACTGAAGACTGAGCTTTTGAGGATAATTTTATATAATAGTCAATTTTCATCTTTCCCAGAGACTCCTAATCTTCACATGAAGCTTCTATAGCTTCCTCTCCTTTAACCTAATTCAGATTTGCTTAAAGAATTTATCTTGAGTTATGTCCAGGAAATACTCATGTGTTCTAATAAACTTCTTAGCTTGAGTAAATTTGGGCTTAAATAATGGCATATTGAATTCCTTCTCCAGAGTCCATGGGTTTCTGAAAAAAACCAAGCTGTGTAGGAGAGGCCAGTGGTCAGATCATGGAAGCTGGAAGGAAGAACTTTTTGTACAGAAGGATTTGTTGTGTGAACTTTCTACCCTGAGGGGGTAGCGGCATTAGATGAGGACACAGGCCGTGAGAGGCTGGATTGCACGGCAGGAACGCGGCGGAGCTGGGACTCTGGCCCAGACTCTGTCTTCAGAGCACACACACACTACCCACTGTGCCCGTTCTGAGGGGCGAGGTGCGAAGCCCGGCAGGGCATCCCACAGAACACAGTCCTGGTCTCAGGAGCTTATTTGCCAAGGACCCTGTGTGTAAGTTGGACGCTTGGGTATTACAAGCACCTGCGTCAGAAACCACCGTTGTCAGATCTCTTACACTGCCTTCGTGGGGCTGTACCCTCAGACTCTTTCCTGACCAGCACAGACGTTCAGAAGTCAAGGAAAGAAACAGCGACTAGCAGAGAAAACATGAGAGGAAGCGAGCAGGTGCCGAGGCTGGGCCAGTAAGCCTTCGTGGTCTGTGCCTTCATTTTTCCACTTCAGTGCACACCTTTCAAAGTCACCAGTTCATAAATGCTGGAGAGGGCGTGGAGAACGATATGGAGCTTCCTTTAAAAAAACTAAAGATAGAATTACCACACGATCCAGCAGTCCCACTCCTGGGCATATATCCAGAAAAGACAAAAATTCTAATTCGAAAAGATACTTGCACCCCAGTGATCATAGCAGCACAATCTCTAATAGCCAAGACATGGAACCAACCTATGTGTCTATCAACAGTTGAATGGATAAAGAAGATGTGGTATGCTGTTTGTTGTTTTTTGGGTTGTTTTTTTTTTTTTTTTTGCTGTTTGTTGTTTAATCACTCAGTCGTGTCCAACTCTTTGCAACCCCATGGACTGTAGCCCACCAGGCTCCTCTGTCCACGAGATTTCCCAAGCAAGCATACTGGAGCAGGTTGCCATTTCCTTCTCCAGTTCTTCCTAATCCAGGGATTGAACCTGGGTCTCCTGAGTGTCTCCTGCAGATGGATTCTTCCCCAGATGAGCCACTGGGGAAGCTGGGTAAAGAAGGTGTGGTATACACACACACACACGGGAATATTACTCAGCCATTAAAAAGAATGAAATAATGCCATTTGCAGCAACATGGATGAGCCTAGAGATTATCATACCAAATGAAGTAATAAACTTACAGTTATCAAAAGGGAAAGGAAAGGGGAAGAAGGGATAATTTAGGAGTTTGGGATTAACATATACACTACTGTATATAAAACATGAAACAAGGACCTACTGTATAGCACATGGAACTATATTCAATATCTTTTAATTACTTATAATGGAAAAGAATCTGAAAATATATATATATATACATGAATCACTTTGCTATACACGTGAAACTCACACTATATTGTGAATCAACTGTGAAAGTGAAAGTGAGAGTCACTCAGTCGTGTCTGACTCTTTGTGACCCCATGGACTGTACAGTCCGTGGAATTCTCCAGGCCAGAATACTGGCGTGGGTAGTCATTCCCTTCTCCAGGGGATCTTCCCAACCCAGGGATCGAACCCAGGTCTCCCGCATTGCAGGTGGATTCTTTACCAGCTGAGCCACCAGGAAAGCCTGTATACTTCAATTGTTTCTTTCTTTTTTTTTTTTAAGGCACAAATTTGTGACTTCTTTGGAGTTACACACTTGCTCCTACCTCAGAGCCTTTGCTCCTGTTATTTCTCTTCCTGGATGTGTTTTCTCTGGACTGCTTCATGGCTAGTTCCTCCTCCTGGATTCCAACTCAAAAGCTAACTTCTTGAAAAAAAACAGAACCTCGCCTCCTGTTTGACTCCCTAGTTCCTGTCTGCATCCCTCACCTCCACTGCATCTCCCCCCTCCCTCTTTTTTGGCCATACTGCATAGCAGGGAATTCCCTCCACCTGCAGCCTTGATGGTCCCTTCAGTCCCTCCCTGAGCAGGGACCTCACATGAGGGAAGGGCTATTTAATGCACTGGAAAGTGACATGAAAGTCACTCAGTTGTGTCCGACTCTTTGCGACCCCCGTGGACTGTACAGTCCATGGAATTCTCCAGGCCAGAGTATTGGCGTGGGTAGGGTAGCCTTTCCCTTCTCCAGGTGATCTTCCCACCCCAGGGCTGGAGAGGAGACAAATGGATATAGCTCACTGGGGCGCTGGCTCCAGAGGGCCACCAGAGCCCACTGCTGACATCTAGTGGCTCTGGGGCAGAAATGCAACCGCCATGGACTCGGAGTTGTCCCTAAGTCGTTTCCCACTCTTTGCAACCCCATGAACCGCAGCACACCAGGCTTCCCTGTCCTTCATTATCTCCTGGAGTTTGCGCAGACTCATGTCTATTGAGTTGGTGATGCCAGCCAACCATCTCATCCTCTGTTGCCCCCTATTGCCCTCAATCTTTCCCAGCATCAGGGTCTTTTCCTTTTCCAATGAGTCGGCTCTTCACATCAGGTGGCCAAATTATTGGAGCTTCAGCTTTAGCATCAGTCTTTCCAATGAATATTTGGGGTTGATTTCCTTTAAGATTGACTGATTTGATCTCCTTGCTGTCCAAGGGATTCTCAAGAGTCTTCTCCAGAATCAGTTTGAAAGCATCAATTCTTGGGCGATCAGCCTTCTTTATGGTCCAACACTCACATCTATACATGACTACTGGAAAAACCAAAGCTTTGACTATACGCATCCAGAAAGTCTAAATATTTCAAAGTTAAATATCAAGCTATGAGCATTTGAATAAAACTTATCCTAACCTCCTTCCCTGATCCTGGGAAAGGTTGAAGGCAGGAGGAGAAGGGGACGAGAGAGGATGAGATGGTTGGATGGCATCACCGACTAGACGGACATGAGTTTGAGTAGGCTCTGGGAGTTGGTGATGGGCAGGGAAGCCTGGCATGCTGCAGTCCATGGGGTCGCGAAGAGTCGGACATGACTGAGCAAATGAACTGAACTGAACTGAACCTCCTTCCTCGATAAATACTTTTACAATACCTGCAAGTCTTGGTTCAAAGGTTGCATTTTCAGGCTCCCCAGCGTTCCATGCCAGAACAGAGCAGCGCGGGGAGAACTGGCCTGTGTCCTGCACCCTGCCTCCTCAAGCTGCAGGCAGCACCGCAGGGCTTTGAACATCTGTGTGGACACTCAGCTCTGTCCAAACCCGCTGCAAACTCGTTTGCCTCCGTCACACTTCCAGCTTTGGGGCGCTCCCATTGGCTGTACATTTGCTCTCAGAACTGACCCAGGCAAGAGATTTCTACAGATCTTGGAGAAGGACTCGGGGCCGAGGGGTGGGGACTTCCAGGGTGCTGGGCGACTGGAACATGATCCAAACGGGGATGGCACAGGTTCTGGGTGAGCACAGAAACTCCCCCGTTTGGTCCGTGGACAGGGAGTAGTTGGAGGAGGGCCAGTGGGGAGCCCTCTAAAATACAGGGGCCAAGACAAGGGTCCGAAGGCTTGCCCAGGTCTAAAGCAGCACCACCCGAGAAAAACTGAGGGCTGGGACAATGGGAGGCCATCAAGAATACTCCTCTGGGACTTCCCTGGCATCCAGTGGTTAAGACTTAACCTTCCAATGCAGGGAGTGCAGGTTCAATCCCTGGTCAGGAAGCTAAGATCCCACATGCCTCTCAGTCAAAACATAAAACAGAAGCAATATTGTAATAAATTCCATCAGTACTTCAAAAATGGTCCACATCAAAAAACATCTCTTTTTTTTTTCAAACTTTAAACTTTTTATTTTGTATTGGGGTATAGCCGATTAACAATGTGGTGATAGTTTGAGGTGAACAGTGAAGGGACTCAGCCATACATGTGTATGTATCCATTCCCCCCCAAACCCCCACCCATCCAAGCTGCCATATAACATCTAGTAGAGTTCCCTGTGCTATACAATAGGCCCTTGTTGATGGTATCCGTTTTGAATATAGCAGGGTGTACATGACCTTCCCAAACTCCCTAACTATTAAGATCCCTCCCCTACCCCTGGCAACCATAAATTCATTTTCTAAGTCTGTGACTCTCTATTTTCTAAGTAAGTTCATTTGTATCATTTCTTTTTAGATTCCACATATAAGGGGTGTGCTTGCTGTTGTCTTTCAGTCATCAAGTCATGTTGGACTCTTCACAACCCCATGGACCGCAGCATGCCAAGGCATGTGGTATGAGATTTGAAAAAAAACATACTTCAACTGCGCAAAGGCTAATAGAGTTCTGCCAAGAGAACGCACTGGTCATAGCAAACACCCTCTTCCAACAACACAGAAGACTCTACACATGGACATCACCAGATAGATGGTCGACACCGAAATCAGATTGATTATATTCTTTGCAGTCAAAGATGGAGAAGCTCTATACAGTCAGCAAAAACAAGACTGGAAGCTGACTATGGCTCAGATCATGAAATCCTTATTGCCAAATTCAGACTTAAATTGAAGAAAATGGAGAAAACCACTAGACCATTCAGGTATGACCTAAATCAAATCCCTTATGACTATACAGTGGAAGTGAGAAATAGATTTAAGGGACTAGATCTGATAGACAGAGAGCCTGATGAACTATGGACGGAGGTTTGTGACATTGTACAGGAGACAGGAATCAAGACCATCCCCAAGAAAAAGAAATGCAAAAAAGCAAAATGGCTGTCTGAGGAGGCCTTACAAATAGCTGTGAAAAGACTGGAAGCAAAAAACAAAGGAGAAAAGAAAAGATATTCCCATTTGAATGCAGAGTTCCAAAGAATAGCAAGGAGAGATAAGAAAGCCTTCCTCAGCTGTCAATGCAAAGAAATAGAGGAAAACAATAGAATGGGAAAGGCTAGAGGTCTCTTCAAGAAAATTAGAGATGCCAAGGGAACATTTCATGCAAAGATGGGCTCAATAAAGGACAGAAATGGTAGGGACCTAACAGAAGCAGAAGATATTAAGAAGAGGTGGCAAGAATACACAGAAGAACTATACAAAAAAGATCTTCACAACCCAGATAATCACGATGGTGTGATCACTCACCTACAGCCAGACATCCTGGAATGTGAAGTCAAGTGAGCCTTAGGAAGCATCACTACGAAGGTCATGGAATTCCAGTTGAGCTACTTCAAATCCTGAAAGATGACGCTGTGAAAGTATGCACTCAATATGCTAGCAAATTTAGAAAACTCAGCAGTGGCCACAGGACTGGAAAAGGTCAGTTTTCATTCCAATCCCAAAGAAAGGCAATGCCAAAGAATGCTCAAACTACCACACAATTGCACTCATCTCACACGCTAGTAAAGTAATGCTTAAAATTCTCCAAGCCAGGCTTCAGCAATACGTGAACCGTGAACTTCCAGTTGTTCAAGCTGGTTTTAGAAAAGGCAGAGGAACCAGAGATCAAATTGCCAACATCCACTGGATCATCAAAAAAGCAAGAGAGTTCCAGAAAAACATCTATTTCTGCTTTATTGACTATGACAAAGCCTTTGACTGTGTGGATCACAATAAACTGTGGAAAATTCTGAAAGAGATGGGAATACCAGACCACCTGACCTGCCTCTTGAGAAACCTGTATGGAGGTCAGGAAGCAACAGAACTGGACACAGAACAACAGACTGGTTCCAAATAGGAAAAGGAGTACATCAAGGCCGTATATTGTCACCCTGCTTATTTAACTTATATGCAGAGTACAGCATGAGAAACGCTGGGCTGGAGGAAGCACAAGCTGGAATCAAGATTGCCAGGAGAAATATCAATAACCTCAGATATGCAGATGACACCACCCTTATGGCAGAAAGTGAAGAACTAAAGAGCCTCTTGATGAAAGTGAAAGAGGAGAGTGAAAAAGTTGGCTTAAAGCTCAACATTCAGAAAACTAAGATCATGGCATCTGGTCCATCACTTCATGGCAAATAGATGGGGAAACAGTGGACACAGTGGCTGACTATTTTTTTGGGCTCCAAAATCACTGCAGGTGGTGATTGCAGACGTGAAATTAAAAGATGCTTACTCCTTGGAAGGAAAGTTATGACCAACCTAGACAGCATATTAAAAAGCTGACACATTACTTTGCCAACAAAGGTCTGTCTAGTCAAGGCTATGGTTTTTCCAGTAGTCATGTATGGATGTGAGAGTTGGACTATAAAGAAAGCTGAGCGCTGAAGAATTAATGCTTTTGAACTGTGGTACTGGAGAAGAGTCTTGAGAGTCCCTTGGACTGCAAGGAGATCCAAACAGTCCATCCTAAAGGAGATCAGTCCTGGGTGTTCATTGGAAGGACTGATGTTGAAGCTGAAACTCCAATACTCTGGCCACCTGATGTGAAGAGCTGACTCATTGGAAAAGACCCTGATGCTGGGAAAGATTGAGGGTAGAAGCAGAAGGAGACGACAGAGGATGAGATAATTGGATGGCATCACGAACTCGATGGGCATGGGTTTGGGTGGACTCCGGGAGTTGGTGATGGACAGGGAGGTGTGGCGTGCTGCGGTTCGTGGGGTCACAAAGAGTCAGACACAACTGAGCAACTGAACTGAACTGAACTGAATTGGTCATAAGAAATGGTCGTAACAGTTAACACTGTCGGGTACTGTTTCCCAGTTGCTTTTTCATGGGCTTCATACATATCATTTCTTCAAACATGTCATTCTTTATCTTTACAACCACCGTAAGAGGAAGAATCATATTATTACCCCTATTTTAGAGATTAGGCAACCAAGTTATAAGTAACTTACTCAGTGTTACACAGATGGCATTGGGGTCTTAACCTGGGTAGTCTGGCTCAAGTTCACGCTCTTAACTAGTATGATATACAGAAGGATGAAAGAATTCTGGCAATAAAGAGATGCTGAAAAGTATGTCCATTATATCTCAGTAAAACTGGGAGAGGAGAAGACCCAGGAAATTGTTACAGAAAGAAAGCAGGTCCAACAGTATTGATATCAGACAAGATTGAATTGGAAGAGGAAAGCTTTGAAAGGGCCAAAGAGGACTATTTCACATTATAAGATGATAAACATCATCAAGAAGAAACAGCAGGAACCCTTTATTGACCTAATAGCTTCAAAATATAAATCAGAAGCTGACTGAAGTACCCTTTAACAATGACAAAATCAGAATCACGATAGGAGACTCATATGCCTCTCAGAGAACATTAATAAAGAATATTTTTAAAATAAGAACATAAAGAACTTAAATATTCAGTAAATTACCTGCAGCTAATGTCCTACCATGGCCACAGGACTGTAAAAGGTCAGTTTTCTTTCCAGTCCCAAAGAAAGGCAATGCCAAAGAATACTCAAACTACCGCACAATTACAGTCATCTCACACGTTAGTAAAGTAATGCTCAACATTCTCCAAGCCAGGCTTCAACAGTATGTGAACCGTGAACTTACAGATGTTCAAGCTGGATTTAGAAAAGGCAGAGGAACCAGAGATCAAATTGCAAACAGCCATTGGATCATTGAAAAAGCAAGAGAGTTCCAGAGAAACATCTACTTCGCTTTATTGACTATGCCAAAGCCTTTGATTGTGTGGACTACAACAAACTCTGGAAAATTCTTAAAGAGATGAGAATATCAGACCACCTGACCTGCCTCTTGAGAAATCTGTTTGCAGGTCAGGAAACAACAGTTAGTACTGGACATGGAACAACAGACTTGGTTCCCAATAGGGAAAGGAGTACGTCAAAGCTGTATGTTGTCACCTTGCTCATTTAACTTTTATTCAGAGTACATCATGAAAAAGGCTGGGCTGGATGAAGCACAAGCTGGAATCAAGATTGCTGGGAGAGATATCAATAACTTCGGTTATGCAGATGACACCATCCTTATGGCAGAAAACAAAGAACTAAAGAGCCTCTTGATGAAAGTGAAAAAGGAGAGTGAAAAAGTTGACTTAAAACTCAACATTCAGAAAACTAAGATCATGGCATCTGGTCCATCACTTCATGGCAAATATATGGGAAACAGTGGAAACAGTGGCTGACTTTATTTTTCTGGGCTCCAAAATCACTGCAGATGGTGATTGCAGCCATGAAATTAAAAGATGCTTGCTCCTTGGAAGAAAAGCTATGACCAACCTAGACAGCATATTAAAAAGCTGACACATTACTTTGCCAACAAAGGTCCGTCTAGTTCAAGCTCTGGTTTTTCCAGTAGTCATGTATGGATGTGAGAGTTGGACTATAAAGAAAGCTGAGCGCTGAAGAATTGATGCTTTTAAACTGTGGTGTTGGAGAAGACTCTTGAGAGTCCCTTGGACTGCAAGGAGATCCAACCAGTCCATCCTAAAGGAGATCAGTCCTGGGTGTTCATTGGAAGGACTGATGCTGAAGCTGAAACTCCAATACTTTGGCCACCTGATGTGAAGAACTGACTCAGTGGAAAAGACCCTATGCTGGGAAAGATTGAAGGCAAGAGGAGAAGGGGATGACAGAGGATGAGATGGTTGGATGGTATCACCAACTTAAAGGACATGGGTTTGAGCAAGCTCTGGGAGTTGGTGATGGACAGGGAGGCCTGGCGTGCTGTAATCCATGGGGTTGCAAAGATTCAGACACTACTCAGTGGCTGAACTGAACTGAACATCCTACCTGGGCTTCCCTGGTGCCTCAGTGGTAAAGAATCCACCTGCAATGCAGGATATGCGGGTTCCATCCCTGGGTCAGGAAGCTCCCCTGGAGAAGGAAATGGCAACTCACTCCAGTATTCTTGTCAGGAAAATCCCATGGACAGAGGAGCCCGGCGGACTGTAGTCCATGGGGCCGCAAAAGAGTCAGACATGACTTAGCAACTAAACAACGTCCTAATTAGTGAAAGACCAAAGTCTGTTTGTACCATGTGAATTTTCCACCATGTGCCCAAGAAAGAAAGTTGCCTTCATTAAAAAAAAAAAGTGAGAGAGACTTCCCTGGTGGCACAATGGTTGACTCCCCTCTTCCACTGCAGAGGGCACAGGTTCAGTCCCTGGTGAGGGAACTAAGATCCCACATGCCATGCAGCACACCAAAAGAAAAAAGACGCCAACATTAAAAATAGAATCAATAAAATAAAAGGTAAGAAGCAATCAGACCTGTCTCAAATTTAGATATCAACACTCTTCTGGATCTCAGCTGGACTTTTAAAAGTGAGACAAAACCAAACTTAGACTTGTTTTCCAAGCACAGTCAGATGTGTCCATGCCTTTCTGAATCCAAATCAAATGTGTCTTCCACTTTCAGAAAGTCTTTCCATACAGTATATATATACTATTTCATCAGGATTTGGAAAGAAAGAAGACTACATGCATACTGACTTCTTGCTCCTAAAAATGACTGAATTGTTTTCTTTGGTTTTCAACACAGCAGCAGTTGTAGCAAACCTAAGAGTGTGTGCATGTGGTCAGCGAGCAGGATGGGAATTTCCAGGGAATCTTCATGGGTCGCCCAGGCCCCACGGGGAGTGGAGAGGGAGGACACGAAGCCTTTCCATGGCCCTCACCTGCGTGGTTCCTCGGGCTGCTAAGGGCAAAGGGAGATGGCCCCGCCGGAGCCACGTCCACAGACATGATAAAAGTGGCACAGCCTGTGGGCTTCCTACTTGTGTGCTAAGTCTCCTCAGTTGTGACCGACTCTTTGTGACCCCCATGGACTGTAGCCCACCAGGCTCCTCTGACCATGGGATTCTCCTGGAAGAATACTGGAGTGGGTTGCCATGCCCTTCTCCAGGGGATCTTCCTGACCCAGGGATTGAACCTGAGTCTCCAGCATTGGCAGGTGGGTTCTTTACCATTGGCACCACCTGGGAAGCCTGGGGCTCCCTACAAAACCTGGTACTCATGCTAGACAGACACAAGACACCAGCCAGCTTCCTTCCTGATTGGCTTTCAGGGATGAAAAACTGTTAAGTCATCAAGATTGCTCTCACCCGTACTAGAGGAAAATGTCCAGAAAAGCAGACTAACATGACCAAGATGATTGCTTGTACTACTGCTGCAATTGTAGAAATACATCTTTTCCACCAGTGTTCTAATAAAGTACACCTTTCGCAATGGACTTCACCTATTTATATACGGCATTTAATTCAACATTCAGCAAATATTTATCGAACAGTTACCTTGTGTTAGGTGCTGGGGTACAGCTGTAAATAAGAGAATGCCCTTGTTTGAACAGAGTCCTTAGGTATGCAGTCAGGGGACAATTAAAAAAAGAAACAATTGCAAGGAGTGATAAATGCTGTGAAGAAAATATAATGGAGCTAGGGCCACCAAGGGCTTCCCTAGTGGCTCAGAGGTTAAAGCGTCTGCCTGCAATGCGGGAGACCTGGTTTTGATCCCTGGTTTGGGAAGATCCCCTGTAGAAGGAAATGGCAACCCACTCCAGTATTCTTGCCTGGAGAATCCCATGGACGGGGAGGAGCGACAGTCCATGGGGTTGCAAAGAGTTGGACACGACTGAGAGACTTTACTTTCACTTTTCAGGGCCACCAAATAAAATATTGGACACCTGGTTCTATGTGAATTTCAGATAGATACTGTTTTTTTTTGTTTTTTAGTGTAAGTACGTTCCATGCAATATAGGTAGGAGGCTACATCATCTGGCCCCTGAAGATCTAAGTCCTTTTCCGGCCATGCTCCCACTTCATTTTTTAAGCCCCAATATAGCCGGGTCCTGCCTCAGAGCCTTTGCTATTAGCATCCCCTCTTCCTGGAAAGCTCTGCAGGCTAATCTACAGCTGTCTTCTTGTTAAACTTAAGGTCACTTGTTTAGAGGTCTCCTCTGGCCATCCCCTTGACAATCTACGTCACTGCCTGCCATATCACTGTCTTTCAATCTTCTCACAGCACTTATTAAATCTGAAAAGATCTTGTTTATTCCTTTCCTCTCTTTAAAACAAGTTCCACAAGGGGCAGAAAAGTTTTCTATCGGAGATGCTTTGGCCATGACTTTGGACAGTTCCTTCGATAGTTGTATAAAACCCACTAGATGCCTGACTCAAGCCCTGACATCAAAAGAGGGCACAATTCAGCGGACACACGCCGCATGTGTGCCCTTCTCAGAACCAGGAGAGGGATGCCCACTAGCGCGGTCAAAGAGCATTGCCGCGCGTGACGTCAGCCCCCTCAGAGCGGGGCCGTGATTGGTGATTGGAATCTGGGTGGAGCAGAGCGCCCTTGGCCCCGCCTCTTACTCGGCCCCGTGTACGCATGCGCCCCGGCCGCAGCCTCCCTGCCGCGCCATTTTGCCGGGGTTTGAATGTGAGGTGTGGAGCGGCGGTAGGAGTGGAGAGTGCCGGCTACAGTCCGAGACTGGGCTTCCCTTCTCCGTCCCCGCGTCCCCACGAGGTGAGGCGCAGGCCTGCACGGCCTGGTATCGGGGCCTCTCGGGACCGGGCTGGAGGAGGGTGGAGGCGCTCTCTGCGCTTCCGAACGCTGGGAAGCCAGGACCGCACCTCCGGGCGAGAGCGGAATATTGGCCGGTGTCTGGCGCAGCGCCCGGGGGCAGGGGCTTCGCCCTCGCGTCTCGCCTCCCCTGGCGGCATCCCAGGTCTGAGGTGCAGGTTCGGTAAGCAACCCCACCCCCGCCCGGGCCTGTGAGGAGCGAGGGCGGCCCGGGCGAGGCCTAACCCGTGCGGCACGAGCGCCCGCCTCTTCCTCCCCAGCGCCGCGCTGATTGGCCGCGCTCTCGGGGCGGCCTGCTCTCATTGGTCGCACCCGTGCGTCCGTTCTCGGCGCGCCCGACCGCCCGCAGCGTGAGGCGAGTGCGGCTGCGGGGCCTGGTCCGCTGCGGGGCGGGCGTGCGAGCCGCCGTCCAGGCCGTCGCCGCTACCCTGGACCTCCCTTTCCCGTTAGGGCGGCGGCGGTGGCGGAGCGCCACACCGCAGAGGGCTTCGGTCTCCGCTACTGTGAAACGGGCCCGGTGATCTCACTTCGCTGAGTTGCTCCTGAGGGTTAGACTGTGGTCTGTGCCCCCGAGGGGGTCCATGCACCTGTCGGGTGACCCAGGGTCCGCCTCTTGAGGAACACCTATGGTGTGGTAGTTCGGAGCATTGGGATTCAGCTTAGGAACGGGAAGGCCTGGATTCGTTTCCATATTTAACCCCTCCTTAGGGCTGGTCACTTCATCTCTCCGAGTTTCCACTTCCTCATCTGGAAAAGCGGGGTTGAAAACATCTACCTCGTAAAGTGGCTGCGGGTCCCCTGAGTTCCTACCCTGGTTTACCAAGCTCCGTCTGGGGTGACCGTTGTCCACCTCTCCCACCCACCTCTTCTCCTCCTTGACCACTGTAGCCATGCTGCTTACGTTTTCTTTTTCTTACATGTTCGGAGCGCATGTCCTCCAGAAAGCGTTCGGACGCGCCTTTCGTTTGCTTGGACATGCCAACAGCAGATCTTTGCAAGACTGGTTCCCTGTCCTCCAGGTTTCACTCACATTACTCGTTTTTTTGACCAACCTTTCAAAGGATCTCTTTCAACTAGTCACATCACTCTAGTTTTATTTACTTCATAGTTTTCTATTATGTTCTAGGACTTCCCTGGTGGGCCTGACGGTAAAGCGTCTGCCTACAATGCGGGATATCCGGGTTCGATCCCTGGGTCGGGAAGATCCCCTGGAGAAGGAACTAGCAACGCACTCTAGTACTCTTGCCTGGAAAAATCCCGTGGACAGAGAAGCATTCTAGGCTACTGTCTATGGGGTTGCAAAGAGTCAGACACGACTGAGCCACTTCAGTTTTTATCATGTTCTGGAAACATTAATAGTTTACTTGGTTATTGTTTTTTTCCAAATTTCAAAAGCCGGTACCTTGCCTGTCTTGCTGCTGTAAGCAGATGGCCAGTGCTTGCCACATGGTAGACGCACAAGTATTATTCCTTGAAATAATAATCCACGGAAAGGGACTTTTTACTCTTGGATTCTACAAGTGCTCTTTTTCTCCTCCTCTTGGACCACCATAGTGAAGAGTTTTGCCCTTTTTTGTGTGTCTCCGTTTTTCACATAATTCGTGGGACTGGATCTACCCAGCCTCTTACTTTTTTAAGACCCTGTATTTCTTTACACCAGTGCAGGAGAATTCTTTGTTCCCTTCTGTTTACTTTGATTTTTGCTGGTTGGGAGCTAGGATAGAGGAGAGCCATTTTCTGTAGAGTATTAGATAGGTTTGGGGGCAGTGCTCTACCTTTGGTATTAATTTGTTCCTTTATTCATTTAATAACTTGATAAATTCATTTAATCCACTTAATCGCTTTGAATACAGTGAAATTTATCTTTTTTGTCTCAAACAAAATGGACAGTTCCTTCCCTTGGGGAGCTTATATTCTAGTGGGGGAAAGAAACAAGATTACAAATAAATGACTTCAATAATTGCAGACAAGTGACAGATGAAGGCGACTTCCCTGAGGAGGTGGCATTTGAGCTGAGACCAGCTATGGAAAGATGAGGGAACAGATCATTCCAGGCAGAGAGAATAGATAGTACAAAGGGTTCAAGGAAAATCGAGCTTTCAGAGAGTAGCATGTGAAGGAACAGGTATCTAGAGGTCAGATCACGTGGGGCTTTGTAGACAATGTAAAAAATTTGGATCTACATCTCAATGGTACATTCCTGTGATTAGAAAGCAGAGGGTGGACTGAGGTGTTGCACTGTGTTCTTAATGTGTGTGTGTGCCAGATAGTTTTCATTTATTGGATCTCTCTCTGTTCCCCCAGATGTAGGGCCTCTGGAGTGGTTCTCTAATGCAGAGGAAATATCTTAAGGAAAAGGCATTCATCTTGGGTCAACTTACGTCACAGATGTCTGTGGTGGCCTTGGAAAGCAAAGCTTTTATTCCAAACGTCTTCATCTGTAATTGAGGACCTCTGAGAAGAGGCTCGACTTAGGTCCAGCCAGTCTTTCAACAAAAAGTCTGGCATAATTGATTTATTGTGGTACATAAATTAGTGTCCAACTCTTTGCAACCCCATGGACTGTAGAGTCTATGGAATTCTCCAGGCCAGAGTACTGGAGTAGGTAGCTGTTCCCTTCTTCAGGGGATCTTCTCAACCCAGGGATCTAACCCAGGTCTCCTGCATTGCAGGCAGACTCTTTACCAGTTGAGCCACCAGGGAAGCCCATTGTGGTACAAGTTTTTCATGCTTTTTTTTTTTTTTTTTCCATGCATTTTTTTGGTAGAAATTTCCAAAAATAGCTCAGTGGAAAAGTAAAGTATCACCCTTCATTTAAAGGCAAAAGTGAATTTTTTCATTTCTAGTTTGTCTTTAAAGTCAATAATGCTTTTTACATTTATATATTGCACATATTTCAGAATGTCAGTGTACCTCCACCTCTGGCAAATAAAGATAACTAGACCTTGATCTTGCTGATGCATTGTGAATACCTGTGGAGTATTCTCTAAAATTACCTGATTTGTCATATTTTCACTAATCAGGACTAAGCTTTGGATTTAGAGACACTGTCACTGAGGAGACAGAAAAGGGATTTTTTGACATTTAGTCCCTTAACATTAAAAATATAAGATTTATGTAGTATTTAACTTTTGGGGGTTGTAGCATGCATGTTTATATTCCTCCAGCACCAGCACCACCACACACGCGCGCACACACACACACACACACACACAGAGTTTTAGCACATGTTTATATTTCTTCACCATTGCGCGCGCACACAGACACAGTTTTAGCACACATGTTTATGTTCCTCCACCACCACCACCACCACACACACACAGTTTTCCCCCGATACACTTTGTTTTTTAAACCCTAGCACTTCAACTTCGTCATTTTGTGGGGGGTCACTGTGCCCTTAGAATCAGTTGTCTCCAGCTCTTCATATTTGTCAGTTGACTGAATAAATGTGAAGAATGATAGTGCTTTTTGATGGGGGAAAAAAAGATCAATAAAGGGTATGTAGCTTTTGAAAATAGTAGCACAAATACATAGTAGGTGCTCTTCACTGTTTTAAGAATCTGGGGAGATTACAGTGGACAAAACACACAGTCATTGCTTACAGTCTAATGGAAGGAGAAGCGTAGCAAACAAGAAAGCAGTTTATAGGCCTGATTAAGTTTACTTGGAAAAGCAGGATCAGAGATGAATGGAGAGTGACTGAGCTGGGTGCCGTTTTAGACAGGGTGGTCCAGGGCAGCATCTCAAAAAAGAAGAGACCCGAGTGAAGCAGGGAGTGAACTACAAAGCTCTCCAGGGGCAGAGCTGCCTAAGCAGAGGAGACAGTAAGTCCTAACTCCCAAAATAAGCACTGGCAAATATGAACAATAATACAGGATAACGTTCAAACTCCCATTTTCTTTGAAACATTTTTGAATGAACAGAAACTAATTATGTCAGTATGTTGGTCACTATTTATCTGACAGATATAACGTGAGTTCCTACATTATGTCAGGCTTGCTAATAACTGATGCTCAGAATAGTCTCCAATCCACACTGGATCCATGTTTTAGCTGGTTGACTGACATATTAGCTTATCCATTAGTTTATGCGCCAAATGCTTAGTGAATACTGTGTGCCAGGCAATGTTGAAGGTCCTGGGCTTCAGAGATGAGCAAGACCTACAAAGTCCCTGCCTCAGAGAGCTTACAAATAAGAGATAAAAAGTCAAAGATATCTCAGATGAGAATAAGTGCTGTGAACAGTGCGACAGGGATGAGGTAGATGATGGTTGTGGAAGGCTTTTTTGAGGAGTTGACAGTGGGCTGGATAGATGCCTGATGTCAAATTAGAAGGCAGGGTTATTACAGTCAGGGAGAACTCTCGTCTGGTTTGAGGAACAGAAGGCTTTGGTGGCTGAAACATAATCAGCAAGAAGAAAGCCGGAGATAAGGTTGACAGGTGCCAGCTTGCGTGGGACTCTGTCATGAAGAAAGTTAGTAAAATGCAGATTTATTAAGGAGTGTG
The DNA here is from genome assembly GCF_019320065.1 of Cervus canadensis. Classification (NCBI taxonomy): domain Eukaryota; kingdom Metazoa; phylum Chordata; class Mammalia; order Artiodactyla; family Cervidae; genus Cervus; species Cervus canadensis. Next base: position 75,595,439 of record NC_057395.1, read on the forward strand.
TTTAAAATTTAAACTCAACAAAATAGGTTCAATTAACCTCTGTAATCCCCTAAACACACATGCTACCTTGTGTAAATCCCAAAAGGTAGAATAATTTGCATGTAGCAAAAACTGACTTTTTTTTTTTTAGCTCATACATACTGATGTAAACGGTTTTCCTTGGCAACAGCAAACTTTCATGTTTTCATAACAGATTCAGCATTTCAACACAAAAAAGAATGGGAAATAAATTGATTAAATCACTGCTTTCCGGCCTGTGTTCCGTAATAAAGTGGTTCTGTGGCCAGGCTCAGGGGGAAGCTCTGGAGTAAACAACGTTAAATGGGTAATTCACTCTTTGGTTCTTGAAGCTTTTAAAGTGCATCTCCAAAAGAGAGTGAATATGATGCATAGCATTTTCCAAACCTTTGGTGTAAGAAACAGGAAGAGTTGCTTCTCAGTAAGTTGTGTGTGTGGTTGAGTGGAACTTCATGTCCATAGCATGGTTTGCCCTGGATTAAAGGAAGTGAATATATAAGTGGTGGAGTCTACCGAATCAGCCAGCGTGTTTGCTTCCCTTGTGGTAAAAACGAGTGTGTTGAGAACACAGATAGCTTCAAAGATTGGTCTCCTTAGAAGGCCATGGTTTCTGGCTATGAAGGAGTACTCTTCACAACCTCAGCATTAGCTGTAGCCCTTTATAAAGCCTATTAATCATTTGTAATATATTAGATGTGGATTTTTTTGGTCAGTCATAGCATATTCTATGATTTATATTTAGTTTTAAGGTTTAAATATTTGAAAAGTTTTTTACTGAGATATAATTAAGATGTAACATTGTTAGGTGCACAACATAATGGTTTGATGTGTATATATTGTGAAATGATCACAATAAACCTAGTTAATTAACGTCCATCATCACACAAAGTTACAAATTTATTTGTCTTTTGTGTTCTGAACTGTTAGGATCTACTGTTCTAGTACCTTTGAAATATACAACACGCTGCTGTTAACTGGAGTCTGTGTGTTGGACATTGCATCCTCGTGATTTATATGTTTATTTCGTAACTGGAGGTTTGTACTTTTCTACCCACCTTCATCCATTTGCCCCTGCCATGCAGTCAACCACCAATCTGTTTGTGTTTTTTTAACCAGTCTGTTTGTTGTTGTTTTGCCATGCCCACACCAGTCTGTTTTTTTGTTGTTGTTTTGCCACACACCACAGTGTGTGGGACAGACGGAAGCCATGCCACCTGCATTGGTAGGCAGAGTCTTAGTCACTGGACCACTGAGGAAGTTCCCTGATCTGCTCTTTTTATCTATGATTTTTTGTTTTTAAGATTCCACATAGAAACATGATCATGTGGTATTTCATCTCAGTTCAGTTGCTCAGTCCTGTACAACTCTTTGCGAACCCATGGACTGTAGCATGCCAGGCTTCCCTGTCCATCACTTAACTCCAGGAGCTTACCCAAACTCATGTCCATCATGTCAGTGATGCCATCCAACCATCTCATCCTCTGCCGTCCCCTTCTCCTGCCTTCAGTCTTTACTAGCATGAGGGTCTTTTCCAATGAGTCAGTTCTTCGCATCAGGTGGCCAAAGTATTGGAGTTTCAGCTTCAGCATCAGTCCTTCCAATGAATATTCAGGACTGATTTCCTTTAGGATGGACTGGTTGGATCTCCTTGCAGTCCAAGGGACTCTCAAGAGTCTTCTCCAATACCACAGTTCAAAAGCATCAATTCTTCAGCGCTCAGCTTTCTTTATAGTCCAACTCTCACATCCATACATGACTACTGGAAAAACCATAGCCTTGACTAGACAAACCTTTGTTGGCAAAGTAATGTGTCAGCTTTTTAATATGCTATCTAGATTGGTCATAACTTTTCTTCCAAGGAGCAAGCATCTTAATTTCATGGCTGCAGTGATTTTAGAGCCCCCAAAAAAAGTCTGTCACTGTTTCCCCATCTATTTGCCATGAAGTGGTGGACAAGATGCCATGATCTTAGTTTTCTGAATGTTGTGTTTTAAGCCAGCTTTTTCACTCTCCTCTTTCACTTTCATCAAGAGGCTGTTTAGTTCTTTGCTTTCTGCCATAAGGGTGGTGTCATTTGCATATCTGAGGTTATTGATATTTCTCCTGGCAATCTTGATTTTAGTGTGTGCTTCATCCAGCCCAGCATTTTGCATGATGTATTCTGCGTATAAGTTAAATAAGCAGGGTGACAATATACAGCCTTGACGTCCTCCCTTCCTGATTTGGAACCAGTCTGTTGTTCCATGTCCAGTTCTAACTTGCTTTTTTTTTTTTTTTCCACTACAAAATCACTTTTTGTGGTTTATTGTAAAAGATCTAACTTGCTTTTTGACCTGCATACAGGTTTCTCAAGAGACAGAACAGGTGGTCTGGTATTCCCATCTTTTGAAGAATTTTCCACAGTTTGTTGTGATCCACACAGTCAAACCCTTTGGCATAGTCAATAAAGCAGAAGTAGATATTTTTTCTGGAATTCTCTTGCTTTTTCAATGATCCAGTGAATGTTGGCAATTTGATCTCTGGTTCCTCTGCCTTTTCTAAATCCAACTTGAACATCTGGAAGTTGATGGTTCATTTACTGTTGAAGCCTGGCTTGGCAAATGTTGAGCATTACTTTGCTAGCATGTGAAATGAGTGCAATTGTGTGGTATTTTGAACATTCTTTGGCATTGCCTTTCTTTGGGATTGGAATGAAAATTGACCTTTTCCAGTTCTGTGGCCACTGCTGAATTTTCCAAATTTGCTGGCATATTGAGTGCAGCACTTTCACAGCATCATCTTTTAGGATTTGAAATAGCTCAACTGGAATTCCATCACCTCCACTAGCTTTGTTCGTAGTATTTTTGCTTCCTAAGGCCCCTCCAGGATGTCTGGCTCTAGGTGAGTGATCACACCTTGGTGATTATCTGGGTCATGATCTTTTCTGTATACTTCTTTTGTGTACTCTTGTTACCTCTTCTTAATACCTTCTGCTTCTTTTAGGTCCATATTGTTTCTGTCCTTTATTCTGCCCATCTTTGCGTGAAATGGTCCCTGGTATCTCTAAGTTTCTTGAAGAGCTCTCTAGTCTGTGGTATTTATCATTTATTTCACTTAGTATACTGCCCTTAGGATCCATCCATCAAATGGCAGGGCTTTCCCTTTTTGTGTGTGGCTGGTTAATATTCCATTCTGTATGTATACTACATTGCATTATCCGTTGATGAATACTTAGGTTGCTTCCATGTGTTGACTGTTGTTAATAATGCTGCAGTGAACAGCAGTCAGCGGGAGTACAGATATCTCTTCCGGTTAGAATTTTCATTTCCTTCAGATAAATACCTCGAAGTGGAATAGCTGGAACATGTGGTAATTCTGTTTTTAATTTTTTGAGGAACCTCCATACTTTTCATAGTGGCTGCACCAATTTACATTCCCACCAACAGGGTACCAGCGTTTCCTTTTCTCCCCATCCTCGCCAAATGCTTGTTATTTCTTGTCTTTTTTATTATAGTCGTTCTAACAGGTGTGGGGTGATAATCTCATTGTGGTTTTGATTTGCATTCCCTTGTGTTTAGTGATGTTGAGCACCTTATCATATTTTCTTTGGAAAAATATCTATTCAGTTTTTCTGCCCATTTTTCAATTGGACTCTTTTTCTGAGTTGTATGAGTTTTTTGTTTGTTTGTTTGTTTTTAATTTTTTATGTTTTGGATATTAATTCTTTATCAGATATGATTTGCAAATATTTTTTCCTATTTAGTATGTTGCCTTTTCATTTTGTTGATGGTTTGCTTTGCTGTGCAGACATTTTTAGTTTGATGTCATTCCACTTGTTTATTTTTGCTTTGACTTAGATTTTGTGTGGAAAGTTGCTTTTTAATTATGACCGCAACTGTCACCTTATGAACCCCAAAATTATCTTCCCAGGTGCAGATTATCAGTATGTAGTTTGTTGTCAATACCTATGGCTGCATGTTCTACACAAAAGAATTTACTCTAGTTTCTTTAATCTCAGAACTCAATGGGATCCTTATTTTACTGCTTAAAAATTTTAATTTTTATTGTGGGGTTTTTAAAAAATCTAATAATTTGTCTTTTTAATCTTTAGTTTGTGACATGTTTCTTCTTCTGTATCTCAAAATTGTCTCATCTCTGATTCAAAAAAGCCCATCTTCTGGAACCTTGTCTTGGCTAAGAATAAGGCTTATAGGCGATACCCAAAGCATATCAAGTAGATGACTTTCAGAGAGGAGGACATCCATAATGTAAAATGATTCTCTTATGTGAATCCCTGTGTGTTCACGTGATAAATTACCCAAACCTCATTTTTGTTTTAGGCTCAATGGCAATGGAGCTCAGTGATGCGAATTTGCAAACACTAACAGAATATTTAAAGAAGACTCTTGATCCTGATCCTGCCATCAGGCGTCCAGGTAAGGTGAATAAATACTCTTTGTGGTTGACTTATTCTTTTTTTTTCTTTTTCTTTTTTTATTAGTTGGAGGCTAATTACTTTACAATATTGTAGTGGTTTTTGCCATACATTGACATGGATCAGCCATGGATTTACATGTGTTCCCCATCCTGAACCCCCCTCCTACCTCCCTCCCCTGATTTATTCTTTTTTTTTTTTTCCCCTGATTTATTCTTGAAGGATAGGTGAGAGAAACCTTTGTGCAATCTGTCTGTTTGTAAATTTTTAAAAAGAGATTAACACTTGAATTCTTAGGCATAGTTTATTTTTCATTTTCTGGCCTAAAGTGTTTAGATAGCTGCTTACAGCTGCTATAATATATGGTAGTGGATTTTTTCCTTGTTTGTTTGTTGTGTTTTTGTTTCTTGAGTAAAATAACTTTTATCCCTTTTGGGATAAAAAGGACTAGTAAGTTTAGGATGCTTTGTTCATTGACCTTCCTGAAAATCCCTACACCTTCCTGTTTTAGAGATATAATATGCAGAACATAAAGGTAAGAGTTAATTGCCTTAAAAGTGAGTAAGTGAATGAAACTAGGTAATCCCCATGTTGGGTTTGATTTAATTAATATTTTAAGACCTAGGGTTCCTCCTCTTCTCCTCCTCCCAGATTTGACCAGTTTTCATTAGAGATTTAGTGTAAGCTTAAAATTGCAAACTTGAATGCCTGTAGGAGTTGCACATGAAGGTAAAATGGTGGGGGGTGGGGTGCAGGCTGTGGGGTTAACTGCCTTGGTTAAGGGGCAGTTATTATTAATATTTGGAACCATCTAACTCGGGGGGATTCAAACCAGTCTTGCAAGATCAGATTTCCAGCTTTGCTTGAAAAATAAGGATACTTATATGAAGCGTTCTCATTTTTAAATGATATTGATTAACTTCAAAAACTTCTGAAATAACACACAAACCAAACAAACAATTTCTGGGGGCCACATGTGTCTCATGGGTAGTAAGCTCATGATCCTTGCTGTGAGCCATATTAACCAGAAATGCTCTTTATCTGCTTCTTCAGAATTTACTGATGTGCATTCTCATAAAGAGAATTTTGGAAGCACTCCGTGAAAACCCAGATGAATGTGTGCACATATGTGTTGTACATTATATATAGTAAATAGAATTATTTGTTTGTTATTTACATGTTAATGCATCCATCCTAGTCTAGAAGGGCCTTTGTGATTTCTGTGAGGGAATTTTCCTGTTAGTGCTTAAAGAAGTAATTTATTCTTGGATAAAAGGAAATTAATGGTTCTAGTCTTAGACTTCACCAGAAAGCCTCTGCCAACACTGTTTAATGAGAATTATTTTTAATAACTCTCTTTGTAAGGTGGAGGTGCTCTTGTTTTATGAATCCAGGACAAAATGTAGGAATAAATCGATGTTTCTAAGAAGAGTTGCAAACATAGATTTCACAGGGATTGCCGGATATGAAATATTGACCAACCAAATATTGAAGCAACCAAAGCCTTCTATAAAACCATATAAACCATAGTGTGTCCCCTCTTGAAAAATTTTTTTTAGTTCAGCATTCTTTATCTTTCAGTCTACCATTGTGTCACGTGGTAGACACAAAGCAGGGAGGATTTGAGGGTGGAAGTTATGTTTAGTTTGAAAAGAATACTGAGGACTAGTAGGATAGAATAAGGACTGGACTAAAACTTTTTCAGTGATGAAATCTGCTAGCTGTGTGATCTTTGACAAGCTTACTTAACCTCAGTGGCCTTGTCTTTAAAGTGAGGGTAATACTACCTACTTCTCTGGGTAGTCGTGACAACTTAACATATGTGAGTCAAACATCAGACCCATATGATTAATAATAATATATATTAAAATGAATCAACAAATTTAATCTTAATCACAGTCCTATAAAAGAAATGTCACTACCATTACGAATAGTACTAATAATAATCCTTCTGGAACAGGACAGGGTATGTGATTTTTTTGCCCTAAAGTTGCTTAATGTCTCTGAAAAGCAGATTCTCTTTCACATGAGGTGATCATCTGATCAGGCCACTTCATAGGTTTGTGAGATGAGTTATTGGTGAGTTAATGGATAGTAAAGTAAACTGAAAACCGAGATACTATATAAATTTAATGTAACATCATGTACAGTTCTAATCTTTCTATTTGTTGATGCTTCAGTCAGGAATATACATAGTTCACATATACATACAGTCATAAGATTTGGTTTTAATAACACATCTTCTAACATGGGAATTGTTTTCCAGCTGAGAAGTTTCTCGAATCTGTAGAAGGAAATCAGAACTACCCATTGTTGCTGTTAACATTACTAGAGAAGTCCCAGGATAATGTTATTAAAGTGTGTGCCTCTGTAACATTCAAGAACTATATTAAAAGAAATTGGAGAATTGTAAGTATTTTGTGAGTACCTAGTTTAAGACCCTTCATGTTTAAAAGATTTATATGGGCAGTGTTCCTGAGTGATTCAGATACAGTTTAAAGATGAAAAACAGGACCCTCCTCACCAAATGTTAAAAAGTCAAACCCAAAAACATACAAAAAGTGTAAAAATACCATAACCAAGTGAGATTTATCCCAAATATGCATGGCTGTTTCAGCATTCAAAAACCTATAGACTGAGAAAAGGTAAGTCACATTATTATTTCAATAGGTGCAGAAAAAGCCTATGTCAAAGTCCAACATCTATTCATGGTTAAAAACTCAGTAAATTTGGAATAGAGGGGGACATTCTCGGCATGATAAAGACTATGAAAAAGCTATAACTAATATACATAATGGTGAGAAACTTGAAACCTTCCCACTAAGATCAGGTGCAAAATAAGGTTGTCCCCTCTTGCCACTCCTTTGCAATATTTTGTTGCAAGGAGGTCCTTGATAATGTAGTAAGTAAGGGAGTATACCATTTGGGAAGGAAGATATTTTTAAAACTGTCTTTGTTCACACAAAGTTCCCATTTTATTTAAATTCATATTGATTGAGTGAACTTCATAATCCGGGCTGCTCGAGAGAGTGAGACTTAGTTTTAACCTCCAATTTGTGTTCTGTTATTGTTGTTTTGTTTTGTTTTTTTGTTTGGTCACGCCCTGTAGCATGTGGGATCTGAGGGATCAAACCCGTGCGTCCTGTATTGGGAGCATGGAATCTTTAACTGCTGGACCTGGAGGGAAGTCCCATGGTTGAAATTTAACTTTAGCTCTCCGCTGAAGAGACACTATGTGGAAAGTTACACAGTCTAAATGAATAATTGAAGCAGTTTCTATTGTGGACAAGGAAAAATTGCATAAAGCTGGAAAAACCACATTTTAAATAAATAAATATATATATATATATATACATATATATATATATATATAATGTGTATAATGCATTTGAAGTTTTTGACAAGGGATTTGTCCTATGTCTTGGATATGAAAATATTTTCTAATTATAAGGTGAATCTTAATATGCTGCAAGTTTATTGGGGGCTTTCCAGGTGGCTCAGTGGTAAAGAGTCTACCTGCCAAGCAGGAGATGCGGGTTCGATCCCTGGATCAGAAAGATCCCCTGGAGAAGGAAATGGCAGCCCACTGCAGTATCCTTGCCTGGGAAATGCCACGGACAGGAGCCTGGCCGGCTACCGTCCACGGGGTCACAAAGAGTTAGACATGACTTGGTGACTAAACTACCACCACTCCAGGGTGAATCTTACTGTGCTCTAAGTTTAATGATCAGTATAAAGTTATACATTGAGAAACAGAAACGGGTATTTTCCCTACCTTAGCTTTTGACAGAGGTTCTAAAATTGGGGGTGATTTTGCCCATCTGGGGATATTTAGAGATTTTTTGGTTGTCACTGGGGGTGGGGGGTGTTTCTGACAACCCGTGGGTAGAAGCCAAGGATACTGGTAACCAGCCTACAATGCACAAGAAAGACCCACAACTAAGATTTATCTGACCCAAAATGTCAGTAATGGCAAGGCTGAGGTAACCCTGGGTTAGGATAAAGAAAAAGGAATGTTTTTAGTAATAATAGTAATCACATTTAGAAGGTATTAAAGTTGACAGAAATGGTCAGTTTTTCTAAAAAATCAACTTGACATCTGCTTATTCATTGAGTCTTTTTTCTTCATTCCATAGAAGAATTTAAAAATAGTAAATACTGTTCTTGAGCTTCTGTAGTCAAGTGTTCTCACATGTGGTGAAGAAATGAGTTGGTGAATTTTAAGAATGTTTAAAAATCCACACGTCTACTTGTAGACTTTCAAGCCCCATCTGTCTTGATTGGTAAAACTAGTTAGACTCAGAATCTCTTTGGGCAGTGTAGTCCTGGTTGCATTTGAACTGGTAATGGTCAAGAAGTTTTCACTGACAAGACCTTTCTTTAACTTAAGGTAATGATCAAATTGAGGATGAATATGGGCTGAGTAGCATATATCTGAAGATTTTAACCACGTTTTGATTAATTATCATATAGAACTGAGATTCTCACTTGACATCAAAGAGTTAGAGAAGCTGATTATTAAAGGAATCTGTGACCCATTCATACAGGAGAAAAGCCCTGTCTTCCTCTGTTTTTCTTAGGAAACCAGGAAATGAGAAATGGTTCTGTTTTATCTACAAAGGCATACAGTCATTGGTATGAATTTATGTTACTTGCTCATTAATGTTTTGCTTTTAGGTTGAAGATGAACCAAATAAAATTTGTGAAGCCGACAGAGTAGCCATTAAAGCTAACATAGTGCACTTGATGCTTAGCAGCCCGGAGCAGATTCAGAAGCAGGTATGTGAGGCCCTGCTTGTTAGGGGGCTTGTTTGTAGAGGTTTCGTCTAATTAGTGTCTTTCCACCCTCAGTTAAGTGATGCCATTAGCATTATTGGCAGAGAAGATTTCCCTCAGAAATGGCCTGACTTGTTGACCGAAATGGTGAATCGCTTTCAAAGTGGAGATTTCCATGTTATTAACGGAGTCCTTCGTACAGCACATTCTTTATTTAAAAGGTATTGATATGTAAATTGATATTTTAAAAATACTTTTTTCAGGTGTTTTTGCTTGTGTGTATTTTTGTGACTTGTCATTCTTTTATAATTCTAGAATAAGAACATAAGCCTCTTCATTATCATGTTTGTTTCTTATTAGGTGTAGGATGTTTATTTCATATTTCCCTGTTACTTAAAAAATACCTGATCTTGATAAATTGTGCTTGAATTCCCTTTTTATTTCAGAAAGCTGTCTGGCCATAGATTTTTGTCTAATCTAGCCTTGAAGACCTAAAGTCAGTTAACAAAAATTTGTGAATTTACCTATTTTACATTGATTTTTTTGTTGTTGTTGTTTTTTTTGTGATTTTTTAGATATCGCCATGAATTTAAGTCAAACGAGTTATGGACTGAAATTAAACTTGTTCTGGATGCCTTTGCTTTGCCTTTGACGAATCTATTTAAGGTATGCAATAACATTTTGGTGGTATTTTTTAGTTACTTAATATTTTAAAGAACTTCAATATTTGTATAAATTTTAAGAGATTGCTTTGAAAGCTTATTTGATAGGTCATGGTTTACTTTTAAAAACTTTCAAACCTATATCTAAATAGAGAATATGGTATAATGAATTCCCATGTATTGACTGCATAAGTTTAACAAATTACTAGCATTTTGTTTCTTTTTACTTTGTTTTATCTTTTTGATTTTGTATGAATAGTTAAAAGCAAATCCCAGGCATCATATTATTTCACTCAAGTATTTGTGTATCTCTAAAGGAATAGGTCTGTATTTTGGGGTCTGTATTTTGATTTGACTGTTTATGGAATTTAATTTATATACACCATTGTATAGTACATAAGCAACTTCCCTAAACATGTTCTTCATCTTTCTGAGAATCCTTTAAGATTGAAAAAGAAGTAATGTCAACCTTTTTTTTTCCCCCGATAAGGAAAGAGGAGAGTTTGGTCTCACAAACAATAAAAAGAGCCAGGCCTCAATAGTTTTTCTAACTCGAGAAAAGCATCTTATTTCCTGTTTTCAAAAAGGAAAGGTTATGTGATTGTCACAACTTCTAAATTATAGAGTATGTACAGAATTTTTCATGGTTAGGATATCTTACTGATAGTACATTCTTACTTTCAAAAATAAAATTGGACAAAATGTGATCATTTTTTTCACCTGTTGGATTGGCAGAGGTTTTTTTATTTCTTTTCAGTGACGTTAAAAGTTTTAGCCAGGAACAGGTAGAACTGGTCGGGGGATCTTTTCGCCAGAGTGCACTGAAATGAATACTAGTGTCCTCCCCATTGGATTATAAATGGTACTAGCTTTCTGGAGTTTTGACATTTCAATGAGAAAACCATAACATTCGTATTTCCTGACTCCAGGATATAGTTAGCAACATTTGTTGTGTGTCTTTTACATAATAGATGTGCACGAATTACCAAGACCTCTTATGTATATTTTCTCATTTGATATATATTGCATAGGTATTACTCTTAATTACAGATAAGGAGATGGGGGCTCTGAAATAACTTAACTCAGAGTCATGCTCATGCGAGTAAGAGTCTGGGTTGTATCTAGATCTGTCTGGCTTCCAAAACCCTTACTCACAGCATACCATTCTGCATTGGTAATATAGTTCTAGAATCTCAGACTCAGAAAACTAGAAGTGTGTGTACAAAGTTTTGTAGATAAACATGTTTATTGCAGTAGAATAACAAATAGTTGCAAACAACCTAAAGGCCAGGTTGCAGGAAATTATTTAATGAACGCATATGAAGGCATTTAATAGTCTTAACATTTAATACTTACATATATACACAAAGGAGAATAGAAGGATCTAGTCTAAAATATTAATATTGGACTTTGCAGTAGTGCTACTATGGACAGTTTAAAATATATATACTTTTAAAGTATTTTTCAAAAATCTTAAATGAGTGCACACTGCTATTTAAAAGCCAAATTTTGGAGAAGGTATATAAATATTGAGTTGGCCAAAAGGTTCAGCATAGTACAAGGTTTTTTCACTAAGGTTTACGATACACTGAAGCCATCTTCCTAAATTCTTTTCCAAGGCCACTATTGAACTCTGCAGCACCCATGCAAATGATGCCTCTGCTCTGAGGATTCTTTTTTCTTCCCTGATCCTAATCTCAAAACTGTTCTACAGTTTAAACTTTCAGGTAAGTTTTATTTCTTGCTTTTGGTTCTTATTCTTTGATGTCAAATGTAAAGTTTTTCACTTGATAAAGACTTCCTTGCTAGCATTGATTTCACACACCCCCCCCCCCCCCCGCCCGAAGGATAAGTATTAGTTGTTTTGTTTTGTTTTCTGATTCCCCCCACTTTTTATCTACAAATTCTGTTCTATTTTATAGTATAGTTCCTAGACATGTTAGTGGGTAGATGTTTCATAGGGAAAAGTAGCATTCTCTTAGTATAGTAAGTTAGGGAAACCCCACATCCTAAATGACTGTTGGGGTGTCATCCTATATTCTATTTTATTGAAGACACAGAGCACATTCTCAGGCCTTCCTCTTGTTCATTTAAGTGGGTATTGACGCTGGGGGAACCCTGTTTTGATTAGAGGCCTCTGGCTAGGTAATACCAAAAAAAGTTTATAGCTTTTAATGGAAGCATATCGGGTAGACAAAACAGGGCAGAAGCAGGCGTGGGAAAGTATAATGAACCAGAACCTCTGTGTTTCACAGGAAACACGGACACAATCTCAAAGTAGAAAATGCTTGGTCACCCTGTTGCTAGTGAAGTAGTGGCCTCCAGTCATTGTTTCTGTTCTTGAGTCAACAAGAGTCAGGGCTTCAGGACAAGAAGGAAGTCTTACTGGTATAGATTCCTATACTGAGATTTAAGAGGAAGGATGTGGCCTTTTCGTTGACTTTAGCCAGAGCCAAGTACCAGACTTAATCATCCCAACATTACTCCCTCATAGTGGTAGGGACAGCATTCCTAAAAGGAATAGATAGAATGAATAGGAGATGAATAGCCCAAAATGGCATACCTTCATTTGTGTCCACCTGGACAGCAATTTGAGAAATTCTTAAAGGGTACCACTGGGTTTTTTTGTTTTTTTTTTAAACACCTTTGAATTCTACTTCCTAGAAGTCAGGTAGAATGAGGTGCTTAATAGTTTGTTAGTCACGAAAGCCTAATAAGTAGGAAGGAGGCATAATCTTTACCCTTGGGGGATTATTCCTCATTAAGAGGGCAGCACTGTGCCACAGGAAATCAGTAACTGTATCAGCCAGTGAGCCTGACTTGGTGGTCATCTTAAAAACACTGCAGTAATTCAGAAAGGAAAAGAAATGTATCGGTAAGCACTGTGTTGGTGTAAGGGAAGTCTTTAGCCTTAGCTTGACCTTAAAGGAATAAGTAGATTTACATTGGGACAGGAAACAGGCGGCATCATTTGTGATTGAAAGCTTACGGAGACAGTCAGAGTGGTTTACTCAGCTGCCAGACCCAGCTGGAGCAGCAAATTCTTGTCAAAGTAGATATTGGTTGACACAGCTGAGAAATGTGGACTTGAGTCTATAGGCATGTGGAAAACATTTGCTGTCATGGGGAAAACTTATTCAAATATAATAATAATTTCAACCCAAAGTTTCAAGTCACCATTTATTCTTTAGGATCTCCCTGAATTTTTTGAAGATAATATGGAAACTTGGATGAACAATTTTCATACTCTTTTAACATTAGATAATAAGCTTCTACAAACTGATGTAAGTACTATTTATTTCCTAAGTAGGCTTTTTTAAACTAAGAATTATTTGAAATACAATATTAAATGTCAATTATATCTCAGTATTTTTAAATGTTAAAAAAGAACTATTTGAATACCTCTGAGAAGATTGGAGAGAGGATAGTTAATTCGTCTTCAGAAAAATGTAAGTTGAGAACATTTAGCATTGTGTTTATTTATTTACTCTTGCATTGTTAATAGATAAAATTCTAAGAATGCAAGTAAAATTTGATTATGTGGGATGTTCCACATTTGATTATTTATAATGTGCAGAATTACTCTTATAGTACTGACTCAAGTCACAATTTACAGGTAAGGCTATTTCATTACATTATTGAAAGTAAGTCTTCAAGAATATTCACATTGTGAGCATTTTATGAAATAGAAAATCACTTGTCATTGAAGATAGTAAGAAAACTTAAACCTTTGTAATAACAGCCTCTCTTGAAAAAGTCATCTACAGTGCGGGAAAGAGGGTACATGAAAGTTGGTAATGTGTGTAAGTTTCTGATCTGGGTTTTGTAATAAGCGCTTTTCAACATAATAACACTTCTGTGTTATTCATTTGCTTATTTATTATTATATTTATGATTTACTCTTTCTCAAGAAACAAAAAATGTAAAAGGTAATATAGTAAGAATACTTCAACACCAGATAAAAGTTACAATTGGTGATGCAAATCTGTTTGGGGAGTGGTGTACAGAGGGAGAATATTACTGTGGGTATACAGCACATTTTACCTGAGATTTACAGAGAGGATGCAACCAAGAAAAGGGTTCCTAAAAAATAACTTCTTCAGTCCACTAGGGAAGAAAGCACCCCCTCAGAAAACAAGCTTGTCTTTACACTTAAGTCTAAAGGAAGTTTCTCACACAGGATTCATTTAACTGTGTGTCATCTGTGATACTTATGCTTTGAGGAGCTGTACTTTTTGTCTCTTCTCAATTTGAGTTCTTTGACACATAATATAGCTCAAAAAGTATTTGTGGATTGCTGCTGTATGTCTTAAGGATTATTTTATCAGTCACTGTCATGGTTGCGAGTGGGGCTGGCAGACTTTTCCTGTAAAGGTCCCGGTATTTTGGACTTGTGTACTATATACTCAGCTCTGCAGTTGTAGTTGAAAGCGGCCATGGGCAATACTATAAGTTGTATAAATGAAAACAATGAGTGTAGCTGGGTTTTAGTAAAACTGTACTTCAGAAACTAGGCAGCAGCTTGACCCCTGCTTTAGGTGGTTGTTTAACATTTTACAGTAAATGTGAAAGTGTTAGTCACTCAGTCCTGTCTGACTCTGCAACCCCATGGACTGTAGCCCACCGCGCTCCTCTGTCCATGGGATTCTCCAGGCAAGAATGCTGGCCATTGCCTTCTCCAACATTTTATAACCAAACTATTATTTGTGAGAATGTTATAGTATTAACTTATGGGGAAGAGAGCACATTTTAATATATTTGAAAATGAGAACCTTTTGAGAGATAGCAAGACTACATTAGAAATGGAAGTGTGATATGATTGATGTTTATTGCTCAGATTTTTTTAGAAGTATATTATTTTCAATTTAATATGTAAATATTTTGTAATCCAGCAACCGGAAGAAAGGGCTTTATTTAATTTGAAAACTTCTGATAACTGTTCTCATTGATGAATAAATAAGAAGCATTTTCATATTTTATTTATTTGAAAGACCAGGTAAACAAATTTGCAGTGGCATAGATGTGTTTACAGCACTTTGAATTTATAATTTTTGAAGAGTTTGGCTACTCTCCGTGTTTATGGTAGCATTGAAGTTGTATGTTTGAGTCTTCTGTTTTCTCTTATGTGAGGATGAAGAGGAAGCAGGCTTACTGGAGCTCTTAAAATCGCAGATTTGTGATAATGCTGCACTTTATGCACAAAAATACGATGAAGAATTTCAACGGTACCTGCCTCGTTTTGTCACAGCCATCTGGAATTTACTAGTTACAACAGGTCAAGAGGTTAAATATGATTTGGTAAGATGATGGTGGAGACAAATAATTAAGGCATCCCCCTCCCTCCCCCGTGAAGTAAATGATTCAGTTTGCTCTTAAATATGCTTATTTTTGTGTTTTATTCCAGTTGGTAAGTAATGCAATTCAGTTTCTGGCTTCAGTTTGTGAGAGACCTCACTATAAGAATCTCTTTGAGGACCAGAACACGCTGACAAGTATCTGTGAAAAGGTTATTGTGCCTAACATGGAATTTAGAGGTAATTGTGGAAAGCTTTTTCAGGAGATTAGTTAAAAGCTCATTTTTTAAAAGAGTAAATTAGTGTTTAAATTTATGTTATTGTAAAATTAACTTAATTAACATTGAATTAATGTTAGTGTGAATTTAAGAAGTCTTCTCTGTGTTGCTTTTTGTAACAAATTCAGTCTGCGTTTTATTGGATTTCGTATTTTACCAAGGCAAAAGCTATTTTTGAATAGCTGACTTGAGACTAGAAGTGATTGATAACTTTTAAATACAGAATTGAAGCCCACCTAGTTCGTGCTTTAAGGTTAAAATAGTCCTAAGAGTCTATTTGTATAGGATGTCTTTCTTATGAGTAAGAAGAGCAGTCATTAGATCATTCAATCTGGAACAGACTGAGGAAATAAAAGTGTAACATGGGGTTCTATTTCCTTTCCTTTTCATAAAACCATATTTAAAGGACAGATCTTTATTCTGATACTGTCCTACTTGTTTTGGTGTTGAAGTGACTTTTCTGAAATAATGGTGATGGTAGTGGTTAGGCGGTTGTTTAATGTCTTTACTTGTCAGAATGAAGAGCTGGCCTCCCTGGATTGATCTCCAGCACTTGGGAAAGTTGGTGATAAAGTGCAGTTCTGTGTACGCTCACATTAGAACAGTGAGCCTGTCTCACAGCTGTGTAAATTACCTGTTACCTAAGCTTTCTGGGTAGCATTTACTGCTCTAAGAACAATTAGTAAGAGTATGTGAAATAGTCATTGGTTGGGAAAGAACACTTCGCGGTAAAGCACGGTGGTTCCACATGCTCTTCTGCATACCCAACTGTAAAGCTAGAATGACCTGCCATGTCTTGTAAGAGGTGATCTGAAATGTCATCTTGCTTTTGCAGCTGCTGATGAAGAAGCCTTTGAGGATAATTCTGAGGAGTACATAAGAAGAGATCTGGAAGGATCTGGTATGTTGATTTTTAACTGTTGGTCTCTTAGGAGCCAGTGTTAAAGTAGCTCTTTTTTTGATAGTTACGAGGAAGTAAGGGAGTCAGGGTAAGTGTCATTTCAGCTGTCTTTCTCTGAGAACTGTTTTCCTTCTTTAATTTGTGCATGGTAAAAAGCAGCCCTTATATGAGCTATATCGAAGTATCAGATGTTGAATCATTTGTCTTCTCTTTTTTTATATACTTATTAGTATTTATCATACTATGATCTTTTAGTTCCATTATCATTTTTTGTTTGTGGGGAGAGAATTTTTTTTCATTATTTTTTGTTGCTTATAGCTATCAGATGGCAATTTGTTTTCATATAAACTTGATCAGTTGGTTGGTGGTTGCTTCTTTCTCCCATGATGTATTTCCCTTTGATTTTGTAGATATTGATACTAGACGCAGGGCTGCTTGTGATCTAGTTCGAGGATTATGCAAGTTTTTTGAGGGACCCGTGACAGGAATCTTCTCTGGTTATGTTAATTCCATGCTGCAGGAATATGCCAAAAATCCATCTGTCAACTGGAAACACAAAGATGCAGCCATTTACCTGGTGACATCTTTGGCATCGAAAGCCCAAACACAGAAGGTAACTCTTTTCAGTATATTTTTGTTTCCAAAACATAGTTGTCCTTTAGCACGGAAGTAAAAAAGAAGTGATATATTTCTGGTTATATAGCCTACTCTGCTAGATAATGTGTTCTGATTAGAACTCATAGTCTCCAGAAATGACTTTATGTTGATGTATTAATTACATGTTTCTTATAGACCACAGTATAAATGATACACTTGTTTCTTTAGGTGACACTCAGTATAGGAGACTTGCTAAGCTTAAATTTAGCTGTTCTTTAATTTAGGGAAGTTTCTTTATTATCTATTAAACCAGTCTAATTTTTTTTTTTTTTTTAAACCAGTCTTATTTTATATGTAAGCAGCTTATGTTTTGAAGTATTTATCTTTAACCTGGTTTTCTAAAGCTGCCTAAATTTCCATTGTGGTAGATTTATACAGGTAGTTCATGTTACTGTTATGAATGTTTTTTAGCATGGGATTACACAAGCAAATGAGCTTGTAAACCTGACTGAGTTCTTCGTGAATCACATTCTCCCTGATTTAAAATCAGCTAATGGTGAGTTTTGTGAAATGTTTTTAATACAACTTACAGTGTACCTGTAATTCTTATGTGCACTGTTATTTTAAACTACCAAATGAATGCTGTCGTGGCTCTATATCATTCATGATACTGAAAACAGTGGCTCCTATCCTTGCAGTTACGTCTGTTGGATAAAATTTCAAACAACCGTTCAAACACCTTGCCCAGGTGAAATTAACTTTCCCTAAAGAAAATGTTGCTTATATAGAAGGAAAAGAGGAACAAGTGAGACTGAATTGTCAATCAGTTTTGTTATCCTAATAATTTCACACTAGAAATCATACTTTGGTTTTTGTTTTCCTTCTCATTTAAAAAAAAAACTCTTGGGAATTCCCTGGCGGTCAAGTGGTTGGGACTCTGTGCTTCACTGCTGAGGTGTCCCGGGTTCAATACCTGGTCAGGGAATTAAGATCTCACAACATGGCCAAAAATAAAATAAAACTTAAAAAAAAATGAACTCATAAAAATGAAAGTAAATTTAAAGCACTTGAGATTAATAGATGCTCAGGATACTTTCATATGTTTATAAAAGTATGTTACAAGATAGATGTATTGTGGAAATTTTAAAATCACTGAACAGTAGGGATAACATAAAGAACTTCCATGTTACTACTAGCTTCAAGAGTTTTTGACAGTTGGCCAATATTCTGTCCCTTTTGCTAGTTAGTGTACTTCCCACTGCTCGTGTAAGCTCATCTAGAGAGACTTGCTCCTGATTCAGAATAGCTCCAGTTCTGGGAAAAGATACTGTCATTATTTCCCGTGGCCCAAATCATTTTTGTTCAATTACATAAGTAACGTATGTTCCTTTGTAGTGAAAATTAAACATAAAGGTGAAAAAAATAAAATTATTCTTAAACTTACCAGAATTAATAGTTGTGTGGTAGATCATTATATAATTAACTAAGCTTTAATTACTTGACATTTGCTTACCAGAACCATATTTTTAAAATCTGATAATATTGTGACTGGTTTGAGAGTAACAGTTAAATAACTGACTTTTTATTTCTTTTAATAGTAAATGAGTTTCCTGTTCTTAAAGCTGATGGCATCAAATACATTATGATTTTTAGGAATCAAGTAAGTAGCTTTTCATTTATATGTTACATGCCACTTATTCTCTTAAGAGCTTTATTGTATACCAGCTTCTCTTCCCTTCTATTGTGCAGTCATATTTGGTATCCACATCTAACAAAATTAACAATATCTCCTTCAGAACTTAAGATACAAGGCCGTGATTACTTTTTCTTAGTTTCTCAAAAATATTGTTTACACATTGCTTATGGTTGATATGTCTCATGTCCCTTAGTTTACAACAAAGGGGTCCTTCTTCCCCTTTCCTACGCCTTTTTTTTTTTTTTTTTTTTTTAAAGAAACCAGTCATTTATCTTGTAGAGTTTCTCATTCTGCCTTTGGCTGATTGCATCCTCAGTGGTATAATTTACCTCTTGTTCCTCTGTTCCCTGTATTTCTCATGTGAGGTTAAGAGTGATGATCACATTTTTTATTTGAGGTATAGGTAACCTTAATATAGAATTCACCATTTTTAAATGTATAGTTGTGTGGTTTTTAGTATGTTTATTCTTTTGCACAACCAACATTACTGCCTCATAGATTAATTAATTACCAATTTGAATGGGGAAAACGGGATACAAGTTTCTGTGTTTTTCCCCTTTATAAGTTCAGAGTAGTGAGTTTGGTACCTTACCAACCTCCAGAGGACAAATGGGATTTTTTTTTTTTTTTTTTTTTTTACTCTCTAGTGCCATCTTTGGCCAGTAGGGGCCCCATTATGTAGGGTTTTGTATCTTCTTTTCTTTTTTAATTGGAGGATAATTGCTTTATAATATTGTGTTGGTTTCTACTGTAGATCAGCATAAATCAGCCATAGGTATACATATGTCCCTTCCTGTGTTTTCTTGACATAAATTTAGTAACTTTTTAGCAGCAGCTTTTCTTTGATAATATGACACTATTTCAGGTTCATCTTGTATATTTCCTGTCCCAGACCTGAGTTTGCTACCCTTGAAGGTGGGAAATGTTACTTAGAGACCATAATCTAGATGCTGGGGAAACTGATTCTATGCTTTTTCATGAAGAGATCCGGGAAATAAATAATACCAATATTATCAACAAAGTAGTACTAAGTGCCATTTGATTTCTTTGTGTATCTTATATCCTTAGCATATTATCCTATTGGATGGATAGTCAAGAAATAACTGTTTAAAACAACTTGAAATTATTCTGCATTTTTGCTACTAACTTGATAAATAATTAGATTCATACTTGTGTTTTATTTTTCGGCGGGAGACCTGAGAAAGGTTACTTTACATGCCTCCAAAGTCAGGCAGGGTACATTCAGAAAGGTCTAGCTTTCCTCCCTGTTCCTTCTCTCTTCCTAAAGGTAACCATTTTTTACTGAGTTTTGGTTTGTTTCCATTATTTAATTTTGAAAATATAACCTACAGTTGTCCCCTATCTATTTATATATTTCCCGCTCTCCTATACAGAAGAGAGTTTGCTAAACAGTTTTTCTGCGTTTTTTCTTCTTTGGCTGCACCACATGGCTTGCGGGATCTTAGATATTCTAAAGTTTTAGAAGTTTTTAATGAAGAGTAGTATGCTTATGTTTATGCCTCCCCTCTCACCTTTGTTTTTTAAAGAAGAGAAAATGAGGCACAAAGAGCTTGAGTGATTTTTCTAAGAAACTTGCTAGTGGAAAGTATAGTTCCTAAGATGAATTAAATCAGTCTGCTTATCCATGATTTCTTTTTTACCCTAAAGTCATAGCTTCATGCTCAGAGCTAGAGAATTGGTTGGAAAAGTGAATGTGAGTTGAACCGTTGCATGGAAGAAGTTTTGATTTCTCACCTGTATCCTATCATCTCCATTATAATAGTAGCTGGAAATTAGAATCAGATTCTAACTGATTTTTAAAATTAGGTTCTAACTTTTTAGAGTCAGCAAAGCATTCTCTTCCAGTTGGCTTTTACTCAAAGACGGCATCAGTGAGTTATGGCATACATATTGTTGTCTTTTTCAGGTACCAAAAGAGCATCTTTTAGTCTCTATTCCCCTCTTAATCAATCATCTTCAAGCTGAAAGTATTGTTGTTCATACTTACGCAGCACATGCTCTTGAGAGACTGTTTACTATGAGAGGGCCTAATAGCGCCACTCTGTAAGTATTTGACGTGTATATTTTTTCATCTTGGGGTGGCGACCATCGGTACTGGTTAGAGATAGCTCAGTGTATTCATAATTTCATTAGAAGTTAGAAAAATAAATGTGAATATTTCACTCATTTATACAAATATGTCTCATTCCAAAAGGATTTGAGACCATGCCAGAGTAGCTATGTTACGACAGTAAAGTTAAGTGGAGGAGATTGGAGCAAAGGAAAATAACTGGGGTGTGAGGTTAATAAACAGAGGTTTGTCAGAGTATAGTATAGTAAGGAAACTCAGAACTTCTTTGTGGAATCCTCTAGCAACCACGGCAAAGAGAGAAACCTGGTGGGTTAAAATGTCCATAATGTCTGTGAGATTAAAACTAGAATGGTGATTCAGAAGGCATCTCAGAAGCAGGCCTTGGTTAAGGGAATACTGTGCAGTAGCCCTTTTACCTGGCTGTTCTTGTCATCTTACTTAGTGCTGAGACGAGACACAGCTGAGTGAAAGTAATTCTCTGGGTGTCAAGGTAGTGGCTCTTGAGGCCTATTGCAAGGATAAAAAGGGGATTGGATGGTCTGAGTGCCTTTCAGACCTTTCTTCAGCAGTGTTATTTCTTGAAAACTGAGCTTTGGGTTAGAGATGGAAAGCATTCTGGGTTCTTTTCTTCATCAAGAACTTGAAGTCCAGATACACTCAGTGGCTAGTTAAGGATTAAATGGTTATCCTTTGAGGTGAGTTAAGACAGTACTGTCTTCAGGCTCAGAATTTATGCAGAAAAGAGTTCTGAACTTGCTCTACCTCCTGGAAAGCTAGGTGATTGAGAGTACCAGTTCCATTCTCAACATTGACAGGTGTAAACTAGTGATGACCTCAGCAGTTTAGACAATGTGGGTTTGCCTGGTTTGGGGTTTGTTTAATTGTGATTGGTCTCAGACATGCCTTCTTAGGAACTTAACATGAGTACATGTAAAAGAAATCTTTTCGTAAGCGGTGTACCAATTGTCAGTGGTGGGAGATGGCTCGCTTTATGCCAAGAAGTGTGATTTAGTAGTTGCCAAGGGTATTCCAGAGTGACACTCAAGAGTTGGTGGTGACTGAAAGCTGTTTTTTCATCTATAGCTTTACAGCTGCAGAAATCGCACCGTTTGTTGAGATTCTGCTAACAAACCTTTTCAAAGCTCTCACACTTCCTGGCTCTTCAGAAAATGAATATATTATGAAAGGTAGGCCATTTCCCTGGTATACAGACTCTAAGCATCTAATCTCATAGACTGCAGGGGTGGTCAACACTGAGTTGTAGTTCAGGTTATGTTGAGAATTTGGTAGGTTTAGATATTTTTAAATGAAAAATACTGTTAACAGTGTTTTCAGAGAAAGTTTTACCCTAACTTGATATAGAACTCCTCTTATTAAACCATTTCAAAAATAAATAAATAAACCGTATCAAACTCCTTTTTTCTTTTCCTTGACTGACACTCGAGGGCAGAGATGAGCTGGGACTACATTTATTGACAGCATGCTCTGCTGGGTCTGGGTGTGAAACCTGGGTGTGTCTGATGGACCCCACACAGATCTGCCTTCATAGACACCACTGCCGAGGAAGCAGGCAGCTAGCTGTAGGCACCTTTGCTGTGTTAGGGGAGTGTCTTAGTAACAGTTCTGGGACATTCCAAGAGTCCAGCACAGTTTATATGACACATAGGAAATGGTTTGGAGAAGGAAATGGCAACCCACTCCAGTATTCTTGCCTAGGGAATCCTGTGGACAGAGGAGCCTGGTGGGCTGCTGTCCATAGGGTCGCACAGAGTCAGACACGACTGAAGCGACTTAGCAGCAGCAGGAAGTGCTTTTCGAAGAAACTGCTCCCAGTGCCTCCGGCTTGGTCGGTCAGAACCCTTAGGTGGTTGGGTGGGTGTATATGCATGTGTTTCTGTTTGTAAGTGTGTATCTAGGTATATTTGTGTTTTCAGCACTGTATTTCTCCCAACAGTGATGTGTAACTACTGTTGTTTAATGTCCATTTTTTGAGGCAGCCGACTGGTCCGAGGTCTTCATTGCTGTGTTCCTAGGGTGTGCAGGAGCATGTATGTAGTATGGAGCAGCTTCCCAGTAAAGACTGTTGTATGCGTGAATGCAGGGATTCTGTGCCAGCCCAGTGGAGGGACGCTAATCCACCCTGTAACCTCGGCTTTCTAGCAAGTGGTGTCTAAGCTGAGCTGCAGGATAGGGGGCGGTTAGCTACTTGCAGGGCGAGCCTTTGGCATCACAGCAAAGTTTAGGAGGAAAGAGGATAGCTTTCTGTCCTGTGTGCCTGGCATGTTGTAGATGGTCTACTTAGTAACCTTCTATTCCATTTGTGTAGAAACAGCCATCATATAGTTTTAGCCTAATGTATTTATCTCTGCTGCCCAGTGTTTTTTGGGTGTCTGTTAATGAACAGTTAATTTCACAGTATGGGCCCTCTATCGCTTGCTGTGTATTTCTGGATTTTTCTCAGGCTCCTCGTCTCTCTTTTGTGGGAAGATGGGCAGGTGGCCTTCTGTTTCAGCTTGTGGTGGGTTGTGATGTTTCCAGGGGACTGTAGGTAAAATCCCATGCCACTGGTTGCTGGTGAAGGAGACTCCCTTCCACACGCTGCTCCCTGCGTCTGCCTCCTGCTTCGCTCACCTCCTCTTTACCTGCCTCTTTAGTCACTTCATTGTTTCTTACTGTCCCTTAAGCCTTCTGGAAATAACAAATAAATAAATAAATTTTGTTGCCTGATTTTAGAAAGAAGGGAAATTTTAGATTATTTTTAAATGTAGAGAGCTATCTGAGGGTTGTTTCAGAGCCTTAAAATTTTATTTTATGAATCAGAAGACTCTTCTCCCCCAAGAAGTGTTATCCTGAGGCTTAATTACACTGTCTCTGCTCTTGTATTTTACAGCCATCATGAGAAGCTTTTCCCTCCTACAGGAAGCCATGATCCCCTACATCCCTACCCTCATCACTCAGCTCACACGGAAGCTGTTAGCTGTCAGTAAGGTAACAGAGCCAGTTTTCAAAGTGCGGTTGCTTTTTAACCTAAATGCTTCAAACTCTTTGAGCCTCAGAACTCCTTGGCAATCAGTCGGACAGGGAAAGATCTATGAATTCTTCCTGACCAGCAGTTAATATATGATTCTGAAAGTGTGGGGTGACATAGATTGGAGACATGGCAGCAGTCACCTCTAAGTGTAAGCTCAGAAACTTTAAAACGTTTTATTCTCACTTTCCAAAGTAACGTGTTCATTGAAGAGAATTGAGAAAGTACAATCTGAAATAATCTTAGATGGAAGAAGTAGGCTTTGCCCCAAATGGACACAAAAGAGGCTATTCAGATTAATGTCCTTTTGTGTCTCTTCTTTCTGACTCATTTCCCCCAAAATAAAGTTCACTCCTTCTTTGATCAAAAATTTTACAGATATTTTGATCCATATTTAAATATTAATACCAAGTTTTAGAAAAGAAAAATCTGTTTAAGTCCAATAAAATTCATGTGTAGATGGTTATTGTTAATTATTCTATTAAAAGGAGATGAAGTCCTAGAAAGTATTAGGGAGACTTTGAGAATACTGATCATTTTTCCATTGAATCCTGGGTAAGTGTCTAGGGCCTACTTGGGTTTTGGGGAATTGAGAGAAAAGAGAGTAAGGTGTCTCCACTTTCACCTGGCCCTGTGCTGCACGTTCATCTTCAGTTCCTCAGCTTTATATGGTAGCCTTCAAGAGATTTTGATTGAAAGCGAAAATTGAAAACCGCTGGTTTGAAGGATTGCTACTGCAGGTGTAGGCATACTGAGGCCTGCAGAGGTTAAGGTTTGCCTGAGGTCCCACACCAGGCCAGAGGCAGGGTCGGGCCCTATATGTCCCAGTTCGTCTCCTCCATCCCTGTTACAGCAACGGCGCTGGGGGAGCACGCAGGCCTGCAAAAGTCCCTCATAAACACTGGGAGCTGGGGTTTGTGCGGTCACCTTCCTGTGCCTCTGAAGTATTTCTCATAAGTAAACATTTGCCCGTTAAAAATAAAGTCCATACCGGCATTAGTATTACTATTTCATTTTCTGAATTTTCAAGTCACTATAAAATTTTAACATCTAGGCTTTTTAGTATAATTGGTGTTTTTCTTCTTAATAATGTTTTCAGTAAGGTTAAATGTGTTTTAGGTAGTGAATTACATTATTAGACATAAGCTTTTTATTTATTTATTTTTTTCAGAACCCAAGCAAACCTCATTTTAATCACTATATGTTTGAGGCAATATGTTTATCCATAAGAATAACTTGCAAGTCTAACCCTGCTGCTGTTGTAAATTTTGAGGAGGCTTTGTTTCTGGTGTTTACTGAAATTTTACAAAATGATGTACAAGGTAGGTAAAGAAAGTTATTTTCTTTCTGGTTGATTAAAAATTATTCAAGTGATTATAAAATGCAATCTGCCTAAGAGATATGTGTCTTTTGCGTCAGGGCCATTAATTCTGAAGCTGAAAGCTGTTTTTACTTTTATCAACAGAATTTATTCCGTATGTCTTTCAAGTGATGTCTTTGCTTCTGGAAACACACAAAAATGACATCCCGTCATCCTACATGGCCTTATTTCCTCATCTCCTTCAGCCAGTGCTTTGGGAAAGAACAGGAAATATTCCCGCTCTAGTGAGGCTTCTCCAGGCGTTCTTAGAACGAGGTTCAAATACAATAGCAAGTGCTGCAGCTGACAAAATTGTGAGTCAGATTTATTTTGATATAACTAACTTTTAAGATAACTGAGAAACTAGAGATGGCAGATTCTTTTTAATTTTTAAAAAATTTCTTAAAGTGAACTTACTATAAAGGGAATTAGTAGAAAATGTTAACATACATTTTATTAGAACTAGGTATCCCTTAGTTATTTATCTCTTTGGTAGAAACTTAACATTGAGGGCTTATTATTTGGGATTTTTCCCCCCCTCTATACTTCAGAGGTAAGACAGAGAAAATGCTATTTAGATAATTAAAGCATGCACTCTTTTCCAAAACAGATCACCTGTTTAACTTTCAGAATAATTAATCCTTGCCTCTTTAACTAATTATTATTTAATCTAATTTGTTGTAGCCTGGGTTACTAGGTGTCTTCCAGAAGCTGATTGCATCCAAAGCCAATGACCACCAAGGTTTTTATCTTCTAAATAGTATAATAGAGCACATGCCCCCGTGAGTATGAATACAGCTTCATTGTACATTTAATTGAGGAGTCCGTTCGGGACTCAGAAAAATGCTGGATTTATTTTGTTGCTTTTTTGTTCAATTCTTCAGTGAGTCAGTTGACCAATACAGGAAGCAAATCTTCATTCTTCTGTTCCAAAGACTTCAGAATTCCAAAACAACAAAGTTTATCAAGAGTAAGTAAAGTCATTTGAGTTTTCCTACAGAAAATTTTTATCATCTATAAATTTTATATATAAAATATTTTAAGATGCTTCTATTCTCTAAACTAAGTCATTTTCAATATACTATGCTCCAAAGGTTAGCTTGTAAGTTTAAACATCAAAATATTTTTAATAGAAAAATCATAAAGAAATATAAATCAGAGAGAGACCATATGTAAACCTTTTGTCCCTGTTGGCTCAGATGGTAAAGAATACACCTGCAAATGCAGGAGGTGTGGGTTTGATTCTTGGATCAGGAAGATCCCCTGAAGGAAGTGGCAACCCACAGCAGTATTCTTGTCTGGGAAATCCATGGACAGAGGAGCCTGGTGGGCTACAGTCCATGGGGTTCGCAGAGTCAGACACGACTGAGTGACTAATGCTAAGTTGTATTAAAAGGCCAGTATTGATGCCAAGCTATTTGGCAGACTTTGACTAAATTGCTTATTTAATGCAGTCCTCTGTATTGATACTCTACATCTCCTTTCAACAGGTTTCTTAGTCTTTATTAATTTGTATTGTATAAAATACGGGGCGCTAGCACTGCAGGAAATATTTGATGGTATACAACCAAAGTAAGTCTGCTTTTATTATTTATCATCCTGTTTTCAAAAACAAAATGTTTTATAGATGGCTGTATAGTTCTTGACACAGTTATAATATCTTTGTGGTTTCCAAAATATCCTTGTGGGGGGAGGTTGGGCTGTACAGAAAATACCTGCAAGCATTTTTCTATTCCTAAAGGTCCCTGCCCCTGCCCGCTGTGTTCTTTACAGCCAGGGCTTTATGTTGTGTGAGATGTCTGGCATGTCTCCAGGAGCCTCCCTCTGTTAGGTCAACAGTGGTTTTTCAAGTGAGAGTAGTTTGGATCAGTGAAATTTTGCTCTTGACTTAGTATATATGCATTAAGAATACAGTTAAGCAGCATTACCCATTTACTAGGGAAGGAAGGCAGTAAAGTAATGATGGAGAATAACTTCTTGAAAAAACTTTATAGATATCTGTAGTAAATCAAAAATAATTCCCGATTGATTGAAATGTGAAAAAGGAATTAACCTGAGAAGTACCAGAAAATACATTTTCTAGCTACAGGAAGTCATGCGGAGCGGAGCAGCTTCACTAAGTGCTCGTGGCATTAAACTAGCAGGGTCTTTCCAGAGAGCGAAAATACACACTTGTCAGAGATCAGAATGTCCATGTGCCTTAATATTTACCATTTCCATTTCAAAGAATTTAATAAGATAAATTCTTAATAACAGAAGTACAAACTTAAGAATTTTATACCATGTAGAATTACAGAAAACTTTAATTCCAGGATGTTTGCAACAATAATCATTGGCCAAATCATTTTTTTTAAAATACAGCTTTTAACATTCACATACTTAGAGGTATGTAAGCATAGAAAGTTGGAAAGTTTATAATCCAAAAATGTTAAAACTGGTTATTGCTGGATGGTGAGGTGATAGTGATTCTTTTTTTCTTCTTGCTTATCTGTGCTCTGATTGTTAGTTCAAGATACGGCTTTAAAGATTTTCCTTGAGCGTGGCTTAAGGTGTAGTATTCACAGAAGATGGTGGCAGTTGGTCAGAATAGCAGTTTAATTTTTTTAGATCTCTTTCTTTCTGTTGACCAAAATTAGCAGCCTTTTTTTGTATTTTATTATATTCCTAAGGAGTCACTGAGTGTAAATAAGTTAGACTACTGTAATTAAATATTGAGTGAATTTATTTTGCTTTGATTAACAGAATGTTTGGAATGGTTTTGGAAAAAATCATTATTCCTGAAATTCAGAAAGTATCTGGAAATGTAGAGAAAAAGATCTGTGCTGTTGGGATAACTAAATTACTAACAGAATGTCCCCCAATGATGGACACAGAGTACACCAAACTATGGTAAGTACTCCATTCTGAAGTTTTTGGAAATTCCAGTTTCCTTCCCCTGTGATAACAAAATTAACCAAGCTTATTCTCTTGGGGGCCAAGAGAATTGGGTTTTGACCTCAGCCTCCTCTGTAGCTACCATCAAATCCAAGACATGACTTGTGGATTCTTCTGGACCTAGAAAGGTTTTGTTTCCTGATTATTTTTATTTCTTTTGGCCATGCTTAACAGCATGTAAGATCCTAGTTCCCCCAACCAGCGATCAAAATTGTGCCCCCTGCAGTGGAAGCGAGGAGTTTTAACCACTGGACTACCAGGGAAGTTTGGGGGGAAAGTCATGGACCCCTTAGAGAGACTGCTGAGAGTCCCTGGTCCAGGTGATCTCTAAGGCTTTTACACAGTCACTGCATTAAACTGGCTTAAGTCTTTAAAAGGAGAAACTGAATAGGCAGAAGGCCTTAACATGCTGTGCTTGATGTCTTGCTCCTTGATGACCTGGCTTTTCTTGACCCCTTCCTCTCCCTTACGGTTTCAGTCAGGCAGCCTCTTACATCAGATGATCTGACAACTTGAAGCTTATTTCTTCTAACTTAAAACCATTGAATCTCCTCAATTTGACTTCACACACATGGCCTTCCAACTAGCCTGGGTCACACAGCCAGCACTGAAAGTTCTGGGCAAAGGACATAGGCATGCTATGGCCCAAAGAATTGAAGAATGCTTTCCAGTTAGACAAAATCACTGGTGTCCGTCTTAATCTCAAGGATCCCTTATTCCTCCTGAGACGATGAGTCTATAGTTCGTGTCTCTGAAGACATTCCTCCTTTATTAATAATTTAAATCTTCCGAGAAGTTACTTAAATCTTGTCATCTTCCAATCCAGGACTCCTTTACTACAGTCTCTGATTGGCCTATTCGAGTTACCTGAGGATGATACCATTCCTGATGAAGAACACTTCATTGATATAGAAGATACCCCAGGGTACCAGACGGCCTTCTCCCAGTTGGCGTTTGCTGGGAAGAAGGAGCACGACCCTGTGGGTCAGATGGTGAACAACCCCAAGATTCACCTGGCACAGTCACTGCACAAGCTGTCCACTGCCTGCCCGGGGAGGGTAGGTGCCTTTCCCTCAGAGAGCACTCCTCTTCTCTGGGCGAGTCTGATTCACTCACAGAGCTGTGTGGGCAGGCACTGAAGTGCCTGTTTCCCTTGTTCAGCACAGTCGAGCTCAGGTAGTCACAGGCAAGGTCTCTCTTAAGTGATAGGCTCTTTTTTCCTTTATGATGTGCAAATGATTTTAGGAGTAAAGACAAAGTGGAGGATAAAACCCTTTGACTAGAAATGTATTTATTTCAAAGAATGAAGTAATCCTTCCATTTTTAAAATAGAGGTATTAATGTTTTTAAGTGCAACATATTCAGAAATAATGGACCATAGATTAAATATAATAATGGTTTTATATTGCATTAGCCAGAAACAGTCTTACAAATTGTCAGAAAATCTATATTTTTGGTTGTTTTATTTTGGAAAATTTAGGACATAACTTAGTGTAATAAATACTCATGTTTATTACAGACCTTCACTAAGTAATTTGAGAGCAAGCCTTAGGCATCATGTCTTTCACCATGAGTACGTCATGAGGCATCAGTAACCAACGGGACTTGATTTAAGCAGCCATAATACCACTATCACACTGAACAATGAAACAGTAACTCCTGTGGGTCCACGTTTTAGATCTGTCATCTGTTTCCCGTCTGTAGGTCCCCTCAATGGTGAGCACCAGCCTCAATGCAGAAGCGCTCCAGTATCTCCAAGGATACCTTCAGGCGGCTAGTGTGACGCTGCTTTGAACTGCCCTCTTTGAACTGGCTTAGTCCAGAATGGCTTCTGAGGACATCACGTAGGCACCTGAGCACAGCTGCATTAAAACAACGCGTGTTCTTTCTGAACTTGTCCATTAAATGTTGTTTTAAGCTGAACCGTGAGCAGATTAGTTTTGTGTGATCATATTGAGTGACTTTGTCAGTTTGCAGCTACAAAGGCAAGCATTACTAGCTTAGTGTATGACATTGATTTCAGCATTTGCACTGTACTGTTCTGACAATTCTAACATTTTGACGGACACTGACTGTGGAGACACTTTTTCTGTTACTGAGTCCTTTTGTTTCGAGGCTGTTGCCATTCGTATTTCTCTTGTCCTTTGTGTTTTTGTCTGTTTCCTTAAGCTTTTACTGAAAATGTGAATAAGCAAAGAAATCACTTGTGTAACTTACCAAGAAGTGCACATTTCATAGTTTTAAATCTGTAATCAGCAATAAAAAAAGTCCTAAAATATGTATCCAAGAACATCTTCAGGGCAGGTTTCTGGTGCTGATATTTTTATAATGAAGAATTTAAGTTTTTCCTCTCCTGGACTCCATAAAATCCTAATTTCTAAACAATTCACCTTCAGATTACCTAGTCTTTTTTTAATAAGGGAAAGGGAACATCACTGCAGGTTTGAGGCTTGTGTGTTAGAGAACTTTCAACTAGCCCAGTTCCTGGTGGCAACGTGAACCTTGGGAAGTGGTTTCCTCTGAGTTGTGAAGCCAGCAGAGCATTTCTTCCCAAGGCTGTTGGGACTGCTTTAGGCGGTGCCGGTGTTTGCCCCTGTTACGGTGTCTGTCTTCTCTGCAGGTCAGAGGTTCCTTGGAACTTTCTGAACCATGGCATCTGTCTTGGCAAAGACTGCCAGCCTGGCTCCTCCCTGGACCGAGTCCAGAGTTCCGTGGCCTCTGTCTTTAGAGGATAAAGAATCAGACTTACCGACGTGGGGAGGCGCAGTTTTTATAAAGGATGCGGGTGTCTGTTTAGTGCAGTTAGACCAGAATCTGATTCTGTACAGATTATGTGGTTTTTTTTTTTCCCCACCTGACTTGAATGCTTTATTTTCTTCACGTTGGTTTTGTTCTGTTGCTTGAGAGATTTCCAGTTTAATCTAGTTTACTTGTACCTACCAACCTAATTATTTTTGATCTGAGTAGTAATGGAAGCATTAAATCATATTTACTATGTAGCCAAAGTTGTCACTGGCAGATGAATATTGAGATGGCATTGAGATCTGTTTTTAAACTATGAGCATGATCTAGTACAGATGAAGCATCTGAAATGGCAGAGTTGGTGCTGCTTTGGCGCTTGGCGGACCTCTGGTTCTGAGCTTGCTAAAGCTGCTGGGTAACAGCTGAGTGGGTGCTGGCAGGTCAGTGTTCTGGAGGACCCTGGTTTCAGCGTCCTCATCAGTCTTCTGAGTTTGAGTTCTGAATTTCTTCTTTGGTTAAAATGAATGAAAGACCATTTCACTTTGTGACTGCACCTCTTAAAATAGTTCTTGAACAGGAAGGCTGGTACTTGCATTCTTTTTACTATAGCATAGTTCATGAATATTTTGTTAAAAATTTTTTTTAATGTTTAAAATTGAGATTTCTTACTGCATCCAAGACAGTTTTTATATCTATCTTTATTAAGTTTAAAAGATGGGAGGCTGGAGTTGCTGTGGTGTGTTTTCCAGAAGTCTCAGTGACCGTTCCTCAGTGGTGGTGCCAGTTGTCTGGGTGTGTGAAGAGCTGGGTTTAAATCACATGTCTGCCACTGAGGCCGTGACCTCCACGGTTCTATTTCCTCTTCTGAAAAAGGAGAATACCACTACTTACCGTCAGGATGGTTTTAACAAATCAACATGGTAGTACTTAGGAGAACCTGTAGAGGACTCGTCAGTACGAAGCTGTCAGTTAGTTGAGTTGTTTAGGTTGGGGACGGGAAGACGAGGAGTCCTGGCCTCGGCAAAGCCCTCTTCTCAGGACGGTTGTAGACACGGGGCCATTGTCACGGAAGAGTTCTTCATGAGAGTCTCCTGCTGGACCCAGTGATTCTCCCGCCGGTTGACCATATCTCCTCTTTTATAAATGTTTTCCTTGTGGCAAATACAGGAAAATATTTTAACAATTAAAAATCATTCATATTCCTACCTTCAAGCATTTTTATTCTTTCCTAAGCAAAGTTTAGATCATTCTGTAAATAAACTTTTATAAGCTTTTTAGAAAAACCTTTTTACCATTTAAAACATTTACTTGGCAAATATAATTTTCAGTGGTTATATAGTTTTATCATTTGGATATATCATTACTAAATTATACAATCATTGTTAGGTATGTAGAGTTTTTATTTTATGAACCTTGAAGTAGACCACCTTTTAGGCCAATCTTCATCTTTTTCCTGAAGGTGGAATTATTGGGCCAGTTCTCCTGTGGGAAAGGTGTTGCCAGGTTCTGACACGTCCTTGCCCACACTGGGCATTACGTCGTTATTTGTGGGGCACAACGGATCCGGCATTCAGTCAGAATGTTAGCTGCATGTGGTAAAAGTCTAATAATAGGGCGTCTAGCTCAGCTGGTAAAGAATCTGCCTGCAATGTGGGACACCTGGGTTGGGAAGATCCCCTGGAGGAGGGCATGGCAAGCCACCCCAGTATCCCTGCCTGGAAAGTCCCACGGGCAGAGGAGCCTGGCGGGCTACAGTCCACGGGGTCCCAGAGTGGACACGACTGAAGCATCTTAGCACATACGCAATCTGTTAACAAAGGTGTGATTTGTGAGGCAAACACCAGCAATGTTGTTGGCGGTCTCTCCACCCTGTTGGATTGTGATCTTTCACTCCGTTTCAGAAAACCTGAGTGTTAGCTCTGCAACCCAACTCTTGATTATTCCTTGCTCTCTGCTCCTTGGTTGAGAAACGTGACCTACATGTGTCATGTGCAACAACGCAAGATGGGTTTGGGTCCACCCTGGTGTATTCTTGGTAGGAGCATTGAAATCCAGTGAAAAGAATGTACAAGGCAGTTTCCTGTGGGTCCTCTCTCTGAGCTAAGAATGCGGTGATAGACGAACACGCTGCCCCTGGGCAGGCAGCCGCCCTCATCCACCCACCCTTCTCGGGTTGCTGTGTGATAGGAGACTTTTAAAAGTTAGAAAAGTCCACTTTCCCCCTCTAATAAAGTTGATGATGTGAAGGCAAAACGTGGCAACATGGAAGGAAGAGCAGAGTAGCCACTGTAGACGGGTCAGGGAAAAGCTGCTCAGACCTGACAACGGAAGGACTGGAGAGGCGGCGAGCGAAAGGGGGGGTTTACCTTGTACTGGAAGAGGATCCGGCTCCTTGCAAGCAGTTGAGAGTCAACCCTTCAGGGTCTAGAGAGGGAAATGCTGCTCCAGGAAACTGGGTTTCTCAGATGTTCCCTAAGACAACAGATCCTAAAGGGTCTCCAGGTGGGTCCGCAGAGCAGCGGGGAGGAACCTAGCTCCCACCGGGTCCCGCCACTCAAGACAGCGGAGCTGGGTGTCCTCGGAAGGCGCACAGCCCCTCAGCCACAGCTGAGCTGAGGCCAGCCCCAGTCATGATGGTAGGTCTCAGGCTGCAGTAAGTCCTTGCAGAGAAACCTTCCCAACGAGAAGCCGGGGTGAGGGCTGGAGGCAACAAACGAATGAGGCCAACTGCCACAGGCTGAGCATTCCAAACCCCCGTCCTAACAGGCGGCTGAGAACACGGCCTCCCGTTCCAAGGATAGACGGGCTGAGACAGTGGCCTATGGAGCCCACAACAGTGAAGCCAAAGCTGTCTGTCCTATTTAATTTGTGTTTTTGTATCAGGATAAAAATCACTAGCAATGTCATGGTCTCGCTGCTCAGGACACTAGTTCTAGAAGTACCTCTACATTACCTGGGACCTTATTAGAAACGCATTCTCAACCCCAGACCTACTGTGACAGAATCTCTGGGAATGACACCCAGCAGCCTCGAAACAGTCTCCCCAGGGAGCGGATGCTCATGCCCAAGCAGCTCAACAAGGACTGGATGAAGTAAAGTAAAAGTGAATCAGAAAGACATGGCGTGGCAAAAGCTGTGGACACAGTCACCAGAGTCTCAACATTTTATGGCCTCAAAAGGGAGAAGGGATCATACTTAAAAGAGGGAAAGAACAGTTTTGCATAAAGGGTGGCAGACATCGCTGCTGTGGCCGACAGAGCCGCAGGCCTTGGGGCCTCTTCCAGAAGTCATCCGTTCCCTCCCACTGAGCTGAGACGGACAGGAACTCTTGCTCTCGTGGCCCTGTTTCTTGGGAGAGGCTCAGACATGGATGAGGGTCTGCGTCCCTGAGAAGAGCTCTGAGCGTGGGACAGGACAGAATGAGGGAGTGCCTGGGAGGAGGCAGGAAGGCTCCGAGCGTCCAGCAGGGAGTCGGCCAATGCCTCAGCCCCCGAGCGGGGACTCTCGGAAACAGCGTCAGCGCCTGGGCTGCAGGACAGTGGAAGGTGCTGACCTTCCAGCCCTGCACGCTGGGGAGCTGCTTCCGGTCAGTGTCCACCCTTTACGAGGTGATCTAGTCACAGGCGCTCTTCACAGCACAGAAGACTCAGCCACACAGAACCACCATCCCCCGGGCTGTCCCTCATCTGGGGCCTCCGCTGAGGGCAGCGATGACAGACCACTGCAGAAGGAGCCGGGCCGGGTCTGGGGCCACTTGGGCGGGGATCTCGGACGGACACTCTAGGCCTGGCCGCCACCGCCCCCCACCCCCCTTAGCCATCCACCATTCCGGAAGTCCCGGTCCTGGGCTGTGGAGGGTCTGAGCATTCCCAGGTTTCTCAGCTGGATTCAGCCTGGTTTACACTGTTCTTTGTGAACCCAAGGAGCCAGTCGACAAAATTATCACGGTCCAGAGAAGCGTTTGCAGGTATGCGTTCTGAATCCACCAGGTGAGCATGCGCTCGGCGCACAGGACAGTCACATCAGGCAGACAGACCCAGGCCAGGGAACGTGCACAGAAAAGCGAAGGCCCGGGGGAATCCTAGGCCACTTCCTGCGGAAGACTTTGGCAGCTGGAGCCAATACACAGCTGAGAAATCAGCCAAGGGACTTACCTGGTGGTCCAGTGGTTAAGACTCCAACTTGCCGTGTAGGGGACACAGGGTCGATCCCTGGTTGGGGAACTAACCCAACCAGGTTAGTTGGGGACCCCACAGGCCCAGGAGCAACTAAGCCCGCAACTAAGCCAGAACCAGAGAGTCCAAACGCCGCAATGAAAGATCCTGCACGACCCCACGCAGCCAAATAAAACACACAGACAGTGGGGAGGCTGAAGAACGCCGAGGTGCCGAAGGCATCAGTACAAACGCGTGGCCTTTAAACAGATACATGACTCGGCAGGCGTGTGTGCACATACAGACAGATGCTCTTCCTAGCTGTCCACGGGGCCTCGACCCAACAGCCCGCTAGCAGCAAGCTCCACACGCCCCTCGCCGGCAGCTCTGCCCCCAGCAGCACGCTTCATGCCCTCACACCTTCCCTTCCTTCTTCAGTTACTGCTCGACAGGACCAAACGTTCATTAGTAGCTGTTTATTGATCAATGGTTTTGATATAAAGTTATTTCAGATCTTCAGAATTTTGCCCAAATGGAATCACAAGCATTACAAAGTTTTTCTCTTAAAAATAAAAAAGGGATTGGGGGCAGGTTGGGAGGGACCAACCTAGCAGTAGTGGCATTTGAGAATAAATTAACAAAAAAAAAAAAAAAAATTTAGTATTACCATTTATTGGTGACAAACACTAAGTTTTACTTACATTCCATGGGGAGAAAAAATTCCAGCGTAAACAATGAATCCAAGCAGTACTTAACTCGCAAGGCTACCGTGCTTGTCTGGGCCGTTACGCGGGACCTCACCGCCCACATGTCTGTGCAGAGCAACACGACATCAGAAGCAAGAGTTACAGAGAGAAACATGGGTCGTTCTTTTCAGCCCTCCATGGAGATGTAACCAACAGTATAGAGCACTCAAGGAAAATCAATCTGCAGTTGTGTATGTGCTACGTGGAGACCATATCCTGTAGTGTAGTGAGAGCTACGTGTCCTCAAGAGTTGTATTATATACACACAATTTGTTTAATAATCTTTAAAACAAAGATCGAAGTTCATTTAAATCCTGGTGCATTAACAAAAAATAAAATAGAAAAGGAACCAAATGATCGGTTAAAGTTTAAAATTCCTAAGTTGTCCAATTTATACCACTGTGGGAGACTTCATCAAGGTTTCATCAAGGCCAGGACTGTTTCAGCTAAACCAGACGGCACACAATTTGCATCACTGAAATGGTCCTGGGTTAAATAAGTCCAATGAAATAAAAATGTATAACCACATACACATGGATATGAT
Organism: Cervus canadensis; assembly: GCF_019320065.1. Lineage (NCBI taxonomy): Eukaryota > Metazoa > Chordata > Mammalia > Artiodactyla > Cervidae > Cervus > Cervus canadensis. The sequence goes on from NC_057395.1 coordinate 75,631,675, forward strand.
CTTTGCCGGTTAGATTGCTGATAAAGTCAGTCTCAGACAAGTTTCTAAACTGTGCTATGTAACTAGATACAATTGAGAAACTCAAATGAAAATTTATATAGTGTCATTTCAATCAAAAGAAAATAATGAAACTAAGAATACATCTCTCTTCTGGAAGAGAGCAGTGGTGACCGTGGGTACCGCGGGAGGTGCGGGCCAGAGCGCGCCGAGCAGGTCAGCTCCGGCCCGGCAGGAAGCATGTGTGATTTTCTCCAGTGCTCTCAGCCCGGCACCAGGCTGAGGCCTCTGCAGCGCGGTGTCCAGGGTTTCCCCAAGTGTTCTGAGCCAGTCTGAGAAGGGGCAGTGCCTTCTGCTGCTGCTTCCGCACAGCAAGAAAAAAATAAAAAACACCCAAAACAAACAAACAACAGAACCCCACCAAAACCAACACTCGGGTGCCTGGGCCACGGGCCTGCGGTTTCCCAAGGGAGCCGGGGTGGCTGTGAGCCGCCCAGCCCCCCGCAGCTGCCGCCTCCTCGGGTCCCGCTGTCTTCACCACTGCCGTCTCCAGGCCTTTACCCATCGTGTCTCTCGGCCCACTGGAGGTATCAGAAATTCCAAATTTTCAAAGCAGTTTCAGCATTTTCAGTATATATGTTGGGATTTTTCAATGATTCATGGCCAGATAAAGTTCAGCACCTCCCACACCTTTAAGGAAGAAAAACATGAAAATGATCTAAGTTTTAAAATTTAAGAGAATTATGCCCAGCCATGTTAAAAATGGAACTAGCAGATATCAAGAAGCCTGCTAGTTCAAGCCCTACTTTATGATAACTGATATACACTGGGGGCCTGCAATGCCGGAGACCTGGGTTCAATTCCTGGGTCGGGAAGATCCCCTGGAGAAGGGACAGGCTACCCACTCCAGTATTCTTGGGCTTCCTTGGTGGCTCAGCTGGGAAAGAATCCACCTGCAGTGCAGGAGACCCGGGTCTGATCCCTGGGTTGGGAAGACTCCCTGGAGAAGGGAAAGGCTGCCCACTCCGGTGTTCTGGCCTGGAGAATCCCATGGACTGTATAGTCCGTGGGGTCGCAAAGAGTCGGACAGGACTGAGCGACTAACGCAGTCGAGAGAAAACAGCAAAGGAGAGAACGGGTAGACGGGATGTTATCTCTGGGGGGGAGGAGGAAAATCAGGAAAGAAATGTGTCTGCATTAAGACAACACACAGGAAAGGCACACAGGAAGCTAACCCAGAGAACGGTGTGGCTGGACCGCACGAGGGCGGGACTGATCACCGTGGATGCCGCTTAGGGTCACTGACTCGCACCACGTGACTGTACTACCTAGTCAGAGATTTTTTTTTTTTTTTTTTTTTTTAAAGGTAGCACTCTCTGCCCAAAACCTGGAAACCTTTCAGGGGAAAGGGACAGAAAGTGACTAAGTCAACAAGTGTTTCACTCCTAAGCTGAGCAGACAATTTGAATTTAATGCAAATGAGGAAGAGAACTGCCTTTCCATGTAAATCAGCTCACTCACACAGACATTGGTCCATTTCCTGTCCTTGGCATCTCTGTATTCTGTTGGTCCAACTCAGACAGCAACTTTAAAATGTTCAGTGCAGCCTGGTGAGAATGAAAAGTCAAAGTCAAACCGTGGCCACCGCTCAGGACTACAGTACACGACGACACTCAGCCACCTGCGGGCTTCCACTGCCCAGCAAAGCACACGGGCCCACTGAACAACCCTCTCACGCGTGCATTTCTAACTAAAAATACAAATTAAAGAAGTTACCCATGGTTACCTCCCTGAATCACATCCTCTGATAATTTTAGTATGTATTACATTACAGTATTTTCATCCTGTGGTCACCAGACTACAAATTTTATATCCCCATTTTAATGTAAAACCTATGTTTCTGTGTTAGCATTAGAATACATTCCCCTCAGTGACATATAATGAATGCATTATATTCTATCAGATGAATATACCACAGTTCATGTCTATTAATTTAATCAATTCCTTTTCCTGGTTTTAGTATTTCTTAACAGTAACAATTTCATCTGAACAGAACATTAAAATGAGAGGCTTTCCAAGCTGCTGGAACTTGGGGATGCAATTCCTTTTTCTGGTCAGAGGTGAAATGAATACAGTATCTGGAGCCTTTCAGGATCCGAGTCCCCCTCAGATCAGCAAGGGAAGGTGGGAGAGGGTAGGCCAAAGCCCATGAGTTCTGATAAACAGAATGAGACATCACGCCAATAATCTAGAAGTCTTCAGAGAGATGAACTCTACAGAGCAGTCTGCTGTCCCACAGTCTGCGGAGAACCCCCTCCCTGTCTCCCTGAGGCCAGCAGCAAGCGGGGGACGTACCATGTCGTGGCAGGACTCCACGTCCTTCCCGATACCGTGGCTGATCAGGGGCGGCTGAGAGGAGCAGTTGATAAGAGATACAAATTCGTTCTTATTGTTTTTGGGGAAGTCTTTGTATTCAACCTACAAAGGAAAAGAGAGCTGAGGCAAGGGACTGGGAGAGGAGAGGAGGTCAAGGGGGCGTCGGGCTGTGGCTCTGGGTCTGTGTCCCTGTCTCAGCCCGGCGCGTCCTGGTCTCAGCGCGGAGGCACAAAAGGCCATCCGTGGGGCCTGCTGTGAAGGGGCAGGCATGATACCAGAGCCCCAGCTTCCAGAATCTCCCAAGAACCTAGACATCTACTCCAAAACCCTGGTCTGAAAGCCGTGTCCTTTCCTAGCAGGCAGAAAGGGCCAGCACAACACAGCTGTTCTCACTGCAGTCTAAATTTGTAACGACCACTGGATTAGAGGCTTCATTATGATGGTTGCCCTGGAATTTTAAGTTCACCAAAGGTTGAGAATATTCTCTTACTGTCCAGGGTTCTAACACTTCCCATGCCTCCTCCCTCCCGCAGAATCACCCTTCGCCAGGCTTCCCCCAACCACCCACCCAGACAAAAAGCTTGCTTTAAAATACAAGGTGCCTCATCCCCAGAGAAACCAGAGAGGACCGTGCTGAGGCCCAGCCCGCCCAGCCCAAGCCGGCGGTTACCTGGAATCCCTGGACTGTGGAGAGATAGTCCAGCTGCTCAGAGGGTCTCGTCAGAGGTCCGTGGGGTGCGTGGCCTGAAGAGATGTTACTCTTTAAAATGGTCTCGGCTGTAGGCGAAGTGCCCCCATACAACAGTTCTCGGGCTATCATGGCAGTTACCGTGGCCTTGGCAGGATTCGGAGCTACCCGGGCGAAATCTTTGGTGTGATGTCCTTGACTGACTCCCACTGCCTGGGCAACCTCGGGCACCATGGGGAGGATCCCAGCAGGCAGCTGCTGATGACTAAGATAAGGCATCCTAAATTCATCCTCTTTACTGCCTGGGGAGGGACACAGACAAATCAACACAAGTCCAAATGCACTGCCTGGAAAAAAGTTACAAAGCCCCAACTTGGCCCTCCCTCAGCACAGCACAGGGACACGGTGGAGCCAAACACCAAACTCTGTAACTCGCTCACCAGGCACCTGCTACCACCGGGAACCACGCAAAGACCAGAAGCACATTCAGATCAGGACAGTGTTAATATCACACTTACTAGTCCCATTTTCATCCCCAGAGCCAGGTTCAAAAAAGGTTACTTTTCTTCCATCCCCTGGTTTCTTTATAGGTGTCTTAAAAAAAAAAAAAACAAAAAAGGCCATGAGCATCAATGAAACCATTCAAAAATTAGTTCCTGCTGTCTAAAACTACACAAACACCAACCAACAATTCTTGGTTTATTAACTTTTAAATAAGAGGGCACAGGCAGGAGGAGCCCCTGCCTCCTCCCCAGGCGCACACGCAGCCACGTCAGCCTGCCCGTGAAGAGCATCTAAGAGAGGGGCGCTCGCAAGAGGAGAGGGGAACGTTTAACCAGGAAGAGCCGGAAGATGTCAGACTGATAGAGCTGACCAAGAAAGAAACTTTTAGGTTGATGCTAAACAATTAAATAAAGACTGTTTCCGGGAGCACATGTCCAACTAAAGGATAAGGTGACGAATCAAAGGTGGAAAATATTACACGATAAAAATTATGCCGAACACAGCAGTCCCCTTTCTGGGAAGATGAAGGTGCCTATGACGCCCTGGAAGGTTCTGGAATGAAACCCCCAAAGCCAAGTCCAGGGTGTCTGCAGACTCTCTGGTGAGTGCCTGGGATCCCAGTTACTATGTGGCCACAGCTGACACCACCCGTCTGTCCCTGCTGACAGCACTGGCCAGCAGAACTGAATCAGTCCTGGTGTTTTCAGGTTTATCCCACAAGGACCACCCAGCATCTGCAGACAAGGTCAGCCACGGCTTTTGTTGCGGGTCCTGCTTACCAACCTCGGCAGAAGTGCAATTTTCAACATGGGATCATTTCTATCTAATGTTCAATTCATAATGAAAAAGAAACCGCAAACTGAGACTATGGCTTGGCCCTGGATCTGACATCACGCTATCCCCATGTCCCAGGAAAACCAAAGCCTGTTCTAGAATTAACAAAAGCCTAAGGTTGATGAGTCTTTTATGGAGGCCTCGTTCTAAGAGCACAAATGACAGAATCACACACTGGTTTAGAGCAAGCTGGCCTCCAGCAAAGCATCCCAGGCCACAGAGACACTGGACCAGTAACGACCTAACCCAGCGCCATGCCCGGAGCCCGGACGTGCGCCCGCCTCTGAGCACAGGGTAAGGGGCAGCAGGTGAGACCCTGCTCGGCAGGGCTGCTTTACAGCCAGGGCTGGGGGCAGCCGTGCCCTGAAGCTCAGCCCCGGAGGAGCCTGAGGGCCCCGGGCGGTGAGAAGGGCATCTTGCAGTGAGAGAGCAAGGACACAGAGCCCGAGGGCGCACCTTCTCCTCTGACTTGAGGGCTGGTTTGGAGGGCTGAGACTGCGGGACTTTGAAGCCAAGGATCTCCAGCATGTTCTCGGCTGCGTTGCGTTTGGCCACCTTCTTGTTGGTGCCCGAGCCCTCTGCCGTGTGGTTTCCCACCTTCACCTATGTGAGGAAGACAGGACTCGGATCAGTGCTCAGAATAAAGACCCGCCAGGAACGGAAAAAAACCCAGAACGATCAGAAGCTGGAAGGCTTCACAGTGCTGCCCTGGAGCTGGTTTCCACCAGCCCACGAGAGCGCATCATGAAATACTGAAGAATTTGTTGGAGAGCTGGTGGTTAAAGGTAGTTATTACTAAACTAATTATATAAGCTTATAATTAAATTACTTTAACCAACAGAGATAATGAATACTTAAAATGCATCACTTCCTAGCTGGACTCCATTTTAAAAGTATCTACACTCTTGAGGTTCTTTATACTTGTGGTATGTATTTGTTGTCCACTTGAGGCAACACATCTCTTTCCTGCTCAGAGGGAGCACTCACACCAGACTCTGGCAATACTGCTTCTCAAGGATTAAGTTACTCTGCTGATTTACCTATTCTTTTTAACTATCTAAAAAAATTTTTTTATTGCGTTATAATCCACATACCATACCATTCGCTCCCTTTACTTGCACAATTCAATGGTTTCTGGTTTAGTGACAGAGCCGTGTAACTGTCGCCACAGGCACGGGTGTTTTCTTAGACATAAGTGACGGTTAACCATGCAGATTAAGCTTTACAGTGTCATCAAGCCTGCAGCCATGACGTAACCGGCACAGCAAACTGAAACTTCCAGTCCTGGAAAATTATCTGATACAGCAAAGCAGCTGTTCGTACTGTTTCTGTGAGTTAAGCTCTGACGTGTCTCTGTCGTTAATGTAAATAAAAACAGCAGTCAGGACTCACGCTAGTAGCAGTCACTCAACAATGACACGAGCAAACCTCCCTGCTGGACCGGAGAGAAATAAAGAATTCACACGCGTCTCATTTTGTGACATTGCTACAGGTGACCGCCACACTGAAGTCACAGGTGCGTGAAATGTGCAAGAGGGTGTTACACAGTCCCTGTAAACTGTGTGCTATACTTCATACCAGTAAACTCCATCACACTTCCTTCTCCAGAGAATCTTCCCGACCCAGGGATTGAACCTGCATCTCCTGCATTGGCAGGCCGATTCTTTACCACTGAGCCACCTGGGAAGCTGGTCTTGACGACAGACCAAAACCAAAAGCTCCGTGTCACAAAAGTCAAGGAAACCCCGGCCTGTGAAGAGAGGTGTGAGGTTGAATCCCAACCTGGCATCCCCAGCCATCTGATCCTGGGCAAATTACTGGGCCTCTCCACAAGCTTCAGTTCTCTCTTGTACGTGGAAGGATCATTCCCCCTCCTGCCCTCTGGCGGTGGAGGGAGACACCAGGGTAACCGCTGGTGCTCTATAAGCTCTACACTGCTGCACCGGAAAACACTATGAAATCCCCACCACAAACTCAGCTGCCCGTATGAGCAGCTGTTCCCTCTGCACAATCTGAAGTGTAAGCCCAGTCCATGGATTCCAGATCCTACGGAAGCATCAGGAGGAGCAGGAACAGATCCTTTACACAGTTTATGAGACAATATAAATCTCTGAGGGATAACAAAGAAGCAGCAGGTGCCTTCCTGCTGATACTGCAGCCCGGGCGCCGTGCAGCACGCGTTAAGGCATCAAGTTATGGCAAGCAGCATGATCTCAGTGACACAGCGGGCAGGGTGAGGCACTGGGCTCAGCCTGCTGAGGGAGGGCCTGGCCCTGGCCTGCCTCGGGCTGAGACGGGAGGACGCCGGAGCCCGGCCAGCCCACCTGCATGACAAACTCCCTGCGTCGCGGGAGGCCCCGCTCGGCGAGCAGCACGTACTCCGGCTCCTTCTCCTTCTTCGCCTGCTGGATCTGGGCCAGTCTGCTGATCGGGTTCATCCCCTGGCCATAGTCAGGGCCGCTCTGTAGCTGAGGAACAATCAGGGTAGAACACGTGCCGAGTTAGTCACAGAAAGGAGCCTGCCAATTCAGACGCCGGGACATGACCGCTGAAGACGTCTATATTCATCTCAGGGCTCAGAATTAATCACATCTTTTTTAAACCTTTTGTTTTCATTCAAAGATGCCTCAATGATTTTGATTGCTCTGAGGTGATTTTAGGTCTTCTTAGCAAACCAACATCACCATTCATTATGAGTAGGCAAGCATCATCGTAATGTCTGCTTTTGAACAATAAATATCAATGGATGATAATAAATGAAGAGGTAGAAAATTTAACAAACTCTTCCTAAAACTACCCCAAAGCCTGCATTATCAGGATGGGTTTCCAGCTTTCTTAACGATGACTCAAAATCCAGAAATCATTTATATATTTATATATAAATATGGAAATGCTGACGCCGTGTGGAAAGAACCTAAAATTCCCACAGGGAATCCTCATCTGCTCACTGGTAACAGCCACCGGAGGAGACATTAAGTGGACAAAGGAAACTGCCACAGTGTGCTAACTCTCCTATGCAGAGAATGTTAGGTTGTGTGTGAGAAAAACTTGTATTCTGACACAACATGAAACTAATGGACAATCAGAACAAAACAGATCCTGGCATTCATAACTGTCCCAAAATGGAACCCCTCCCTTCTCTGGGAGGATGGGGGACAGTATAGTTTTTGAATGGTCCATGAGCATGACTCAAAAACCCAGAAGGTGCATGGGTCTTGACTCCTGGCCCACCCCGGACACCCCTCCGCCCAGGAGTCTCCCGCACACTCAGAACCGTGCAGCGGGCACAAGACAAGCAGCTGAGGTTCCTCTCCCCGCAGATGACCACAGCTCCTCGCGGGGACCACACCTGGGGCCTCCACCGGGCCCGGCACCCGCCTGACCCGGGGCTCCCGGGAGCGGCACCAGGCGGCCCTGTAAGGACTCGCGGGGCCGGGTGTGTGCGGGCCGGCACCCCGCCTCTCTCACCAACCTTCCAAACCCCCAGCTGTCTTCGGGCAATGGAAACGCCCTCTTCTTTCAGGCACGTTCTTACCCTGACTATGGATTTTGTTTTCTTTTTGATTCTAGGCTTCACCCGCTCCACTGTAGGCAGGGGTGGTAACTTCTTCAGCTCCTCGAGAACAGCTATAGCAGCGTTTTTCTTTGAAATCTTCTTGCTCTTCCCTTCACCTTCCCCCACAAACTCCCCAACCGACACCCTGGTCACAAAGCTCTTCATGTGGGGTGGGCCGCTCTCCCGGGCAACCTGTTTTGGAGGGAAAGACTGAGTGAAAGCGTGACAGACACGCATTACCGGCTGCGAGGCACACTGCTCAGCGTGAAACCCAGGGAAAGGGCGATTAAGGCCAAGACTCAGTAAATGAAGGCAGTGTCAATGTGGAGAATTCTGAATGCTTTCTTCCCCCATTTCTTTCTTCCCCCTACTTGTTAAAGTTCTCAGGTCTGATGAGTCCAAAAGAGCCATGGAACAGGGCACCCTTTTCTGTGCCCACCACCCAGGGTCACAGACGGTCCCGAGTTTAGCGTGCTCCCCTGCAAATGGCAGCAAGGCAGCTGGCCCAGCAACGCCCAGAAATAAATGCAGCACTAAGAGTTCAAGTTTAATGTTTGCTCTGAGCTGCCAGCCAAGGCCGAGCTTATTAAATACTGGCTGCTCTGAGCTATAAAAAGGAATGAGAAAATCTCCAAACACATACAGTGATTTCTAGCACTTGGTAAGTAAAGAAAGCAAACTGCAAAGAGTGTAAAAAAAAAAACGGTGCAGAGTATTAAATCTATATATACATACACACACACATAAATAGACACACGTATGTGTTTATATGCTTCTGTTTTTGCAAAAGGAAACTCAGGAAGGATAAAGCACAAACCAATGGAATTAAACAGTTTCCTACAGTAGGTGGGGGGAAGGACTGAGGTAGCGGAACAAGAGGACACCTCTGAGTATCTTTTTGTGTAGTTTTGACACTGTGGACCATTTACGGTTACACATATTTAAAATATAAGTCAACGGAAATGGGGGAAAATACTAAAATGGATTATGAACAGAAAGCTAACTGTATATTAAAGTGATCACATAATCATACAGAAGGAAGATAAAAATCAAATCCAATCTACATTAGGAAAGATACCCTTGAAAAGAACAACTGAGTCGGCAGACTTACAATGCCAGGCTTTAAGACTTCCTGTAGCTACAGAATCTGTGACATCATGGTATTGTTTAGCAATAAACCAACAGATCAATAAAACAGAAAGCAGAACAGACCTGCACATATACAGCCTCTTGATGTTCAGCAAACACAAACCAGAGCAAAAGCAATGGCATTCTCTTTTTTTAATGGCACTGGAGCAACTAGATAACCAAGATCTCAAATTCTACCCAAAACAAAAATTAAGCTAAAACACCCAAATATGAAAGTTAAAACTGTAAAGCTTTCAGAAGAAAACATAAGAGAAAACTTCATGACCATGAGGCTGGCAAAGAATTCTTGGACACAAAAAAAACACAAACTATAAAGTAAAATTAGAATTCCTCAAAATTAAAATACTGCTCATCAAAAGATAACATTTAAAAAGTAAAAAAGGGGGAGTTTGGGGGAGCATGGATACATGTATATGTATGGCTGAGTCCCTTTGCTGTTTACTTGAAACAACCACCGCATTGCTAACTGCCTGTATACCCCAACACAAAATAAACAGTTTAAAATCTGGGGGGAAAAAAGGTAAAAAAGGGAACTCAGAGTATGGGAGAGAATATTTGCAATATACGTATCAAACAAAAGAATTATACCCAGAACACTGAAAGAAATCCTACAAGTCAATAATAAAAAGACAAATACTCAACTAAAAAAATACTTCAACAGGTACTCTTGACAAGGACAGGGAGCAAGTGGTAGAAGTGTAAATTGGTACAATCACTTTGGGAAATAGTCTGACAATTTTTACATGAACACCTACCCTCTGACTTAGCAACTCTGACTGCACGTGCACCCAAGACGACTTAGCAGCCTTCTTTATAGTAGTTCCCAACTATCCAATGTCTGTCAGTAGAACAATGGATACATTCCATTCCATTCTTACAGTGGAATACCACTCAGCATTAAACTACTAAAACATATGGATGGGACTTAACAACAAATAATCCATACTGTATTTACATGAAGTCTAAGAACACAGAAAACAAATCTACAGAGACTGCAGAAAGCAGCTGTTTCTGGGTGGAATGGGGCACAGGGACTTAGGTTATGATAAAGTTCCGTATCTTTATCTGGATAGTGAATCATGGGTTTTCACACATGCTAAAATTTAGTGGGCTGTGCACTTAAGATACCTATATTCACTATATAATAGACTGTTAGCACAGAGGAAGAATAATCCAAGAAGTCACGAAAGCAATGCTCTGAAAGGATACACCTTCAGCGTGAAGCTACAAAGTGTGGAGATAACTTAGACTTTGCTTAGGATGTTTGCTGTTGAAGGTGTGGATAAATATACTGATGTTGTTGGGAGCCCGAGTCTCATGACAGGAACAGATCCAAACATGGAGGAATGAAACAGAGGAAGAGCCCTGTGATGACGGCCTGAAATTAGAGGGATGAACTTGTGGTTCTGTGAACAGTGTACCTACCTCCTAGTGCTATCTTCTGCTAACAGGGTCTGGAAGCAACGACCTGCAGCAGCAACCAGCCGACCTCCCCTCAGCCCAGCCCTTACATGCCACTCTGTTAAAGGGAACCACAACTCCTCGGAAGAACAGCTGAGACCATTTGTATTAGAATTTCCATTTCTGCCAGGGCCAAAGTTAGAACAGGGAACGTTCCAGGTAAGGCGAAAAGACTGCTGTATCACAAAGGAAGGAAGGTCTCTGAATCGGAAAAGGGGAGGTGAGAGCCAGGACACAGGGACAATAAGGCCTCCAAATACAAAACACAAAAGAAAAAATACCTTGCCTACTACCTCATGAGTACATAAAAAAATTATAAGTCAAAATGAAACATAAATCTAAACTTAAGAGACAAAACTTCTAGAAGAAAACAAAGGAGAACGACCTTAGATTTGGCAAATTATCTCAGATGGATTACAATCACCATGAACCATAAAAGAAAAATTTAACAAACCAGACCTCTCCAAAATTAAATTATTTTTGCTTTTTGGAAGATCCTGTTTAAAAATGAAAAGACAAGCCACAGACTGGGAGAAAATATCTGGAAAATACCTAACTGAGAAAAGAACTGTATTCAGAATATATAAAGAACACATAAAATCCAATAATAAAACATAACTCAAAAACAGGACAAAAGATAAGAACAGACACTTCTCCAAAGATGTTCAGATGGTAAATAGGCGTATGAAAACATGCTCAATATTGCTAGTATGCATGGAGATACAAATTTAAACCGTAAGTTACGACTACACCAACTAGAAACCGACCACATGAAGTGTTAGAGAGGGTGCAGAACCACGAAAGCTCTCATACACGGCGGGTGCCGCGCTCTTAAGTCGCTCAGTCGTGTCTGACTCTGCGACCCCATGGACTGCAGCCCACCAGGCTCCCCTGTCCACGGGGATTCTCCAGCCAAGAATACTGGAGTGGGTTGCCATGCCGTTCTCCAGAGGCTCTTCCCAACCCAGGATTGAACCCAGGTCTCCTGCGTTGCAGGTGGATTCTTTATCAGCTGAGCTATAAGGGAAGCCCAAGAATACTGGAGTGGGTAGTCTATCCCTTTCCAGCAGATCTTCCCGACGCAGGACTCGAACTGGAGTCTCCTCCACTGCAGGCGGACTCTTTACCAGCTGAGCCATCAGGGAAGCCCAAGTATACAACTGTCTCATCGCCTGTTATGCGGCTTCTTTAACATAGGGCAGATTTTGAGTCCACACGTTGTATGCATCAGTAGTCCATCTTATTTCTGAGTAGTATTCCACTGTCTGGATTCACCACAACTTACTCATCCATTTCCCTGCTAAAGAACATCTTCATGGTTTTTAGTTGTTAGTGATTATGAGATTATGTATGTACGTGACAGCTTTAATCATAATCACTAACAACTAAAAACCATGAAGATGTTCTTCAGCTGGGAAATGGACGAGTGAGTTGTGGTAAATTCAGACAGTGGAATACTACTCAGAAATAAGAAATAAAACTACTGATGCATACAACATATGGACTCAAAATCTGCACTACATTAAAGAAGCCACATAATAGGCAATAAGATACCCTTGCCAGTACATCTGTAACCTTTTCAGATGATAACTTTCCTTTTTTCCCCCCCCCCCAATTATTTTTATTAGTTGGAGGCTAATTAGTTTACAATATTGTAGTGGTTTTTGCCATACATTGACATGAATCAGCCATGGATTTACATGTGTTCCCCATCCTGAACCCCCCTCCCACCTCCCTCCCCATCCCATCCCTCTGCGTCTTCCCAGTGCACCAGCCCTGAGCACTTGTCTCGTGCATCCAGCCTGGACTGGCGATCTGTTTCACACTTGATAATATACATGTCTCAATGCTGTTCTCTCAGATCATCCCACCCTCACCTTCTCCCATAGAGTCCAAAAGTCTGATCTATGCATCTGTGTCTCTTCTTCCAGATGATAACTTTCTAAAGGGACAACACTGAACACACGGTAGCTGGGGGGCCACCTGCCACAACGTGAGAGGCCTGAGGGGAGGGACAGAACAAGGACTACGGCCTTTCTCATCATGATTTACAATGTCATTACGCAAAGGTCTTGTCTGGGCTGTGTTTTCTAAGATGGCTTTGTATTTTTATGTGCTCTTTCCAAGCTTCTCAAAATGTTATTACCCATTCCTGTTAAATAAACAGACAAAGGGAAAGTCCCAAAAGACAAAAAAAAAAGGCAGTATATTCAATAATTCCATGTATGTAATATTTTGGAAACAAGCAAAACATATGGACAGACATCAGATCAGTGGCTGCCCAAGGGTGAGGATGGAGGGAAGGGACTGACTGCTAGGGGGCACGGGAAACTTAACGGCATGGAAGATGTTCTTTATCACAGTGGTGGCAGGAGTTACACAGCTACACTATCAAAACACATCAAATCATATACACAGACAGGACCCATTTTACTTCATGTAAATTATACTCAAGAAATCTGACCCCTCATCCCCTCGCCCCCCAAAAATAACCTGATAGAGGCATGTCAAAGGATACCAGAGCTAGTCTGAAGGGCAATCTGAACATTCAAATGACAAGCGAGAATAATGAAGTAACATGTAGAATGAATCTATACTAATATAAATTAACGCATTCCCTGGTGGCTCAGTCAGTAAAGAATCCATCTACAGTGCCTGAGACTTGAGTTCAAGCCCTGGGTTGGGAAGATCCCCTGGAGGAGGGCAGGGCAACCCACTCCAGTATTCTTGCTTGGAGAATCCCCATGGACAGAGAGCCTGGGGTGCTGCAGTCCGTGGGGCCGCAGAGAGTCAGACACGACTGAGCGACTACGCACAATGTAAGGCAGGGGGAGATTTTCTTTGGACGTGCAGAAAATGAACATTTGACACCCACCACAGGGATACCCGGTGCTGGGAAGGATCATCAATGACTGCTAGAAACACTGAGGAACTCTGTAAGGACATACACAACCTTCAAGCGTCTCCCCACAGGCTGTGGGTTAACTACAAGGGGAAGAAAGTCTCCTTGGAGGGGCACACGTCCGGTGTAGACAACAGAACTAGCATCACTGACTCAGATAAAATGACATCATGCAATGCTGGGAAGACCTGACATTAGTTCTGCAGTGTTCCTGTTTTTAAAAAAAAGCACAAACTAGAACTAATCATGAGGCAAAAAATCCAACCAACCCAAATTTAGGGCCATTACATAAAACTGACTTTAAAAAATACCAATGTCATAAAAGACCAAAAAAAGGCCGAGTAACAAATTAAAGGAGACTAGAGAGATGCACCAGCTAAACACAATGTGTGATCCTATACCAGGCTCAAGACCAGGAAAACAGAGGAGCATCATGGGGACAATGCCAACACGCGAGACCAGGATGCACATTAGCTAACAGTATTACAGCAGTGTTATGCTTCCTGTGAGGACAATTAGACTGCAGTTAGTTAAGATCATGTCCTCGCTCTTAAGATGCACATACTGAAACATCTGGAGCCAGAGCACATGGAACCTGCCGCTTACTCTCAGATGATTCTGCCAAATAAAATACAGAAAAGTGTGTGCATTTAGAGAACAGAAAAGCAAAGGTGCTAAAGTGTTAAGCATTGGGATCCTATGTGAAGGCAACAGTCACAGTCCTATCCTTAAACTTTCCACTGGCCTGAAAAATTTCAAAGAAAGAAGTGGAAAAGACGGCGAGGAAAAGCGTGTGAGCCCTCGTGTGCTGTGCCCCCAAGGTGAGAGCGGGGCACCTCAGATCAGGAAGCAGCCCGCTGCCCTACGAAGGAGGCTGCGGCAGAGCCCTGCTCCCAGGGCGCCGCAGGCTGATCTCAGCAAGCCTGCCGGCTGCCCCCCTACCCCGACGGCCCACCTCCCTGAGCAGGGCTCTCCACGTCCTCAGACTAGACTCGAGAATTAACAGTAGCCACCCCGACGGGTCACATCAAATCCACGCCCATCCTGGGCCCTCCGGCAGCCACTCTCATCGGCTGCTGACATCATAAACCCACCACCGAGCTGTGTCTGCAATCTGACCTGAAACATATTCAGTGGGATCAGGTCACGGCTGCCTCCCAGGGACTTGTCAGTCAGAGCCATGATACTTTTAACTGCAACGATTTTATCAAAAAGCAAACCGTCTATACTTTTCTGAAAAATTATATGAATGGTTCTGGTCTTCTATTGCTTCCAACATGACATATCTTGCTGTCAAAACAACAACAACAACAAAAAAACCCCCTATTTATTTACTCAGTAACTGTTCCCTGAGCATCCAATATCCAATATACGCCAACTAATCTTCCAGGTGCCAGAGACAGAACTGTGGGGAAAAAAATGAAAGCTCCTGCTCAACCTAATAATGGAAGCTAACATGAACATTTGATCAACGTGAGAGCTAATTAATAATATAAGCACTCACATTAACAAACTCAATGCCACACATACACACAAACTGTCCTGTTTTAAAATAACTACTTTAAGAGACAGTCGCCACCAGAGGGCATTCCCACAATTTCTTCTGTGACTACCTGACGACTCCCTGCTGTATGTTCCTTATTCCTCAACAGCAGAGTCTGAAAGGCAAGTCTGAAACCCAAACACAAGTCGAGGTGGGGCAGAGGCAATCTCGTCCCCGAATTCCACAGCAAAAATAGGAACTGGCAATCCCTTACTGAGGCCCAGGGAGCTCGGGGACCCTCAGGCAGAGCAGAGATCAGCGTGAGCAGGCGAGAAGCATCACTGGGGTCGCGGGCCTGGCCAGCAGTCACCTCTGTGACCTTTCCGTGACCTGAGAAGGCAGGCCTCTCCCACCCCACGGTCTTCGCATCCCTCCCTCAGGTCTTTACACACCCATTCATGTGCCACACTAATTCCTCAGCAGGGACTAGTGTGGGGAAAAAGTGTTTCTTCCCTTTTCCACAACAGGTTCCCAGGGAGACCTTGAGGCTTCCTCGGGTGGAGCGCCCACCTGGGTCCCACCCAGCAACAGCCCTGTTATTCTGAATGTCCGGTCTCACTGCCTCCCTCCCAGAACAGAGAGAGGGAGGCTGGGAGGGATGCGGGGCCAGAGAGGAAGATGCCAGCCCCATCTGGCATGCTGCGCTCTGGAAGGGGGGCAAAGACACTCCTGCCTGCTGGGGCGGGGCGGGGTACTGCCGCGGGATGCGGGGTGGCCCTGTGACCCAAGGGCAGCTCCCCACCCCCATCTGGGCCTCATGGCAGCAGGTGAGCACGGCTGGCTAGGCCAGAATTCATCACTATTCTAATGAGAGAATAAGGACTGAACTCAGGAGCCAGCTTAGGGCACTAGTACATAATAGGAGATGTCTTATAAAAGTCATGGAAGTCAGACATGAAATCTGGGGATTACCTAAAGTATTTTACAGGATAATACATTTCAGGCAGGCTTTTAAAAACAGAAATAGGCCCAAAGAACTTATGAGCCACTTGGAATTGTTTTCAGCAGACATGCTGCGCTTAGTCACTCAGCTGTGTCTGACCCTGTGACCCCGTGGACTGAAGCCCACCAGGCTTCTCTGTCCATGGCATCTCCCAGGCAGGAACACTGGAGTGGGTGGCACTTCCTTCTCCATTTAAGCAGATGTCCCACCTCAAATTTCATTTGTCTGAAGTAACTAATATGTTGAGCTTAAAGCGCTTTGGAAAACTAATTATATACATATACTTTATAATTTTGAAAAACCAAATAATTGATTAAAAAAACTATTAAAACACAACCTTGCATAGCCAAGCACAGATCAAATGAAAGAATTTGCAAATAATTTTCCAAAGCTAGGGAAACCTAAAATAAAAAAAAATACCCCTGACCTGCCTAATCAATCTGGACTCACTGTGTGTTTGAAGGAAACATACACTAAATGATCTTATTTTCCATTTTGAACTAGTAATTGTTAATTACTGTTCTTAGACCATAAAGTCTCCAACAACAGATTGAGGTTATTAAATGGGCAAACTGGGAGGCACACACTGGACAATGACAAAACCTAAGTTCTTTTAACAATTACTTGGGCACTTAAGCAGAGTCTTGGGATTTGGGGGGTAGCATACGCTTCTGAGACTCTTATGAAGGCAATGAACCCTCCCTCCAGAAGAAAACACATGGCAACATAAACACGATCCCCTTCAGACCATTTTAGGAGGTTCATGGACATACTGAGGCCACCTACGGACTGTCTGGAGACTCACGGCTGCCCTAGGACCAAATACTGCTTTGCTAAATATGAAGTCCGAATCTCAGATGTGAAGATTCGCATATATGTGATCATCATTCCAATGTTATTTGGGAAAAATACTATTCTGATGATGAACACCAAGAGTATAATAGATGCATAAAATAAGCTTACCTCAAAATTCACAGGCAAGTTCCGTTTAAGTGCAATCTCAAACACTTGACTTATTTCAGATTTATTGAGATTTTCTTCTTCCGACTCTCTTCCATTTACCTAAGGGAAGAATAACTGGTTAGCAGTTAATGCGTGTTAAAAAGCTGTCAAGATCCCAGCTGCGATGATAAACCTTAAAATTAAAAGCCCTGAACCTAGGCTCTGTGGACTGAGCACCAACCCCGTGAACAGGGCGACACATGCACTGTGTGTCAGTGAGATTTAAAAGGTTTTTAAAAATGTCCTATCAAATTTTAGTTAGTTTGTACCTCATAAATACACCATAAACCATCCACACATAACAGGGCTCTACATATAATCAGCCTGATGGTGAGACGCGGCTGCTCGGGGAGCGGGGCTCCCGAAGCCCCCTGGATCTGTCCCCCCCGGGGACAGGCAAGCCACACCCTGGAAGAAGTCCAAGCACAGACAGTCTAGCTGGGCCACAGCGAGGACAAGGGCAGGTCTCGCCGCCGGGGTGTGTGGGTTTCTTCTTTGGACAAAAAGTCGCTAGAAACCACTTTTAAAAAAGATGCAGTGAAAGAGTTACAAAACCACTATGGGTCTGACACGTGACTACTGCTGGCGAAAGTGCAAGATGCTAACCAACAGAACTGGCTGCCGCTCAGTCGCGTCCGACTCTGCGACCCCAAGGACGGCAGCCTCCCGGGCTCCTCTCCACGGGATTCCCCAGGCAGGAATGCTGGAGTGGGCTGCCATGTCAGCCTCCAGGGGTCTTCCTGACCGAGATCAACCACATGACTCTTATGTCTTCTGCACAGGCAGGCAGGTCCCTTACCACCAGGACCACGAGCCTTCAACAGAAGCGGCCTCCGGCTCTGTGACAAGGTTCGTTTACAGCCCTCCAGAGGGGGGCTGAGGGGGCACTGAGGGGGCAGAGAGCTCCATGCATGTGGCCCCCGTGGCTTCCATACTGCGCAGGGGTGATAACACGACAAACAAGATCAGCAGTGACCCCAAAACATGGCAAGGCACCGTGTTTTTCTTATTCCCGGGGACTCTTTAGTCAAAGAACTTCTGAAGTCCTATTTTAAAGATCAGAATTTCTATGACAGGAACCTGTGGCTGAAATTACTGAACAGGCAATGTGCAGCAAAATCCAGGATTTGATCTGTTGTGTATTTCTTGAGGTAGAGTCTAACCCTAACTTAGGATCCATATTTCAAGCTATACATAAAAGCTCTAAGTTAAAAAAATAATAATAATTAAGAATAGGATCCTATACACATAAATTTAACCAGACAATGTAATTTCGTCTCTCCTTTCGTGATAATGTTTTCTTTCCATCTGGTTTCATTTCACTTGCTGCCTGGTGATATACTGTTTACATAGCAATTTCTGATGGTTTAGTAAGCCAAACACAGTTTTTCACTTGTTGATTAAAAACCCTAAAGAGAAAGAGGGCCTGCCTTTTTATGAGTGAATCTTTAAAGCCATAAATCTCCAAGCAAGGTGTCTTAGAATTCTAGGGTTCCACAGAGGTTCGGTTTAAAATTTATTTTTTAAATAGGTGAAGTTGGACTCTTACCTCATACCACATTCACAAATTAACTCAATGGATCAAAGACCTAAATCTAAGGGCTAAAAGTGTAAAACTCTTAGAAGAAAACACAGGGGGAAAGCTCCATGACACTGGATTTGGCAATGATTTCTTGGATAGAACACCAAAAGCAAACATAAATTTTTACTTCATCAAAATTTAAAACTTTAGTACAAAAAAACTACCCAAAAAGTGTTGGTACACTAAAGGACACAAGAGAACAAAGACAACCCACAGAATGGAAGAAAATACTCACAAATCACATATTTGATAAAGAATTAATGTCCAGAATACATAAAGAACTACAACTCCACAACAAATAATGTAATTCAAAAATGGAGAAAGGATCTGAACAGACATTTCTCCAAAGGAGATACGCAAATACCCAACATCACTACTCAAAGAGAAATGCAAATCAAAACCATAATGAGATACCACCTCACACCCATAAGGACAGCCACAGAAAATGGCAAATGTTGTCAAGGTTGTGCAAAAATTGCAATCTTTGCACATTTCTGTTGAAAATGTAAGATGGTGTAGCCTCAATGAAGAACAGTATGGTGGGTTTCTAAAAAATTTAAACATGGAATTACAGTATGATCCAGCAATTTCACTGCTAAACACATACTCAAAAGAATTAAAAGTAGGTATTCAGATACGTGTACATCAATGTTCACAGCAGTATTATTATTTACAATAGCCAGAAGACGATAATCACACAAACATCCATCAACAGATGAATGGATGAAAAAAGCATGGAACACAGATACAATGGTCAGTCTTAAAAAGAAATGGGGGGGGCGGGGAGAATGGAATTGTGAAACAAGCTACAACACAGAGGAACCTTGAAAAATTATGATAAACGAAGTAAGTCAGACACAGAAGACAAATGTGCACTTACACGAGGTATCTACAACAGTTAAGTACAGAGACAGAAGCAGGAGAGAGGTTTACCACGGGCCTGAAGACAGCGGGGGTGGGGGAAGGCAGAGTTACTGCTGAACGTGTCCCTGACTCCTGGAGTTTCTATGCGACGTGATGAAAGGGTTTTGAAAATGGACCCTGGGACAGCTGCACAGCACTGAGACTGTATTTAAGGCCACTTTTTGTGCACAACCACATCTGCTGACAGCTGTTTATTTGAAGAGTTCAGAGATTTCTACAATACATCAGCTATTTTTTTAAAAATACATGAGCTATTTACATACTCTCATGATATGTAACTCTGTCAATGAGACTGTTTTCCTTAGGTGCAACCAGAACCAAATTTGGAAATAAACCAGGCGCTGCTGACACAAGACTTCAATTGCCATTCATGTACCCCAATTTTCCAGGGTTTTTTTGTTCATTTTACCAGTTCAATTCCTTTTAATTTTTACTTTTAGTTTTGATCTGTTTCAAACATACAGAAAAGTACAGATAATAATGTAACACACAACTCTACAGGATATAACAAATGGCAACACTAAACACCACTGACATTATTTTTCTCCTTTGATAAAGAAAACAATGAAATCCTTCTCACACTCCTTCCCACAAGAGAGTTAACCACTGCTCTAAAATGGGACTGGATCTTTCCCAGCCATGTGGGTTTTTGTTGTTGTTTTTTAATGGACAAAAACAATATATAGTGTAATTTGTTGTTGTGAAAATTCAGATAAATCATTCTCACTGACCGCCTTTATAAATACTCTAAAATTCAAACTGACAAGTTCTGCTAATGAACTTAGTCACTTTTCAATTTTACACACTGAGGTCCCGCCTAGTCTAGGGGACACCTGGTCTAGGGGACCCCTGAGTCTAGGGGAACACCTAGTCTAGGGGACCCCTGAGTCTAGGGGACCCCTGGTCTAGGGGACCCCGAGTCTAGGGGACCCCTGGTCTACCACTGAACTCTAACTCTCTGCCACTGTTCCTCAAGCACAGCAGCGTCAGCATCACACGGGAGCTGCACAAATACAGATGCCAGAGCCCCGCTCCAGATACCTGAACTCAAATTTCTGCAGGTAGGGCCTGGATATCCGTTTTATACATGGTATTTGTTTTTTTGTTTTTTAAAAAGTCCCGTAGCGACCAGAGTTGAGATTCACGGCTCGAAGCTACTGCTTCAAACAGAACTGCAGACTGGACAAAGCAGCCAGTAAAATAAAAATGCAAATCAGAAAACAAAGATATACATATATCTGGAAGAGAGATTATATTGCTTTTACATAAATAATTTTAATATTATCTAGATTGGACAAAATGTTGCAATGGGGGAAGCAGCAAATGACTCAAAAAAAATCCACAAATATCATTCCCAATGAGATGAGGAAACTGTAGCGGGCCCTTAGTCTTACCTTCAGGAACTGGGAATTACTGTTAACATCAATCCCATAGTGTATGGTTCAGCAATAAAATCTAGGCAACATTAAGGAAAAAAAACAAAAACACTCTGAACCATGCTTAACCCTCAACATGCCAGAGAAAAACAATCACCACCATTTACCATCCAGCTCCAATGGACCCTCTAGATTTTTCTATATTTAAAGTCATTTTACATAGCATTGAATCATGTATATTATCAAGTGTGTAACAGATCGCCAGTCCAGGGTGGATGCACGAGACAAGTGCTCAGGGCTGGTGCACTGGGATGACCCAGAGGGATGGGATGGGGAGGGAGGTGGGAGAGGGGTTCAGGATGGGGAACACATGTAAATCCATGGCTGATTCATGGCAATGTATGGCAAAAACCACTACAATGTTGTTTATAAAAAAAAAAAAAGTCATTGTACAAATAACATACAGAATAAAAGGACAAAAAAAAATCATTCCATTATAGATTTTAATAAAAAAATTAAAATAACAAACCTAACTTTTTATTCCAGGTTTGTAGTCAGGAATGAAGGCAAATATACCCAAAACAGGCAGAGACACCAAACACAGCTAACGGCTCGCCAGCTGCCACGCCTGAACTGAAGAGCACAACCCACAGTAACGATGCCAGACTGCAAACCCACTCCCGTGGGCTCCGGCTCATCGTGATTCTAATTCTTCTTGTACTCGCACTGTCAAAACATGGTACTTTTGAAAATGACTCATGACCGCTGAAGGGAGAACAGCCATCTCCTTTGCTCCATAACTACAAGATGCTTTCATTTCCAGGTTTATAAACACCGAGAGAAGGATCAGCCTAATGATCTTTTTGTCATTACTGTATCATCAATTTCCTTCAATACACACACCTCCTTCTGCATGATCCAGTTATTTTCTGGATATTAAGTGGCAAGAAAATTCTGGTGGCTAAACATCATATGCAAGAAGGCTGTCACACATATATTTTCAGAAAGTCCAAACAGGATGGTCCAGTTCTTGTTGTAAAATACTGTGTGGTCAAAGTCCTTCCTGTTGAATGACTGGCCAGGAGAGAATGCATGTCTCTTTTTCATACACCACAGAAACACAGTCCCCTCGCAGACTCTTTAGTCTGGGCAAACTTATCTAGGGTATTATCTGAAGACTCCCAGTCCAAGTCACATCCACACTCAATCTCCCCATCCCCATGAGAGCCCAGAGTGCTGCTGTCTGTCTCTCTGTACTCATCTTCCGATTGGTCTAACAAGGAAAATGTCTCCCTCCATCAGTTTTCTTTTGTTTGCCAGTAGAAATGGAAAAAGAAAAATTCTGAATTCTCACCTGGGTTCAACAAAAGCTAATAACAGAGTAAAAAGACCAGTATCTCCAGTCTTCTTTTGTATCTTCTTGAAAGAAAGTATGATGCATTAGGCAATGCAATAAGAACATTAAAGATGATGCAACAGTGACAATTATTTCATGACTGTATCATCCATCAAGGGATTTCATCATTCTTCCACTTCTTTATTATTTTAGTCTTGTTTATTGCAGATTTAGGAGATAGTGCTGAAATAGTATGTAGGATGACAAGCAGCAAAATGTTTCAAAACACAAGAAAATTAAGAGTCCATAATGTTGGGGTCCAAAGGACCCTCATGATTGTAAGACAGACTATCATTCTAATTTCAAAATTAAGTATATTTTTACCTTGCTCTTTTAAACCTCTAGAAAAAGAATAAAAGTCACTAATATCAATTCTTACAGAACTAGAAAAAAGCTCAAAAATATAAATTGGGTTCAATGGACCTTGAGCGTATAACGAAGTATAGATAAGCATGATGAAGAGTAAGGTCTCCAATTTTAGTTTAGTCCTACTTAAACACATCCCTGGCTCAAGTGAAGATAAGAATTCAAGAACAGGAAGAGCTGCATTTATTTATTTTTACAGAAGTAGTATTTAAAAACTGGGCTTCCCTGGCAGCTCAGCTGGTAAAGAATCTGCCTGCAGTGCGGGAGACCCCGGTTTGATTCCTGGGTCGGAAGCTCCCCTGGAGAGGGGCTAGGCCACCCACTCCAGTATTCTCGGGCTTCCCTGGTGGCTCAGACAGTCAAGAATCCGCCTGCAACATGGGAGACCTAGGCTGGGGAGGTCCCCTGGAGGAGGGCATGGCAACCCACTCCAGTATTCTTGCCTGGAGAATCCCATGGACAGAGGAGCCTGGCGGGCTACAGTCCATGGGGTCGCAAAGAGTCAGACACGACTGAGTGACTAAGCACAGCACAGTATTTAAAAAAAGAAAACTTCAAACAGTACAATTTTTAAAAGTCTGGCTTCTAACACTACCACCACGAGAAAGCTCAAGTTTGATATAACCTTCAAGACAGAAACCATGCACATCCAAATATACAGATACACACACAGTTGGCGACCTCATTTACTTAACACAAACAATAGCACTATACTTGCAGTAATAGCTCTGCATCATGGTTCCCCCGCCCATTCAATAGATTATAAGCCTTCTTTTAGGTCCACGTAAACAGATCTACCACACTCTGACAGTGTTGGGATAAATGTATTCATTTATTATATTTAACCATTCCCTACGAACGGCCATTATGAGGCTACCTCCTGCTTTTCCCCGTTACAGACACTGTAGCTATGACCATCTTAGTCCTAACGCCTCAACACTGAGTAAGTCATCTTTTATTAATACAAGTCACAGAAGAGAAAAGAAAGGAAAGCAACAGAATAGATAGAACAGAAAAGAACTGCTTTCCCAACTCAGGACCTTTGCACAAGCTGCTCCCTCTGCTGGGAAGTACTTGCCCTGTCCTCTTGTTCGTCTTCATCCTGAGCCTAAATGACTTGTCCCCTGGTGCACCATCATCACGCCAACCTAAACAAGACACTGCGCTCTCGTGATACCTGCTCCTTTCATCCGCGCATTCGCAGCACTTTCTGATGACACTCCATTCAACCAAGCTCCACATGGGCAGGGGCAATGCAGCTGTTTACTGGCAGGGCTGGCCGAAAGCAGTGCCTGTTGTCAAGGGGTCAGACTACACCTGTCTCACAGACAGAAACTGCTGGCTTTATTGGCTATGCTCTAGAGGAGATGAACTGACCCACCACACAATCACAAGTGCTAAAATTATCAAGAACAAAACAGACAATTTATTTACAATGAGGATGTCCAAAGCAGGTGGGCTGTGGGCAAACAGACCCCTCAGGCCCTGTTGGCAGAGGCCTAAACAGGTACCGTCTTCTTGGTGGGGAACCTGGCCACATACACTACCAGGCAATTCCACTTTGAGGACTATGGCTCACAAAAATAACCACAGACATAGAACAATGTTGTTCACTACCTATTTTATAACAGGAAAAACTGCAAGTAACCCAAAAATCAAGCTTCTGTTGTTGAAAAACTAAACTGGTATGCTCACACAATGGAGCATTTGCAGCCATTGAAAACGGCTTAGAGGCATGCTGAATTTGAGTCCTCCATGGAATTTTAAGTAAATAGCATGAACACATCATAATAAGCACTTCAGTGGGGAAAAAAAAAACACCGGTTATTGTTCAATATCACCCCATTTTTGTGAAATAGACAGGTGTGTGTGCTTACTTACATATGCCTTGACATCCACAAAAATGTTTACAGTGACTACCTACAAGTGGGAAATTTCTTTCTTTTTTTGATGTTAAAAATTGTTATAATTCATAGGCATTCCTTGTTAAGAACAAAAAATTAAACTTATCTTTTAAAAATGTCTTTCTTCCCCTGCTGCCCACTTTCTGGAGGGCCTGGTAGACCAGCAACAGCTCAATTAGGTGGAAAGCCAAGTGTTTCACTTACAACTTCAAAGAAAATGTATTTCTGAGGCACTGTTTGGGCCAGTCATTGCACCATTTCTTAAGGGAACTGTCTCTGCTTCAAATCACACGAAACTAGAAAAGGGGCCAGGAGGAGGAAACAAGGGGACAAAAGATGCCCATGACTCCCAAACAAGCTGCTGACAGAAGTCAGAGGAGCCGAGGAGAGGGCATCCACCGCTCCAGCCTCTGCCCTCAGGCCTGAGGCAACCAACTGCTCCGGTGGGCGATGGGTCACTCTAAGGCTCTGACAGGCACTTTCCCTTTGCAGCAATATGGTGAGTTCAAACTTCCAAGGAGGATTCAAAGGCCGAAAACTGCCTAGGAAGCACTGACAATATTTAGGACCTGTGATTCCCAAACCCTGACTGTTTTACTCTTAAGAGCTCATTAAAAAGAAAAAAATAAAAAATAAAAAGTCAGACTTCCCTGGCAGTTCAGTGGTTAAGACTCTTTGCTCCCAATGCAGGCAGCATGTGTTCAATTCCTGGTAAGGGAACTAAGATCCCACATGCCATGTGGCATGGCCAGGAAAAAAAGAAAAAAAAAAAGCCAGACTCATGGGTCTTAGCCTACTGCATTAGAATCTAGAATCGTGTGGGTTAGGCCAAGGAATTTTTTAAGTTCTCAAGTGATTCCGAAGCAGACAACCCACATACCAGTGTTCAGTAATCGTTTAACAACTGCTGGCTAGAAGGAACCAAGAAATACCTACTCCATCTGATTCCAATTAGATTAGCACCAAAGTCAACTCAACAAATGCAAAGCCTCCAAAAATGACTCAAATTTCACTACCTTCAGTGCTTTAACAAATTTCACCACTAAGGACTTCATCCTTTCACTTCAATAAATCCTCCTAAGTTATAGTCCATTCCTTTCTATTTGGTCCTCAGCGAACTCTGGAAATAGAACATCTCTGTTAAAATGTGTGATTGCACTCAAGATGGAAATGCACCGAAACAAAAGAAAAACAAACCCTTCCCATGCAGCTGGCCATGAAGCCACAGAGCACTGCCCTGAGCTGGGTGGCCCCAGGGGACGGTTGGGCACAGCAGACCTCTGCAAGCATCCTGCCAAGGGTCCCCAAACTTCATACCTGTCATCACCCATTTGGCCCAACGTTCTGTGCAAGATCTTCTGATTGTTTGAGAACTTGTTTCTCTAGCAAGAAAAGTCAAATGCTTCCGAGGGGTATGTTCAGGAGGCATTTCATGCTGTGATAAACAGAACCATGAAATCACAACGCCTTCTACTCAGTGGGCTCTCCTGGACGTTTGGGGAATGACCGCTGTATCAGAGCCAGCCACTAATACTGTGGCCGCTCAATAGCATGGAGTCCTTTCAGGGATGACTTAGTGATGTTCTAAGACCTATACTCCTATTTACTCACAACATCCTATGTCTATCGTGATCATCTTAAAACACAGCCCCCAGGGGAACGCCCTGGGGGTCCAGTGGACGGGGCTCCACAGTCTCACTGCCAAGGGCCTGGGCTGGATCCCTGGTTGGGGAACAGTCCCACAAGCTGCACGCTGTAGCCAAAAACAAAAAAAATAAGCCCCAGATTCTTTGATACTCATCTCATCCACAAGTGGGGTTTCTCAACATTGTGAACGTACCAACGGTCACTGACCTGTATACTTACAATGGTTAAAACTATGAAATTATGTGAATTTTACCTCAACACATAAATAAATAAATAAATAAAAGTGAGCTCCTGTAGCCCCTTCTTGAGTCTGGGCTCATGCCTGTTTGACCTACAGGATACGGCAGAAGTGGTGCTGGGCTGAATTCTGGGCCGGGGCCCTGAGACACTGGCGGTGGCTTCCACCTCCTGTCTTCTAGAACGCGCCCTCCTGGGACCGAACCACCATACCGTGAGGGTGTGTAAAGTCTCTGCTCAGGCCAACCAGGAGGGGAACTGAGGTCACGGGACCAAGGCCCCCTCTTTGACCGCAGGCGACAGCGCAGCCGCCTGGCGAGAGCGCCACCTCGGAAGAGACCCTCCAGGCCCACGGCGCTGCTTCGGCGTGAGCTGCGTGCGGCGGACATAAGGTCTCCATGCCACGCTCTCCCTGGACCACAGGCCTGTGAGCAGGATAAAGGCCTGGAGGTATTTAAGCCACGAAGTCTCGGGACAGTTCGTTAAGCAGAAATGGTTAACAGGCATTTCAAGATAATACAGAAAACTTCTGATCAAAATGGCTTCAGAAAATCCCCTAACCTGGTACCATAAATCACAGATTCTGACAAGAATAATGTTCAGCACGGAAGAGTTCATCCACGTGTGCTCTTCACCACTCAAGTGAGTCAGAATCTTTCTAACACGTTCACTCAGAACTACGCCACTGAGTGCACAAGAAGGCACCTGACTTTCCTGCTAGAATTTTTGAGGGGGATGGGGGGCGAGAAAGGCAAGAAACCTACAGGGTATCAGAACCTGTACGTTACCTAACAATGAAGAGTAAGCACAGCTCTCAACGCACCCTCTTAGAAAACCCAGCCTGAAGCCGTGTCTCCTCGCGCCCTCCCGCACCACCCCCAACGCCAGGGGCCCCTGCTCGGCCGGAGCCTCACCTCCAGCCTCTCGGGCGGGGGCTCGCTCTGCAGGATCCTCAGGGCTTTCGCAGCAGCATCGTGCTTCGCAGCCTGTCTCGTCTTTCCTTTCCCATTAAATTGCTGTCCTCCCACAGAAAGTTCAACTTGATAGAGTAAAGGTGGGACTGGAAATGGGTAAAAGTACCTAAAAATAGAAGGGGTGAGGAAAATTAGTCTCAAATAAGTCACCATACCGTCTCTGACAGATTCCAGGTACTTCCTTCATCACAGGTCCTAATTACAGCAGCGTTTGCTTGCCAATAATGAGTCCTCCTCAACACACCCAGAGATTTCATATGTTTATGCTAGATTAGAATTGCCACACAGTATGAGCAAATACTGTTTACATTTCACAAAATAAGTTGGCTTACAAATTACATGAGTTCAATTTATAAAGCTAACCCATACTTACAAAATCTAAACTGGATTAGACTTTGATTAAGAAAAAAACTTGACTTGCTCTACTTTCTCGTACCTGAAATTTACCCTTTCATGTCTCCAGAAAAGAATGGAAATTTTTTAACCAAAGTCTTGTAGAAAGGACCCTCATTTCTAGAAATCCCAACAGCCTAGAGCCTGGCAGAGGCTGGTTTCTATTTTTAAAATGGCTTTGGCCTCCACCTCACTCCCACCCCAAAGTAGGGCAGGGAAGTAAAGACCTAAGTTTGATCATCAATCTCTCCACTAGCGTCTTTAGACCTCGAGGAGAAGGTTTTAAATGCATGGCACCTTCAGATTTCAATTAATATTGCACTGCACCTGTATACCAAGGCTATTTCAAAGCACGTAAGTAAGTTCAAAAGTCAAAAAGTACCCAGTAAACAATAATCAAGAAATCTATGAGGGCTGAGAATTGTGGTGTCACAGGAATCGTGTTCAAATATGACTCAGTTGCACAAAGCAGTTACACGGGTGATCTTTAACCAGACTGCTCGGGGCACAAGCTGTACTGCTTGTGAGGAATGTGCCTAAGACCTTTCCAATGAGAGGAGTCGGAAGAGCATCAAAATGCAGTTCCAGTGACACCAGGACGATGCAGACTGACAGTAGCCTTTGGCAGGCCAAAGAGGACCAGACCGTTACGCACTCTACAATCTATACATCTTACTATTCTACATCAAAGAGCAAATATCGTTTCGCCTGGATCTAAACCAAAACAGACACGTACCTTGGGGGATAAGCACCTCCTCTCATGTTGTAGCTGTAGGTGGACTGCATCCGAGAGTAAGGGTCGACAGGCTTATACATTGGTTTTTTCCCAAGTCTCATGCACAGTGCATTTAGCTCTACAGTAGGGGTTATGCTTTCTGCAACACAGAATCAAAACAAACAACTTTTTTTCCTCATATGAGAATGATACTCACTAAAATCAAATAGAATAGCATGCTTTCTACTAATTGGACTCATGATGCATTTCATGAAAGGCTCTAAGTACTTCACTGCTAGGCATCAGGTCAGGAAATCCAAGGATCTGCTACGATTTCTAGGCATTAATACACAATCACAGCACAAAATACACAGTAAGGGCTGCTGAGGGGCAGCCACGCGACACGAGACGTCAGCGGTGAGAGGCGGTGTCAGAAACAGGTTCCAGTACACATCAGATTTCATGATTAAGAGATCCCACAGGACTGTCCAACTCATTTCACTGTTTGGCAATACTTAACCAATATAACTTTGGTTGTACTGACTGGCCGGCTTACACTTGGAAGGATGTCCGTACACATTATTTCATAGGACAATGCATTTATTCAGTACTAACTGGAGGCAAAGCTCTGTGCTAAGCTTGAGAAACACAATCCTTGTCCCAGAGGAGTCCAGAGAACACAAGACACACTGCAAGAACTACGATACAGCATTATGTGTGCTGTAAGGAAAGGTGCAGAATCGCCGAGGAGGAGCCTGTAAATTCTATCTGGAGAAGTCAGATGAGACCCACAAAATACTTAGATGTCTTCATTCTTAATATTTATAATGGGATTTGATTTGTGGTAATACTTGTTAGAAAAATGAGTTCTGTTTCCATATACAACAGGAACAAGTTTATCTCAGGTTATCTCAGAATTATCAACTTTAGAAAATACTCATCATTCATCCTTCTCTTTTTTCCCCTCTAAGTTCATCCAATTCATAAACCTTTAAAAATCATTTAAAAAGAAAACCAACCTGGAAAGATTAGTGTCAGTGCAGTCACATTTAAAATCAATAGCTTCATATCAAACACAGAACAACACTAGCAATGGCAAAGTTCAATTGAAATGCACACAAAAATCCACTTGAAAATGCTTCTTTAGGATGTAGGTAGAGGAAAATAAAAATGACTTGATTCGGTACCATAACTGGTTTGACTAATCTAGTGCATAAATCAAACTTATAAGAATATCTTTGAGTCTGCAAAGTCAGAGGGTCACATAAGTAATTAGCCTTTTTTTTCTTTCTTAGCTAACATATGAACTATATTTTTTACACAATTCAAATAGTTGTGTTTTAAGTAAGAGCAGCTCTGACCCATAAAATTTATCTGCAGCAGAGGATAAACGTGAAGCAAAGATCCCACAGAGAAAGCGTGGCCGAGGCCTTCCCGGATCGTTCCTGCATGCCAAGGGCCCGGGTGACTTCATACACTTGAGGGGGGACTCTCCTACAACAGCCACTTCTACCTACAGCTGCCAGGTCGGTGGTCCCCAAGATTTCACAGGACACTCCTCTTTAACAGTATTCTCCCCAACTGGGACCCTTGCCTGAAGAGATATCTATCTATTAATCTGAATTTAAGAAATAAATATCTAAATTATTTTCTCATTCTTGTTAATCATCAAGAGACATAAAACTGACAATCCGGGTTACGATCAACATGTTATAATCAATATTACCACACGAAGTTGAAGTGATTTTAGCTAAAACCCACCTTCTCATAATCTATACAACCCTTATCAAAAGGAAAAAAAAAAAATTTCTCCTTTCATTAAGCTTTTCTGAAAGTCTCTGAAATCGTTTGGTGACAGTCCCCACCTCCCGTGACCACCTCTCCAGATCATCAGGCATCGAGGGACTGTAGACTGGGAACCACTGTTTTAGAGTGTGGTAAGATTCCACAAAGATAAGCATTTGCCACTGGTAGTGCAGACTCTGTGCTTTCAAAATCAACGAGTTAGTTAAGAAAGAATTCATACACATACTAAACGGATACCTCTAGACACACTTTTGAAAGGAACCTGTCTTGGCCCACGCATAATACCTGGATTTCTTCCTTCGCTACGAAAAGGGCGGACTATAGGTTTAGGAAATTTTGTTCCTTCCAAAGCTTTGGCAGCAGCTGTGTGTTGGGCTTTTTTAACACTAGTTCCTTCAGCTTCCCAGTGCTGATCGCCAAGTGTGAGCTGCACTGTAAACACCTACAAATGAAAATCGTGAGCTCTCAATTCAGGAAACCTGATGTTGGCTACAACATGTCACTCGGACCTTGAACATAACTTATGGTCATGGTTTAAAAGGCCTGGTCATTATCTTTGTAATTTATCCCTTCATCCCCCTTTTCACTCTTTCTAGAAACATGAAAAGATACATACATCATTGACTTGTATTGCATAGCACTCCATGAAAAAAGTATCTTTTGAAAGATGGGTATAAGTACAGAAATTTAAAACTGTTCTCTTATATATTAAAATATTAAATGCTGATTATCTGGAAGCCATCCAAATAAAAATTGTCTTCCCATTTCTTCTCATGGAAGAAATTTAGCAAGCTTAATTTAGACACATAATAGTACCTCAGACAAATGAAGACAGCATTTGTTAATTTGTTCATTGATTCTTGTCTGAAAATACAACACCATTAGGCCAAAACCTCAAGTGAATTTGGGAATGTCATTCAGGTTTTACAACACTACCTTTTACTTTCCGAAGACTGTACTATTCAGACACTGCCCCTCCTTTCAGAAGCTGAGACTCACTGCAAGCAAAGATCTAACATTTCTGAACTCAATTCTAAGGAGGCACTCAAAAGAGCTAATTTTGTCCTTAACAATTGCGGACAATGACAACCCTCTTTTTTCCTTTTTAAATATAAAGGGAACTTGTGTGCACGCTCTATTTGTAAAGTTAGGTTATGTTAATCCCATCAGATGGACAAATAATTCATCCAAAAAGCACTAGGACCCACCACAGTGCAGTGATTCTTTAACACTCGTGTGCATCTGAAGACTAACCCAGGAAGCCTGGTAAGACACGTGTGCCAGGGGTTCCGCCTGAAAAGAACAGCACGAGGGGAGGCCTGAGCCTGTGCGTTTTTAATAGGCTCCCGAAGTCACTCTGACGCACTTCAGTGTTTGAGGTTCACTACTTTGGAGCTTCTATTCTTCTGATTTTCTTGATCACGGAATCTATCACTTTATTTCACTTACAAATAATTCACGTGAGAAATGGTGATTTGAGTATGTCCGGGTCACCTAAATTTGGTGCCTCAAGGGATGGGGCTAACTTGCCTTTACAGCTGATTTTTCTTGTAGGTCTTAACTTCAGGATTCCCTCAGTGCACAGCTTCCACTAAAGGGCGAAAAATTTAAGAATCCTTCATCCCCCTTGAAATATTAGGGGTCTCCTGTATTTATGTTGCAGTTCATAAAGTTACTCATTTAAGCACCAACAGCATGAACTCAAAACCCTGGCTGGCATGAGAAGTCACACAGCAGAAGCAGCCGGCAACGCTGTGCGATCCCTCCGTCATTTCCGTGACCCTTTCACGGGAAGACATGGAAGGGGGACAGCGCTATAAGACAGAAGAGAGTTATTCACGGTCCGTCTCGCCGTCTCCAGGACTGTCCCCCGGCGCTGCCGCCACGCCGTGCCTTCTGGGTGGAGGGCGGTGGTGAGGTGAGACCTCGGTTCACACAGAATTAAAAGGACACCAGACCTCTGACTTTATAGTCATAATCATCAAGGAGGGAATAAATTTTTCTCTTTGAACAACTTGTAGGCAAAAAAAAAAAATGCAGCTACAGACTGAACACACAGCCAAATTACCTAAAAAGTACTAAAGTTCAAGTGAGAAAGTACATACTTCCAAAAATACCAGAAACAGTTAATAAAGGGAATCCCAAAGTTAAGATCTGCAAAAAAAATCCTGTAGAAGAAACAGAACAGTTACCAAAAAATTGGCTAATTGCCTTCTAAAAGTAAAGAAATATTTCAAATATAATTATGCTTTAGAATAATATTAAAACTACCTTTATGAGAGTGGGAAATTTGTTTTTCTTAAATGTATAATTGCTTACTTGTAATAGCTACCATTTCTCAAGCATTTACTATGTGCCAGACACTGTACTCCACACTTTGATATATATTCTCACAATACACCTACTTGGTAGGTAATACTATCTCCATTTTACAGATGAGCAAACGGAGTTTCAAAAAAAGTAGTAACCTGCACAAGGTCACCAAATTAGTAAAAAGTTAAGATTCAAACCCAGATCTGTCTGACTCCAAAGACAACTAACCAAAACGCGCTACCCTATGGGGACTGTTCATGATTGTGGTCAGTGCTACGTTTAGTCCAAGAAAAAAGAGAAACTTGGTATCATTCAAGGTTTGAGGTTTGCACCTCAGGAAAACTGAGGCACAAAGAGACAAACAACTCATCCTTATAAAACTGTATTATCTTACTTCAAGGCTAGAATCAGAAATAGGCCTAATTCCTTATCTCTCATACTGTAGCTGCAAAAGATAAAGCCAGATACGCAAACATTTAGGGTCCAAGAGGTACCTTAGCACAGATATCAAGCAAGCTTAAAAGACTGAACTCCTGAATAACAGACAGTAAAAATTCAAATTACAGTCAGTCTTTCATCCTCTAAGATGAGAGTGTCAAGGGTACCTGAAATCAGAGATAATTCCATGTACTCACGGGGAGATTAATTTCTACCTCGCACATTCAAACCCTGTATCTGATTCTGAAGAAGAGGCAACACTGATTTCCCATTCACCTCCTCTCCCTGACCAGATCTATGGTACCTATGCGCGTGCAAACAAACAGGAACGGAGCCAGACAGAGGCTGCAACCAGGAGGCCCAGACCCTGGGGACGCACAGGACACCATTCGCAGGTGCTTGGGACTCGTCTTGACTCAGAATCCTAAACAACCACACGCTAACTGAAGTTTTAAAAGCCAAATATCCCACAGAGGAGCATCTCTTTTGTTTGACCCACTCTGCAAGGATGGGAAAAAGAAGTGACTTGCCCAAAATCTGTACTTCTGCATCTCTTTAAAACAACCTCAGCAGTTTCAAATATGTGTTTTGAATCACTGCACCACTTGCAACTGTATGAAAAGAAAGAAAACATTCCTAGTGGGTTATAAATGCACAAGCAGTATGGACAATATTTACCTTACAGTGAGTTGGACCTTGCTCACGCAAAAGCTTATACTCAGGCTGAATCTTGTTGAAACGGGCTAACTCATTCACAAGACACATTGGGGTTTTCTCTTTAGGGTGTGCCATGTTAGAAGGAACTGAAAAATAATGTAAGAGCATTGAAGTCAACTAGCAGTGTTTGAGACTGCGGCTCTCCAGGGATATGAAGAGAGGGAAAGCAAACGCAAAGTCTAACGATTCAGAGCAACAGCGATGCAAAACTGCAAACCACATTGAGGGCAAATATCTGAAGACACTGCTGGGATCTTTTCTGAACCAGTTGAAGTCAGGTAACCTAGGAGGGGGGTGTGTCTTCAAGAGAGAGAGAACAGAAGTCAGAGGAATAACTAAGCCGTGGCAAGCACGCGAGATCTGAAATCAGATGAAGGACTGCTATCATAACCAAGGGAGCACCAGGAGGCCTTCTGAGCAGAGACACACACACGCACTGGTCACTGCAACAGCTGTCCGCTGCACCCGGCTCGTTATTTCACAAAACGCAATATGCCAATACCATTTCTCAAACAAGGACTGTCTTTTTCCAAATAGCTAATACTTCTCATTCCTGGGGCAGCTTCTCGTCTTATCTCCAGAGGCTGCCATCCTCAGACTTTACCTATCTTTAATAATTATGTAAGTAAAATAAAATGGTCTTGGAGGGCGGGAGTTTTATAAAGTCAACAAAATGTGGATATAAGAACACATTAGAAGAAAAAGCAATTAAATCCCAGAGGACTGAACTAGTCCGTGCCATTTCCTATTAAGATGGTATTCAAATGGCAAATATGGGGAACACTGAACCTCTAGGGGACTATGACAAGTCAAGAACGCCATCTGGTGAGCTGGTCCAAGGAAGTCTAGAGGTAGCAGCATGACAGAGTCTGTGCAGCTGAGCGTGGGACAAGCTAAAACTCTAAGAAGAGAGATACAAAGTAAAGGAAACGAGAGAATGGAAGAGGAAATGCAAGGGAAATGTCAGGCACTAAGGGCTACGAAGAGTTTATTACAAGGTGACTCTAGTATAGAGACACCTATGCTGATACCCCCTTTAATTGGCTTTGCAACTTGGGAGGAGGAGAGGGGAGATTTGGGGAGCAGAATATTGTTTTTAAGGGTTATTTCCCCATGGGTTGCAAGTCTTTTCCGATCCATGGATATTTTTATTTCATTTTTGTTTTCCTAATATTCAAATTTGAGGGCTTCCTTTTTAAACATCTCTGCTGCTTTGTTCAATTTCTCATTGGCCCTCACTGTGATTTCTCAACTACCTCTGGATGGCAACTTAAACTTACTTAGTCAAAATAAAAATTTGCAAATGCCAACACATTCTTTTGTGTCCCCAAATCTGGCTGTCCCCCTTGCTTGGGATAAATCTTACAGACCTACAAAAAGGGCACTCACACCTACAAATCAGTTCTGGGAAATCATTTTAACAGCAGAATTTTCCCATATAACAATGAATATCCAAAGTGCTATTTATTGCTCAATTTTTTTCTGCCAGCTACCAGTTTATAACAGAGTAGGCTTTATAGTTTGGTTTCCAATTTTCTTCCTTACACTTTGAAATGGTATGTAAAAGGCCTCCATCAAGCCAGGATATCATCAAGTGTGTTTTATATCTGGTATAAAGAAGTGTGGGTGGTATACTTTCTCCTGCTTCTTGAAGGTAAATGTGCAAGAGCTCCCTGTATCTGCAATCTACTGATCAGGTCAGAACACAGGCTAAGAAAACATTTGAAACAGAAGACACTTGGATCATAGCTTACCTGCAGCTGCACTGGTGGGTGTAACAGATGCAGAGGGTAAAGCAGAGTTTTGAATAGGTCTACCTGCATTTTCAGAGGGCAGAGAGCTAGCAGTAGAAGGAATACTCATCAAAGGCTGTGAGAGAAGAGACTGGTTCTTGTTCAGTATTTGGCTCCCTGAGAGAGCAGCAGATGGGTTCTGAACTTGCACTTGAACTTGAGACATGGTCACTTTCAACAAAAGTGAACAACTGCAGGTAAACAGCTTTCAGTGCAGGTTAATTCAGTGCTATGAAGTCTAAAGTTCTACCTGAAAGTTGTAAGGGAAAGAAAATAAAAAGATAAATTATGGAAGAGATATGTAATTGCCAATATTCAGTCAAAAACTGGTGTCACCTACTCAAGTATGAAAACAGCCCGTTTAGTCTGTAACTGTGATGTACAGTAAGATTCACTAGCTTTGTGAATTTCTCATAGTGTTTTTTTTTCCACAGTGTTTTAAAATGACTTACAATACCCACATACCCTGCATGTTCATTTTACAAAGAGAATCAGCAGGGTATAATAATACTTATTGTTTAATATTAAGAATTATAAACTGTAGCCTACATTTAAAAATCAAATTAAAAACATGAAGAGGTTTTCCACTGAATATGGGATATGGTAAAGGTTTCTGGGCTCAAAATGATAAGAAACTGGAAGTAAACCGAGTTTGTAACACCATTATTGGTGAATGTAAACACTGCTTCCATTTTCAGGCCATGTAGTCAGATTGACACCTTTGGAGCTCTCCTTTAAGTTGACTGAAGAAAGAGAAGAATTCCTCACTTTTGCCATTTCTTTTTCCTTATGATGATAAAAGACCTCTTTGTTCTCCCGTGAGGTTTGTTTGAGATAGTCTCATTTATTTAGATTCCAAACAAGAATTGCTGCACCCACAACCATGCTCATGGATCCTCAAAATAGCAAAGAACATTCTATAGTATGTTTATTATTAAAAGCAAAAGTGAAGAAGATGCAGAAGAGAGGAACAGATTTCAAGCTGACGATTTTACTAGTGTGGATTGTGGGGGGAGCAGAGAAGATTGTTTACTGTATCTTGTAAGTTCCAAAGGCATTAATTCTAAATACATTTAAATTTCTTCACACGTCAAAAATAAGGACAGTTCTGCTCCTTTTCATGGCCATCGTTCAAAAAGCCGAAAATGTTTAAGCAAATCAAAAGTACTGAAAAATAACCATTAAGCAACAAAGAACAGAAAAAGCCAAGCAAGGCAGAAACCAGCAAACAAATTAGAAGTTCTACTATAAAGTAATTTTTGTTAGTTTTTTTTTTTTTAAGTCTCAAAATTATTTTTAATTAAAGCCAAACCTCTACAAACAGATGAATGACCAAAGCAGATAAGTTCCTTGAAGTCTTGGAACACTCTCCCTTGTGGAGAGCAAGGTGAAAACGTGAAGTTGCTCAGTCGTGTCCGACTCTTTATGACCCCACGGACTGTAGCCTGCCAGGCTCCTGTGCATGGAATTTTCCAGGCCAGAATACTGGAGCGGGTTGCCTTTTCCTTCTCCAGGAGATCTTCCTGACCCAGGGATCAAATCCTGGTGTCCCGCACTGCAGGCAGACTCTTTACCATCTAAGCCACCAGGGAAGCCCTTTGCAGAGAGCAAAAAGGACTACAAAACTCAAAACAAGGCAAAAAATCAGAAACAAAAGCACCTTGGCTAAACTATGACTTTGGTTAATAACAGGTATAAATACTACCTTACACGACAAAATTCTCCAACATTACAGCTGTTCCCTGTTTACTTTTGAAATTAGAACAAAATAACAGAGGAGATGCACTGAAGATCTGGGCAGTGGTCTTAGTAGACAAGCTGCCAGGGTCAAGCAACAAGTCCAGAACCTTTTAGAAGGCAGCTACGACCTTCTTTCATTTTCAATCAGTTGCCAAAATATAAATATTTCTCTCTCAATCTTCCCTTCCTGCTCTTACTCATTCTCTCCCTCTCTCTCAATTCTGTCCTGAGGGCATTTTTCCACCCTCCCCTGCAAAAAAAAAAAAAACACTGAGAATTGTACTCACAACTTCACAACACCAACCACACATCACAGGTCCAAACATAAGCCAAAAGCAGAGTGTTTGCTCCAGAGTCTACCTGCATCCCAGAAGAAGCAACCCAACTCTGCCCTGGGTGGCTCTTGAGTGTCTGAGACTGAATGAACTAAATTTAGAAAGGGTGGAGCCCAAAGGGATCTTTTTTGGCTAGCGTTCTCTACAGCAGGCCCGCTGCCAGCATTTCCAGTGACAGACATAAATTCAAAGGTTTGCTAGAAGTTGAGAAATAGAACAAACAAGATATTAATTAAGACTGCCCCAAAAATGCTAACCTCTAGTACACCTGGAAGAGTTATGTCTTTCAAACACTGGTTGAAATAAGTAGTTCAAAATTGCAGATAGAAAATATTTTAAACCCCAATAAGGCTCTGTATTTTATAATTTTTTAGTTTGCAATATGACCAATAAAAATTCAGCACAGTACTCATTTTAAGTCATTTACTAATTTAACTTTTCTATGTGTCTTTAAGCCTGAAAAGAGAATCTAAAGAAGTAGTTCTAAAGAGGCAGTTCTGCTCCCTAAGGACACCTGACAGTATCTGGAGACGTCATCCGGCCGTCACATCTGGGAAATAGGAGACCCTGCTGGTATCCAGTGGCAGAGGAGCAAGGGTGCTATTCCTAGCACATATACATGCATTCACAGAATAAAATCTTACTAATGTATGAAGGAGCTTATATTCTCAGAGAGGAAAAGAAAACCCCCTTTTCACCTCAAAAGGCTCTGAAATCCTGATGCTAATATTTTACCCAAACACATGCTCCTCCCATAAGAGAAGTCAGGCAGCTACAAATAAAGCTTTTCACTACTGCCATCTATATAGTTCACAGAAGCATTCAGGGGAATCACAGAATTTCAGATATATTATTTCTACATAAATTAACAACCTTTTGCTCAACACTACCCGATCCTGAGATTAAATCCTTAAATGAAAACTTACACTTTCCTTTACACTTGTCTTTAAGCATTGTTTTCCATCAGATAAATTTGGGACTTAAAAGAGATTTAAATGCTTTATTAGAGTCTTCTTACAAAAGAACAGTATTTCACACACAGGAAAATTAGGTTGAAAAGTTTAAAACACAAAGACTGCAGTTTCCCCTGAGGCTGGAACACTTGCCTGTGAAGCCTGGGCGGTGCTGTTCCCTGCCTCCTGCCTCCAGCACAGATGAGAACCGCTCATCTCCTGGTTTTTTCCCCTAATTGAGGAGCTTGAGATACCAACTGAAGAAACCATTTTCATCCTATTCTCAAATCCTAAATTTATGGAATGCAAATAGAGGACTACAAAACTATGAGTGGTGAGATGACAAGAGTTTTGGGTACCTCTTTTTAAAAGATTCCTAATTCCAAGTCCCCCCAGATCCTAACTTGGGCCTGGCGACATAAAAATCTCATAAAAAACACGCTCACCTGGCAATTTCCACTTTACAAGTGTCAAGTACTTTTTAATGGGTTGCGGTAAGGGGAATATGGGCACATGAACTATATAAAAGCATCTTGAAAAATTGTACATGATGTGCTAAAAAGTGATCAAGCACAAAATGCACATTCCTAACTCAGCAATGAATCTACCAAAACTGGGCCATACTGAGTGCACAGCCTGAGTGACTTAATACACAAAAAGGCAGATCCTTCTAGAAACAGTTTACAGAACCACCTACAGTACTGCTTAGTACTAATCCCTTTCAACTAACAGACTGCTAAATTGCTGCAGTATGAAACACCTACTTCAGCAATTATGGGAAAACATCATTTCTATTACTAATATCCATTTTTTAACAGGATTAACACATAACAATAAAGTGTCCATACTTTTGTGCAATCAACACATCATTCCCCTTTGTAATAAGTGATGTTTCCAAACAAGATGTGTTTTTTTAAAAAAAGAAGGAAGGAAAGAAAAAGAAAAGAAAAAAGTCGTCCCAATTCTGGACAGGCTTTTAAGATCCAAAACACTGCACTAAATATTTCCCCTTCTTGCCTTTATTATTAGGTTGGTGCTAAAGTAATTGCGATTTTGCCCTATTGAACTTTGCCATTTGATAATGGAAATATATCCTTAAATGTGGTTATATTGTATTAATATATCACTTTAATGCACATTTCTCACTTTGATTTTTGCTAATGACATTATTTGCTATTTATTTTATATTTACTTTAGACTATGGAAATGATGTTACACAAACAGCAAATTCGAGCAAGTTTTTAATTCAAGTTCAAAATGAGTTGTAAAGCAGTGGAGACAACTCACAACATCAACAATGCATTTGGCCCAGGAACTGCTAATGAACGTACAATGCAGTGATGGTTCAAGAAGTTTTGCAAAGGAGATGGAGAGCCTTGAAGATGAGTGTAGTGGATGGCCATCAGAAGTTGACAATGACCAACTGAGAGCAATCATCAAAGCTGATCCTCTTACAACTACACAAGAGGTTGCAAAGAACTCAACATCTACAGCCGTTCAGCATTTGAAGCAAATTGGAAGTGTGAAAAAACTCAGTAAGTGGGTGCCTTGTGAGCTGACCAGAAATAAAAAAAAGAATCATTGTCTGAAGTGTCATCTTCTCTTGCTCTACACCAACAACAAACCATTTCTTGATCAGATTGTGACGTGCGACGAAAAGTGGATTTTATATGACAACTGGCGACGCCCAGCTCAGTGGCTGGACTGAGAGGAAGCTCCAAAGCCAAAGCTGCAGCGAAGAAGGGTCACGGTCACTGTTGGGTGGTCTGCTGCCTGTTTGATCCACTATAGCTTTCTGAATCCTGGCAAAATCATTACCTCTGAGAAGTATGCTCAGCAAATTGATGAGATGCACCAAAAACTGCAATGCCTGTAGCTGGTATTGGTCAACAAAAAGGGCCCAATTCTTTTCCACAACATCCAATCGCATGTTGTACAACACTTCAAAAAGTTGAACGAATTGGGCTACAAAGTTTTGCCTCCTCCATCATATTCACCTGACCTCTCACCAAACGACTACCACTTCTTCAAGCATCTCGACAACTTTTTGCAGGGAAAAACACTTCCACAACCATCAGGAGGCAGAAAATGCTTTCCATGAGTTCTTTGAACCCTGAGGCATGGATTTTTATGCTACAGGAATAAACTAACTTATTTCTCATTGACAAAAATATGTCGACTGTAATGGTCCCTACTTTGAGTAATAAATATGTGTTTGAGCCTAGTTATAATGATTTAAAATTCATGATCCAAAACCACAATTACTTCTGTGCCAACCTAATACATCCTACATAGTACGGGTACACAGATATGAAGGATCTGTGCTTCAGCATGACAGAACTTTAGCAGTACCAACAGCAATTTTAGGCTGCATTTATTCACTATTCAACAAACTCTATTAAGCCTCTACTACATGTGAACTCTTCTATGGCAGACTGTACATTCGCAAGTGCTAGAAACTACCTGTTAAACTTTTCCTCAAAGACACAAGAAGAGCCCTTTAAGCAACCAACTGTACATCTATTAATCTGTTCTTCACAGCTTCTGAGAAGCTTCCCTCTCAAGAGGAACTTTGTCAACAACAACAAAAAGCTAAGGAACAAACCACTTTTCCTATAAAAGTCTTGAAATATACCTAAAATACCCACATCATTCCCTTACATCCAACAGGTTACTTCCAAGATCCTTCTCCCAGACATCTTTCTAGCTGCAATGAGGGTATACAATTTCCTGCAAGTGCACTCACTTCCCCAACCACCACCTCACCCTACCTTCGCCACCCCCCACCAGCATGCTCCAGCCCCTGCCCCCTGAAAACAGCAGTCCCCTGACTCCAAAGGCCCTCCAAACACCTGAGGCAGAGAGACACGGCACTCACTGTCATCCTACATCATCATTCCCAAAAGACAGCGTCAACCTCAAGCAAGTCATGTTCAACCGCAGGCCCATGTATCAAGTCACACAGTAATAAAAGGTTCTTCAAAGGAAGCATGACTGAACTACTTAAGAGGAAAAAAAAAAAGAGACCACAATGTACTTGGCGCCCAGGAAAGACACAGGACAAACAGCCGTGCTGAGGCACAATCACCTGCAAGACAATAAAGTGAGCCAAAAATAACGCTTGGAAACCCAGACTGGTCAAGACCTTTGCACCCAATACAAGTGCCTGACTGCAGCCCCCTCACATAGTTGGCCCAATGCCACGTGGGCAACGGACAACTTTCTCTCCACACACGTAACCATTGGGTAGTCAGTTTAAAGAAAAACTTCCTAAAAGAGAGTTCATTATTAACTGTTCATCACAGAAAAGCTATCACACCATACCATACGCTAAAGTGGGGGAAAAAAAGATTTCCTTCTGCAGCCTAGCAAGTTGCAAATCTTTCTTCTCAAGGCTTGAAACCTTATCAAGACCGCCCCCCCATCTCCCTTCTTCTAGAAGTAACTCTTAAAAATAACACAAACACATTATTTTTGGAAATATGGAAGTGGGTTTGAGAGGTTGGTATGTTTTTTTGGCTATGCAGCGCAACTTGTGGAATCTTATATAATTCACCGACCAGCAACTGAATCGGACCCTCAGTAGTGAAAGCAAGGAATTCTAACCACTGGACCACCACGGCATTCCCAAAATGGAAATGTTTTCCAATCAAAATGAATATCCATCTGTGATTTGCTGGGGATTTTTAAAAGTGTACCATATCTTGAATAAGAAGAGGCTTGGTTCAACTCCATTAATTGGCTTTTCCTTTCAGAGAAGAGAAATTTTAGTCTATAGTTTTAGTCTGTGCCATCTACCTAGAAACACAATAGCATTTACCACCATCTTCAGGCAAAACAGACCAGTGCCAAGACTTAAGTTTCTAAGAAACCAGTCTTGCTGCTAAGTGTGTACGCTCAATTGTGTCCAACTCTTCGTAACTTCACAGACTGTAGCCCACCAGACTTCTCTGACCGTGTAATTTCCCAGGCCAGAATACTGATGTGGGTTGCCATTTCCTTCTCCAGGGGACCTTCCCAACCCAGGAATGAAGCCGCGTCTCCTGCACGGGTAGGCAGATTCTTTACCACGGAGCCGCCTGGGAGGCCCTGTGCTGCTAAGTAGC
Organism: Cervus canadensis; assembly: GCF_019320065.1. Classification (NCBI taxonomy): domain Eukaryota; kingdom Metazoa; phylum Chordata; class Mammalia; order Artiodactyla; family Cervidae; genus Cervus; species Cervus canadensis. Next base: position 75,674,345 of record NC_057395.1, read on the forward strand.
GACCAACAGTGATAAATCAGATCAAACTTCTGAGTTGTAGCTTTCAGTTCTACTCCCAGCTCAGACAGCAATTATTATGTCCAACTCCTGGCAATCCATTGCTTGCTTGCCTCAGTTTGCCCAAAGCACCACGTACAGGGTCTTTGACAAAGCCTCAGTTGTAGTGATCTGAAAGCTGCAACCCTGAAGGAATCCTGAGGCACCATAGCAGTTACTCAGTTCTTTGAAAAGAAAAGCATTTTACAAATTCAATGTGATGAGTGCATATATATCCATTTCCCTGGGCTTTGTATAATTTCTCTTAATTTCTTTTGCATCAATGTCCTCATTCCCAAGGAAAGCAAGGGTTCACGTGTCTACGGATCCGCACGTCAGAGAGAGGGTGTGATGCTGGGCTCTGAGCTCACAGAGGGAGAGCGCCTCAGAGCACACAGCGGTGTCCGTGCTTGCACTGGGTTCTGCAGCGTCCTGATCAAGGACTGTAAAATCCTGAACACACTTACTGTAAACCTTTTTTGGTTGAGACGATCAAAAGCAGCCAGTGGGAAATGGAACTTGTTTTCATTCACAATAGAAAACGATGTTGAATTATTCCCACCAGCTTAAAAACCAAGTTTAGCAAAAATCAAAGGCAAATCTCTAAATCGAAGGCAAACTAAATAAAGTTTCTATGACCAAGATGCTATGTTTAATGCCACTTCAGTGGTCAATTTTCATGTCTCTACATTTAAAATACATGGTAGGGCTGGCTAGAAGGTTTTACATTATTTCAACAATTTTCCCTGTATTTACTTTCGAATAAAATCCCAAGAGTAAAAAGAAATCAAACTGCATAAAGTTTCTTCTGTTTCTCTAATATTATAGCCAGAAGTAAAAGCCATTTGCCACACAAATCACTGAATTCAAAAACATTATAGATTATGAGCAAGCCTGAAATTATAGAGCCAAATAATGCATACCTTAAAAACAAGTGCTTCAGCAACAATGTCGTTTTGGTTCAGTTCTGAGAGGTTAGGTGGTTAGGAAACTCCTGGAAAATAAGAAAGCATGGTACTTTACTAAATTTTACTGAAAACAAAGATATATATTGCTAAAGTTTGGGGGAGACTAAAAATTTACAAGAAGGGAAGTTTCTGAAAGCATGAAGTCAAGGCTTGCAGCAGCACACTGTAGCGTCTACTAGAAGACACAACTGCCTGGGAACAAAGCACTTTGCAGACACAAACCTAAGAGACAATAGAAATTTCCTTTTTAAGTCTTAATTACTTCCTGCTAAGAGAACTATGAATACCTCGGAAATTAATTTTTTAAAAGGAACTCAAGGGAACTCCCTGGCGGTCCAGCAGTTGGGGCTCCACTGTTCTCAGTGCCCAAGGCACGGGCTCAATCGATTGTTCACTGGGGATCTAAGATCCTGCAAGCTGCATGGCGTGGCCCAAAAGGAAAAAAAGGACCTGAACATAAAATACTTTCCAACCACACAAGTCTGATTTTTAAATTTGCAGCCCCCCCAGGAGGAGCTAAGATGGCGGAGGAATAGGACAGGGAGACCGCTTTCTCCCCTACAAATTCATCGAAAGAACATCTGAACACTGAGCAAACTCCATAAATTTGCAGCCCCCCTCTTTTAACTACTGGTTAAATATTTTAGGGCATAAATGTCCTTACCATACGCTTGATGATTCAAATGCAATTACATGGGAAAATTTACAAAAAGGCACTCTGTACACAAGTATTCTTATATTAAACTGCAAAATATGAAAAAACACATTACCTCTAGTAAATCTAAAATCATAATCATTCTTTAGAACTGAATTTCAGGTTAACATACACGTTTAACTCTCAAACTCCCAAGTCTCATTTACCTAGCAGCCCCTCCTCTTTAAATGGCCAATAGTCAGTAACAAACAGAATTCCTTACCTTGAGATGTTTTTTGCATTCTTACAACATAAAATAATTTTAATGTTGCTCATTTCAATTTCACACTGCTACTGTGATTAATAAGCAATAAAAAGTAGCTTTGCTGTCCAACTAATTTCAGAAATAAAATCATGAGTTCTAATTGTTCTGCAGTATTTTAACAACCCAAGTTCTTTCTGTATGTAGTATACTACACTAACAGTTTTCCAATCTAGAACCCTACTGTTCCAGTCTTGCCCATTCAAAGACTAGCATGAATGGAAACTGAAAAGGCCTGTGCACAGCCTGAGCAGATGTCTGAGACCACCTAATAGAGCCCATGACTTTGATCAGTGGGAGCTTTCCTCAATTCAAGCCCACCTAAATCTATGCTGAATGCTTTTGGTAGCTTTGGTTTTCCAGCCCAAACCTGAAGTTAAAAAACTAAAATAAGGGATTTTCCTGGTGGTCCAGTGGCTGGGACTCCGTGCTCCCAATGCAGGAGCCCTGGGTTTGATCCCTGGTTGGAGAACTAGATCTCATGCTTCCACTAAGAATTCACACATTTCAACAAAAGGTTCCGCATGCTGCAACTAAGATATAGCACAGTCAAATAAATTAATTAGTATTTTTTTTTAATTTAAATAGAATAAAGCAGCTGCTATTAATAGATTCAGAAAACAGTGAGAAACAACTGCCAGCAACTTAACAGCAAGGAAAACAGGGGTGGGGGGGCAGTCTACAACCACCTGGATTTCAAATGTCTCACCACACATAAGTGATAGCTGAGATTCACACAACACATTCACATTTCCATGAGCAAACTTCTTTAAACCCCCAACCATTTCCAAAGCCATCATGGTTATTATCAGTGAGTGTTTATAGCACTCACTCCAAGAAGCAGCAGAGAAGACTATAGGGTAAGCCCAACTCCCTTTCTTTCCCACTCAAGAAACGCACTAGAAAGCAAGAGAGTGAACTGAACTCAGGGCTGCATTCACTCCACAACTCACTCCTCAACACCCACCACACCGCAGGCCCTGTGCTGGGCCCCAGGGAGAGAGGGGCACACAAGTAAGATGCGGCTCCTGTCCGCACGGACTCCACAGGCATAGAGGAACAACCCTGAACCCAAACAAATTTAAATAAATCATTTACAGTAGCATTTTAATCGGTAGAAACATCATTTGTAATACATATTACCTCATCACTAAAGAAGACACAACAAAACATAAAAGGCACCTTGGCTGCAAGACACTGATGCAGGATGAGGGCAAGCTAGCTATTACACGGCTGTTTGGGTGAGGTACAGAAAACTTCTTTTTTTTTTTTAACAGCTTGATTACAGCTCAGAATTTTATTTGGTAAACAAAGGATAGTGCACCCTCAAGGCCTTGAGGGCAGGCCGACCCAGAAGGAGTGGCCAAGAAAGTTCTGGACTGGGGATCTGAGCCTGGGTCCCAACTTTGGTGCTCAGCTGAATCACCCTGAACAACTTACTCTGTACGCTCAACCTTTTAATATGTTAAATAGGGTTACTGCCACCAATTTCATATGATTAATAAATCTTAATCATATTATTCCTGGGTGGATTAACTGGTAATGTAGGTGAAATGCTTGTAAACGATGACATGTCACACCAAAGTCAGCTGTTAAACATCACTTTCTTAGGGTACACAGTAACCAACATTGTAATACTAATAAATTATGTTAAAGATACAGTATTTGAGAAAGAAAAAAAAATATATAGGACTTTCCTGGGGGTCCAGGGGTTAAGAGTCCATACTTCCACTGCAGGGGGTGGAGATTTGATCCCTGCTTGGGGAACTAAGCTCTCACATGCCTTGTAACAGGGCAAAAAAAGATTGTAGCAAACTTAAAAACAACCTCATCCCCTCCAAAAAAATTTTTTTACTTTATTCTTTTTTGTTTGATGTTTAATAAATTCTGAGTTAACAGGGAAAAATAGTTCCCTGAAGCAGTCATCCTCTGTTTCAGACTCTAAAGATTCATTCTACTATAAACCAAAAGGTAACTTATTTACCTGACCATATTTGACTGTCATCTAGGTAAAGTGTCATGGAGCTTCATGAGCAGGTTAAATTGTGCAACGAAGAACATAAGCCTCCAAGAATAATCAGACTTATTATTACATATAAATTCTCTGCTAACAGAGGAAAGGACCACCTAGCATTTTGTACCAAATCACAATGGCAATGGCAGACAGTGGCCCTATTTGTATCAGGATGGAATCTGCAAGGGTAGAAAATTCATGCCTCAGTTAATTTTAATCTATAGAAAGCATGGACTTCAAAAAAGAAAAAATGTGCGAGAATTAGACAAGATCTAGGTAGATCCCAAAGCTCCTGCCTGAGAGGAGCTAATACAGTAACCACTTAAGAAGCATTATCTGCTCACTCCCTTCCCAGAAAAGACCTATTTCCAACACCTTTTCCTGATTAATGAGACACACCTAAAACACCTTGGCTGAGATTAAACACAGAATGGAAACTCAAACACCATCTCGCTGAAACCCCAAAACCAAAGGCACACTCAGTTTCACTGATCTAGCCTTTTAAGACTAGCCGTAAGAGATGACGACTGCAGAGCTGGAGAACCAAAGAGGCTTCTCATTCAGAGGACCATGGATTCAAAGAAAGTAAAAAAGAAACTGTTTAAGAGGCAGTCCAATACCAAATAGAAAGTTACATTAAATATTCTGAGTACCGTCAGCCAGGAAATGAATGTTAGAAATGGCTGGGAACCAAAGAGGGCAACAGCCCTATAAAGTTAGAGGCTTTGTTAACTCATTTCCAATAAAGCAAAATAACATGACTCTAAAGAAACTAGTTTTCTTAGCAACAATCTTGTCTATAGTTAATCAATCATTTATAATAAACTTCATGAAGGGGGAATTATAGCAATATTTAGGGAAAGGCTAATGAAACCTCCTCCTCCCCATTTACTTCTAAGCCCTACCCTCAACCTTTGAATCAGCCTAAGAGTTTAAGTTGACTGGAGCAATCTATCACAAGAAATAAAAGGAAACTGTAAATCCAAGCTACTTCAAGGAAATGACACAGCATTCATTTAAAAGACTATTACTGAGCCAGACTTTTTCCCAAATTGGTCTAAAGCCTCAGTGAACAAAATTCATCCTAACTGCCATGGGTGGGAGAACTGGGAAGAAAGCACTGTTGACACACAGAATCAATTATCCTAAACAAAAATCACCTGAGAATAATTAGAGATGGTGTTGCTCAGTAGAAAGCGCTCAGGACCCGCTCCAGTAACTGGGCCTCCTGGACAGACCTCAGCACCTCAGTTATTACAACCCTTTACTGCCAAGACAGCTCAGAAGGATCAGAAATACAACATAAAGTGTCCACTTCAACCTCTAGCACAAAGGAAGAGCTCAATGAACAGCAGCTTTTATATTATTAAAAACATTCAATCTGACCTTTCAGATTCCTTTGCTGCATCAAGTAACTCTCACCCTGTAATCCTAACCTGGCACATGGTAAGAGCTCAATAAATAGCAGCAAATATTATTATCCAGCAAATTCACTGATCCTGTCCTCAGTCATAAAACATCTATAAATATAAGTTTACAGTTACATACCACTTGTAAAAAAACAAAACATTTTTAATGGAAGTAGAGAACATGCTGATTAAAATCAACGCACACTCACTGGGTAACCAACTGTACCGATACCTCAGGTAGACAGACAATCTGATGAGCAAATATTTTCATTTTGGGAAAAGACCCCAGGGCACTTAAATAGGTTTTCTCAGACTTTGTAGTTCAGCAGATATTTCAAAAGGCCTCTGGGATAATTATGACCTCTATTATATGATAAAATAATTTTCTGTTTTGCTTTCATTACCGTTAAAAACTCACAAAGTCATCACACTTTTCCAAATTAGATTCCAGTTTAAACAGAAGCAGATGGGCTACAGATTTAATATTTAGAAGACCAATTTTTAATTGAAAGCAAATACATTCTTGGATAGATTTTCCTACTTTTGTTTTCAGTAAATATACTTTGAGGGAGTCCCCTGAATATACTCCTTTAACAACTGAACATGTTTTATTTCAGAAAATATAATTAAGTCTGAAGAGAGTTTGCTTCTACCTCCATTTATCTGGTGACACAAATCACTTTACATCAGCCTTATTCACTTCTATGGAAATGTACATATTTAAAATAAATAAGCTATTGGCAGTAATTTCCTCATTCTATCATTTTATTAAAATAAATAATTCTCTTTGATAGTTCAGAGCATTTTTTAGTTCAGAGCATGAAGCTGTCAGCAAAATATATCCAAGCCATCCATCTGGCAGCATTTGTTAAGATCAACATAGCTGCATATTTATAATCTTATTATCTCCTTATGTGAGAAGAAAGGATCTGATCAACATTACTCAAACTTTATAATACTTGATACATGGATAAGCACATCTTCATGCAAAAAGTTCTTAAAACAATTCCCTTTAGAAAGCAAAGTTCTGGGACTTCCCTGGTGGTCCAGAGGTTAAGATTCTGGGTTTCTACTGCAGAGGGCACGGGTTCAATCCCTGGTCTGGGAAGTTCCACATGATGCACAGTGCAGCCAAAAAAATAAAGCAAAGAGTTCTGTAACTAAAATAAAATTTGGAAACAAAGGTCAACCAAGCTCTTGGCTTTCAGGATCAAGGAATACCTTGTAGAATTGTCTCAATTTAAGAGTAGCTCTGGTAGATAGTCATGCTGTGTGCTGATATTATAATTTACTTGGAAATGTACTGAAAATAAAGCAGATTGATGAACTGAAAGAGACGGACAGACAGAAATGGCACGTGATAAAGCAAATACAGTAAAATAATGGCAGAAAGTAGGTGGTAAATATAGACGTGTACACTGAAATTCTTCAAACTCTGTTATATGTGTGAAAAATTTCATAACAAAATGTTAGGGAAAAATAACCATAGCAACTAAAATGTCTTCTCATGGTTAAATGTATAAATTATATTTTTTGCAACAGCATAAATAAAACCTGGTCAAAACCAAGCATTTAAGGAGAAGCCCATGCAGAAAATTACACCAGAAGCATTTTAACTACAAAGGTCTCTGTCACAAGAAGTTAATCTGAAACAATCTGTTATAGATCTAATGTGAAACAAAAGTATGCTATAAAATTCTCTAAACTTTTTTTTAGGTGAATCTGCACCAGTACAACTTAACAACAGTAGCTTGTGAACTTCTGATTGAAAAAATAATTGTACACAATTCAATGAACACACATATATAACACATATACATATATAAGTGAAACAAAAGTTCTCTAAATAATTTTGGAGGCCCCCAAATTTATTCTGAGAGAAATAAAGCAACTCCAAAAGCTCTCATTTGAGGGAGAGAAATTAATATTTCCCCAAATAGAGCAATTTTTTGTTACTAAGTAGGACATCAAATATGATCCAGTTTGGAGATTCATAAACTAGGCTTCTAGTACTGATATATGACATCCTACAGAAAGATACCTTTTTCATGAAAGTTGCATCTTTCTGCTGGTGAATTTCACTCTTTCTCACTCCATCCAGTCAAAGCACATCAGAGAAAATTGCCCCACAAGCTGAGACCCACTCTATGCCTCCACCCATCGTCAAGTCTTATTGGGGAGAAACTCTGGATAAAGCAGCATGCTATAGCCCATGTTTAATAATTATATCCAGAATGTTAATGGCTTAGACTTCAGAATCAGAGTGGGGCGGGGGTGAGTTCCATGAGTCATGCTCATTTCTAAACTTCAGATAATCTGTATATAAATAGGCTTTCTGGCCGAATCTTAAAAGCGAGCACTTTAGTCTGAACAAACAGTAACAATTCCAAATATTGAAAAGTTTTACTTAAGGCCTACTGGGAAGCACTATGCATTTTTTTAAAATAAGCTATATTTTGTGTCCTTTCTTAAGATATCAAAATGGTTGGGCTTCCCCCCCTCCATAATTTTAAGAGGCAGACATATTCCTGCTCATCTCCCAGGCTGTAGTAACTAACAAGTAAATTAACTGATTAAGCTCAAAAGTAAATTTGAACAATTGAAATAATGATGTGACAGGTCTACAAGTTGAAAACTGTTCATAACCAGAAATTTCAAAAGTAACAGTAACAAACACAATATTCCTGTCAACCTCCATTCTAAGAGAGATCTCTTTTTAGATGAGAAAGAAAAACATGAATATTCATGCTGTGAATTCATTCTTATTTACAAAATTGGTTTGTAAATACAGCAGATTGTGGGGAGTGGCCATCTTTAAAAAATAATTCACAACAATTTTGAAATAAAATATCCTTTGCTTAATTCTTAACCTAAGGTGATAGCAGTATATTTACACAACTACTGTAAAGAAACTTTGGAGATTTCATAATGAATTATTAACTGTACTTTAACTGTGACACAAAGCTTTTCTCCATTAAAAGTGGTTTAACAGGTAGGCCTCCACCAAAACAAGATTAGGGATATCTGTATTCCTGATTGCTTTTCAATTACAGTCATTAATAGCTCAAGAACTGTTGCCACTGTACACAAAGAAGCAGGGCAGCACTTTGGATACGTCTTTGAGAGTGGTTAATTTTTCTTTTCCCCCCTGATATACAGTAATCATGTATAAACAGAGATAAGAACCCCAACAAACAAAATGAGAACTATGATTCCACTAAAGGTAAACCTTGTGACAGATTAAGAGTCCGGGGCAATCTGGTAAAATTGTATGATATTTGGGGTTTATTTCAAAATAGCCCAGTTTGGGGGAGGGGGTACTACATGAAACAAGACTGACCTTGGCTATGAGTTAATAATTATCAAATGTGAATGATCAATTCAGGGGGTTCTCTATACTATTCAACTTTTGTATGTTTTCCATAATAAAATTTTTCTTTAAATTAGATTATCAACTGCAGGGTTAAAAAGTCATTTCCCTAGCACTACAATTTTGAATATGGCAGAAGACATGGTTTGTATTGCGTGTATAGCTGTTTTTAGAGAGTCATCCAAACAAAGACTTCAAACTATCTCTTGGGTGTAAGACTGTGTCAGAAAATTCTAGGAAAACGTCAAAATCTGGGAGGCCACTTGGCAGCCGGTGTGTTACTGAGAGATGGGTGTAAATCAAAAGAGTTTGAGTTCAGAAGGAAATGTACTACCTAGAACAATCCTATGAAATAGGAGGCTCAGTCAGCAGAGCAAACACACCTTCCTCAGCCTTCCGTGAGTTAAGAACCCCCATAAACTAAGTTTCGTTAATGAAAGGACAGGGGACAGAGGACAACTGTACAACTGAAAACAGAATCAAAAGCAACTCAGTATCTTCAAATCAAGCTGCTGCTTTAAAAACCCCACTTGCGGGAAGGGAGGCTAAGGAGGGAAGGGATATATGCATACATACAGCTGATTCCCAAGGTTGGACAGCAGAAACTAACACAACCGTTGGAAGCAATAATGCTCCAACTGAATCACCACCACCACCAAAAGAAATAAAAACTAAAAACTAAAAATCCCACCCGTGACCAGGATGACTGAAGCTCCCTCCACCATCCCATTGTATTTTTAGTTTTGACTTCAACAAGCTGCAGTGCAATCTACCTTTGGTAAGCACACTGATTCCTGGAAAGTCCAAAATCAACCAAAAATCTGGTCTCTTTCCAGCACCCTCTAAACGATGAAAGCGACAAGCAGAAGGGCAAGAGTGACCTTAAAAACGTCCCCAGAGCCAGAGAACACAGGCAGAACAGACCGAAGCACACATCTTCGCCCGAACAGAAGAAACCTTCCACATACGCAACTCTGCAACACTGAGGTGGGGCAACGGCTTAAAAGCAAAGCCGGCCCGCGGGGACAGAGGGGACTTAAAAGCAAAGCTGCGGTGAGGAAAAAAAAAAAAAGTCAGAAGTTAAGAGATGCAGCGGCGAGAAAAGACAAGACATTTTTCCAGCTCCGGATACGGACACCCTCCCTCCAGAGCCTGACAAACACAGCAAGTGCTCCAGAATGGTTTGCTAAACTCAAGGAAACTTTCCCAGAAATGGAATGACAAGAAGAAGCCGGATGATGGGTAGGGGAAAAGGAAAGAAAAAAAACAAAACAAGCACAGGTTGCTCATAGACTTGAGGGAACTGGTGAAAATCCTGCAGTTGACTCAGCGGAGGAGATGGAAATAACACTTATCTTTCAAAGACTGCCGGCTTACAGTGTCCCCATGAAACGGACGCCCCTTTTAGATGCAGACCACCCCAAAACAATACCCCGGGGCTGGCGGTGGGCACGAAGCTGAAACGTTTCCGCCTCTAAGGAAACCCAAAACGGGTAGGTAGGTCAACTCTGGTCCGATCTCTCTACCCATTAAGTTAGACCCTAATATCACGCTAATAAACTATGCAGGCGGTGTATTGGGACACGCTGTGGGTCTGGCACCCTGATAAGCGCTTCCCACGCCCCGTTTCACTGAACTCTACCAGCCTTCGGAGACACGGACGGCATTCACCCCCTTTTTTTACTAACCAAAACACAAAAGACTTCCAGCGACTTGCCGAAGGGAGGGGGACAGGGCTCGGATCTGCCCCCCAACCCCCGCGTCGGACACCTGGGCCACGCTCGTATCACGCTCCACACCCGGTTGAGGTGATCTGGGTGCCCCGGATCCCCCAGGGACTGGAAGCGGGGGGACCCGCCTCACCCTTCCCGCCCCGGCCCCGGGAATAACTTCGGCAACGCCGCGCGAGGAAAAGGAATGAGACAAGGCGGCGTGGCACCTGTTTTCTGGGCCCCCCAGCGCGGGACGGAGGGGCTGGGGGCGTCCCGGGGTTCAGGCCGCGCTGGGCGCCCCGGGGCTGGGGGGCGCGGAAGAGCCCGCCTCCTCCGGGAAGGCCCAGCGGGCGGGAGAGAGGCCCGGGCGGGGGGTGGCGGGGAGCAAGGCCGAGCGCGCGCGGGCCCGCCGCGGCCTAAGCCCCAGGCGCGCGGCCCACCGGCCCCCGCGGCCCCGTCAGGCCCGGCCGTCTCACCTGGCTGCTGCCCCGGGCTCGTCCCCCGGCCGGCGGTCCTGGGAGGCGGCGAAGAGGGAAAGGAGGAAGGAGGAAGGGGCAGAAGGAAGGGACGGCGGGTGGGGAGAGGCGGAGTGGCAGCGAAGGAGGCGGGCGCCGCCGGGCCGGGGGGTCTGAAGGAGGCGGGGAGCCTAGCCAGACGCGGCCGCCGCCGGCGCAAACGCTGAAGAGCCGCCCCGGCGCCCGCAGCCCCGCAGGAAGTGACGGGGGAGGGGCCTGCGCCAGCCCTCCCGGCCCCCGCCCGTCTCCGTGGCCAGCCCCACCCCCACCCGCGGCCCAGACTACAGGTCCCGGCGGGCGCTACGGCGGCCGCCGTCACGTGAGGCACGACGGGAGCCGGGCTGGCTGGAGCCGGGCCGACCCCGCCTGGGCCTCCTCGGCCGGCCCTAGGCGCCCGAGGCCTGCTGGGAGTTGTAGTCCTCTGGGGGGCGGGGGGAGGTGTGGGTTGCCCGCTGGAGCGGAGCGGAGGCTGGGCCTTCCTTCTTTCCTCCTTCCGCTTCGTTCTTCCCTTTTCCCGTTTCCGTCTTCGTCTCCTCCGACGTGCGTTACTCCCTTCTCGCCTGTCAATTCCTCTTTTCGTAAATGTTTATGAAACGCCGACTACATGCAGAGCACTGCTCCGAGGGCTGAAAATATAGTGGTGATCAGACAAAAACCCCTCCACTCATGGAACTCACGTTCTAGGGAGGGTAAAACACAATAAAAGCACCAACTTCTATAGTGAGTTAAAAGGCAAAAAATAAATAAATAAAAGGCAAGAAGGGCCGGGTTTTTAGTTCTTTCGCCGAGTTCTAGATGAACTAAGTAGTGTTTTGCAGCCCTCGTATAAGAGATTGAGATTTGAATAAATAAATAAATAAATAAAAAGAGATTGAGATTTGCGCATGGGGAACGTTGAATCAGACGCAGTCAAGAACTGCACACGTTGTGGGGGTCGAGGAAACAGTAAGCGAAGGGACTGCTGATGTCCAGGCACGTTCTCTCTTGCTTATTCTAGGACTGCGTCCTTACTATTTAAAAATAGTTTCTCTATCTTTCTGTCAGTATCTCTCAATCTAACTATTGCTCAGTCTCTCTTGCCAGGGCAATATAGTTTAATTTGCATGAGTTCATGATATCAAGTGGCTGACGGGGCTGCTCCAAACAGTGCTTTGGGACCTTGCCCCAGAAATAGATAGAGGACTCCCTTTTCTGGATCGGGCAAGCCTCCTGACTTTGCTCCTTATAAAATACAAGGAAGGACCTACGTATAGAATTTCATGTATAGCACATGGAATTCTACTCAATGTTATTTGCCAGTCTGGATGGGGACAAGGTTTGGGGGAGAACTGATACATGTATATATGGCTGAGTCCCTTCGCTGCTCACCTGAAGCTACCACAACATTGTTAAATCAGCTATGCCCCAATACAAAATAAAGAGTTTAAAGTTAGGGGGAAAAAAGAAAATGATTCAAAAACAATTGCAATAACAGCTTGTTGATGAGAAAGTAATTGAGTTAAAAGTTTTATTATTTTTCCCCATTGATCTAAAAAAGTGACTTTTATCTCTTGTTATTTTCCTTACTTATAAACTGTATATAAAATAATAAATTAGCTAAATAAAAAGGCACTTTTATGCAGTCTTAAAAAAAAAGGAACCTGAATTTTAGGACACCAAAAACAGTCAAAGGAACTTCGCTGTCCGTTTAGTACCCATGTAAGACAGTGCTAAGCAATATTCAGATATTGTCCAGCCCTCTGCTAAAGGTGAATTTTTTTTTCTTTCTAATTTTCAAGCAAGCTTGATCCTATCATTCACTTGGGTAAAAGAGCACAGAAATGTTTCCCTAAACCCAATGCTGAGGTCTCTGCACAATCAGACAACCTCTTCAAAGGTTTAAAAGTAGAAGGTAGCATTCTGACCCACTGTACATCACCCCTGGTGACCCAGGTGATGGGCCCATGACTCCCAGACTCAGCTTTCTTCCCTCCTTCTATACATTGAGGGGGATATTTCTCTTCCCCATCCCCCAGCCCCAGTGCAGTCCTTGAGCCTCAATACAGCTGGGCCTCAGTTTTCCTCTTAGTTAAATAGGAACAAGTTCCCATTTGACCTAGGGGTCATGAGAATTAGTAATTTGAAGACACCCTTTCTCAGCTTCCCCATCTAAAGACTCAAAGGACTCACCTTAGTGTTGTAAAGACTTAAGTATGCTGCTGTGATCAGCAAAGGTGACTAACTGCTCTTTGTCTCTTTTTGGCTATGCTGTGTGACTTTCAAGATCTTAGTTCCCTAGCCAGGGATTGAACCCAGCTCACTGCAGTGAAAGGACAGAGTTCTAACCCCTGGACGGCCAGGAATTCCATCCTCCTTGATTCCTTGAAAAGATATCAAGCCTTTTCATTTCTCTATTTTCTAACCGATACGTTAAATAATAGGTATGATCTTTAGATAAAAATCAGCTTCTCACAGGACCTTCATGAGCTCTGCAAGTTCCCATTCCTTATTACAAATACATATAATGTAAATTCTGGGAAGGGATACACAGGATTTAGTGTAACTTAATGGTCACAATTCCTTACTTCCATCTTCTTCCTAAAGAAAAATAAGTAATTCCTAAAAATAATTTTTTTCTTTTTAATAATTAGGCAAGAGTCAAGTCTTCTGGCCCTTGGAAGAAAATTTGACTGACAGTCTCTAGGTACAAATAGAGAAAAACAAATCCAAGTGACCCACTCCTAATCCCCACCCAGCCAGCCTACAGCTAACCTGTGCCTCAGTTAAATACAGTTCCTTGGTTATGCAAAGTGAGAGTTCAAAATTGTTCTAAAAAAAGAAGGAGTATCAAATCTTCAGGTGATTGTTGTTTATCTTTTCTCTCCTTTTCTTTCTTCTGGTTTTTAGTTTTAATTTGTTGCTGTCATTGGGAAGTCGATCAGTCCTGTCTGACTCTTTGCAACCCCATGGACTGTAGCCTACCAGGCTCCTCCATGTATGGAATATTCCAGGCAAGAGTACTGGATTGGGTTGCCATTTCCTTCTCATGGGGATCTTCCCAACCCAGGGATCGAACCCTGGTCTCCCGCATTGCAGGCAGACGCTTTACCATCTGAGCCACCAGGGAAGCTGTCATTGTAACATTCACATAATAATCTGGGTTTGTGTCATGTCATTTCCTTAAAAATGAGGCAGATTTGGGACTTCCCTAGTGGTCCAGTAGACTAAGATTCCACACATGCTATACTGGGGCCCGAGTTCGATCCCTGGTGGAGATACATGCCACAACTAAAGATTCCAAGTGTCCCAACTAAGACCCAGTGCAGCCAAATAAATAAATAATAAATTAAAAAAAAAAAGGAGACAGCTTTGGCTGCACAGAGCCTGCTGAGTGGCACCTGTGCCCTAGGAATGAGTACTTTTATTTCACCAAAACCCCTGCCCTCCCTGCATCTCTCATTTATGTTACTCCCCTGTTCCTGTTGATGTTTGAGTTTACAATACCTGGCCTACATTATAACTGCATGGACTGAATGCTGGTCTATGGAGCTGAAGACTTGTCAGAAAGACAAGTGAAAGAATCTCTAAGTACAACTGTGACAAGTACCAGCGGTGTCTGGTGTTCTGGGGGCATTATGAAATCCCAGTTTCAGGGTTAGGGGAGTGGAGCCTCCAGAAGTGTTGTAGCTTTACCAGGATCCAAGGGGACACGTAGGCGATAACTAGGGAAAAGCAGTGCAAGTGTTTCAAGTAGGAGGGAAAGCATGTGCAAAGCCCTGTGTGGGGAAACGTGGCCCAGGTCCCCTTACTACACTGCCAGACAAACCGATCCCAAATTTAGTAGCTTGAAAGAACAGCAATCATTTTATTATCTCTAGTAGATCTGTGGGTCTGGAGTTTGGAAGGAGCTTGACGAGGATCTTCTAATTTGGGATCTCTAGTGTGAAACGGACCACTGGGGGATAGAGTGGCTGGATGCCAGCTGGGCCTCTGGAAAGCCTATCCGTGTGATCGATCTCTCAATGGGCTACTTTGAGCTTCCTCACAGCATGGCAGCCTCAGGGCCATCAAATTGTTTACTTGGCAGCTGAAGGCTTAAAGAGAAAGGATCCCACAGAGCAAGGCGGACCTACACTCTTTATCTGCCTGAGCCTTGGATGGCACATAGAGCCACACCCACTGTAGTTCACTTGTTGTTCAGTCACTCAGTCCTGTCCGACTCTTCACAACCCCATGGTCTGCAGCAAGCCAGGCTTCCTGGTCTTTCACCATCTCCCAGAGCTTGTTCAGACTCATGGCCACTGAGTCAGTGATGCCATCCAACCATCTCATCCTCTGTTGTCCCCTTCTCCTCCTGCCTTCAATCTGTCCCAGCATCAGGGTCTTTTCCAATGGGTCGGCTCTTTGCATCAGGTGGCCAAAGTATAGGGGCTTCATCTTCAGCATCAGTCTTTCCAATGAATAGTCAGGGTTGGTTTACTTTAGGATTGACTGGTTTGATCTCCTTGCTGTCCAAGGGACTCTCAAGAGTCCTCCAGCACCACAGCTCAAAAGCATCCATTCCTCAGCACTCATTCAGCTCCGTTCAGTCGCTAAGTCGTGTCCGACTCTTTGCAACCCCATGAGCCGCAGCACACCAGGCCTCCCTGTCCATCACCAACTCCCAGAGTTTACCCAAACTCATGTCCATTGAGTTGGTGATGCCATCCAACCATCTCATCCTCTGTTGTCCGCTTCTCCTCCTGCCCTCAATCTTTCCCAGCATCAGGGTCTTTTCAGATGAGTCAACTCTTCGCATCAGGTGGCCAAAGTATTGAAGTTTCAGCTTCAGCATCAGTCTTTCCAATGAACATCCAGAACTGATCTCCCTTAGGATGGACTGGTTGGATCTCCTTGCAGTCCAAAGGACTCTCAAGAGTCTTCTCCAACACCACAGTTCAAAAGCATCAATTCTTCTGTACTCAGCTTTCTTTATAGTCCAACTCTCACATCCATACATGACCACTGGAAAAACCATAGCCTTGACTAGATGGACCTTTGTTGACAAGGCAATGTCTCTGCTTTTTAATATGCTGTCTAGGTTGGTCATAACTTTCCTTCCAAGGAGTAAGTGTCTTTTAATTTCACGGCTGTAATCACCATTTGCAATGATTCTGGAGCCCAAAAATATAAAGTCAGCCACTGTTTCCCCATCTATTTGCCATGAAGTGATGGGACCGGATGCCATGATCTTAGCTTTCTGAATGTTGAGCGTTAAGCCACTCATTGGCCCACTCACTCTGCACTCATTGGCTACAAGCAAAACACAAGCCAGTCCAGACTGGGTTAGGGCGATTAGACTCTACTTCCTGAGGGAGAAGTGGAAATGGAGTTTAAGGGAAAGTCAGGACTGGAGACAAGGCAGGTGAGTGAGCAGCATTTGGGAGGTAATTGAAGCCTTCAGTGTGGGTGTTAATTGATGTTAACACCTGACAATTATCACTGCTCCAATCTCATAGCCCCTTAGCAGAACTTTGCACCTTTATAATTATTCAGTTATTTGCTGAGTTTGTCCTGTTTGGCTAGGACTATGTGATCAGCTTTCATGAGGGTGGGGACTCAGGTCACCATGGTATCCTTAACTGTCAACACAATATCTGATACATATAAACTTCCATCAACTGCTGAAGAACCAGAGCCTCGCTTTCTCTGCTAGTCTCTAAAAAACAAGCAACACCTGTAGGATTGAATGGCGTATGTCAAGGTCACCTATAGTACATGTTGCAAGGGGAAACTGGTTGAGAACTACTTGCTAGTCACAGTGATTATTTATGGCAGACTGATTTCCTAAGCTATTTCAGACATCTTAGGGATGCAACAGAAGATATAATGGAAGACCCCATTTGCAAAGCAAGAACTATTTAATTCCTAGGAATAAACGTTACAACAAAAATTCACAACCTATGTGAAGAAAAATTTTAATTCCATAGATTGACACAGGAAAAACTTCAACAGTTAGAAATGTAAGCTATGTTGATGGCTAGCAAGACACTACATTATTAAGATATCAGATAGTTAATGAGATATAATATAGACATTTAATAAGAGCCCAAGAACAACACAAACAGGATCTTGTTTTAGAACTAGATTAACCACGACTAAAATTCCTATGGAAAAATCAACAAGAAAACATTTCTGAAAATGCCTGACCACGTAGCAAATGTATCATAAAGCCTTTACTATTATAATTAAGACTATTAGGTACTAGTACCTAATAAGTTCCATGAATCAGTGGAGGAGAAAAGAAATTCCCAGATAGACCCAAACACATGTAGGCATTTAGTATTCAATAAAGGTGCCAAACTGGTTAAGATGGATTTCATTCAATAAGTTGTTTGAGAAAACTGCTATGTAGCGTCTTCAAGAAAAAAATAAGAAGAGTTAAATCCATACTTCAGGGACTTCCCTGGTGGTCAGGTGGCGAAGGTCAGGTCACATTGTGAGGAGACAGAACCCAGACCCCTGCTTGGGGAACCTGACGTGCGTCGTCTGAGGAGGCTTTACAAATAGCTGAGAAAAGAAGAGAAATGAAAGGCAAAGGAGAAAGGGAAAGATATACCCAACTGAAACACGCAGAGTTCCAGAGAACAGCAAGGAGAGACAAGAAAGCCTTCTTATGTAACAATGTAAAGAAATAGAGGAAAACAATGGAATGTGAAAGACCAGCAATCTCTTCAAGAAAACTGGAGATATAAAGGCAACATCTCATGCAAGGGCTGGCAGCGTAAAGGACAGAAACAGTAAAGACCTAACAGAAGCAGAAGAGATTAAGAAGAGGTGGCAAAAATACACAGAACTATACAAACAAGGTCTTAATGACCCAGATAACTACAACGGTGTGGTCATTCACCTAGAACCAGACATCCTGGATTGTAAAGTCAAGTAGGCCTTAGGAAGCATTAGTATGGACAGAGTTAGTGGAGGTGATGGAATTCCAGCTGAGCTATTTCAAATCCTAAAAGATGATGCTGTTAAAGTGCTGCAGTCAATATGTCAGCAACTTTGGAAAATTCAGCAGTGGCCACAGGACTGGAAAAGGTCAGTTTTCATTCCAATCCCAAAGATGAGTAATGCCAAAGAATGTTCAAATAACCATACAATTGTGCTTATTTCACATCAAGGCTGTATATTATCACCCTGCTTATTTAACTTATATGCAGAGTACATCACGAGAAACGCTGGGCTGGAAGAAGCACAAGCTGGAATAAAGATTGCCGGGAGAAATATCAATAACCTCAGATATGCAGATGACGCCACCCTTATGACAGAAAGTGAAGAGGAACTAAAAAGCCTCTTGATGAAAGTGAAAGAGGAGAGTGAAAAAGTTGGCTTAAAGCTCAACACTCAGAAAACTTAAGATCATGGCATCTGGTCCCATCACTTCATGGGAAATAGATGGGGAAACAGTGGCAACAGTGTCAGACTTTATTTTTTTGAGCTCCAAAATCACTGCAGATGGTGATTGCAGCCATGAAATTAAAAGATGCTTACTCCTTGGAAGGAAAGTTATGACCAACCTAGACAGCATATTAAAAAGCAGAAACATTACTTTGCCAACAAAGGTCCATCTAGTCAAAGGTATGGTTTTTCCAGTGGTCATGTATGGATGTGAGAGTTGGACTGTGAAGAAAGCTGAGCACCAAAGAATTGATGCTTTTGAACTGTGGTGTTGGAGAAGACTCTTGAGAGTCCCTTGGACTGCAAGGAGATCCAACCAGTCTGTCCTAAAGGAGATCAGTCCTGGGTATTCATTGGAAGAAGTGATGCTGAAGTTGAAACTCCAATACTTTGGCCACCTGATGCGAAGAGTTGACTCATTTGAAAATAACCCTGATGCTAGGAGGGATTGGGGGCAGGAGGAGAAGGGGACGACAGAGGATGAGATGGCTGGATGGCATCACCAACTTGATGGACATGTGTTTGGGTAAACTCCGGGAGTTGGTGATGGACAGGGAGGCCTGGCGTGCTGCAATTTATGGGGTCACAGAGTCTGACACGACTTAGTGACTGAACTGAACTGTGCTTATTTCACATGCTAGTAAGGTTATGCTCAAAATCCTTCAAGTTAGGCTTCAGCAGTACATGAGCTGAGAGCTTTCAGATGTACAAGCTAGGTTTAGAAAGGCAGAGGAACCGGAGATAAAATGGCCAGCATTCGCTGGATCATGCAGAAAGCAAAGGAATTCCAGAAAAACATCTACTTCTGCTTCATTAACTACCCTAAAGCCTTTGACTGTGAGGATCACAACAAACTGGAAAATTCTTAAAGAGATGGGAATACCGGACCACCTTACCTGTCTCCTATAAGCAGGTTAAGAAGCAACCATTAGAACCAGACATGGAACAAGGGACTGGTTCAAAATTGGAAAAGGAGCATGTCAAGGCTGTATATTATCACCCTCCTTATTTAATTTATATGCAGAGGATATCATTCGAAATACCAGGCTGGATGAATCACAAGCTGGAATCAAGATTGCATGGAGAAATATTAACAACCTCAGATATGCAGATGATACAACCCCAATGGCAGAAAGGGAAGAGGAACTAAAGAACCTCTTGATGAGAGTGAAAGAGGACAGTGAAAAAGGTGGCTTGAAATTCAACATTAAAAAACGAAGACCAAAAAAAAAAAAAAAAACAAAAATGAAGACCATGGCATCTGGTCCCATCACTTCATGGCAAATAGAAGGGAAAAAGTAGAAGCAGTGACAGATTTTATTTTCTTCAACATCACTGCAGATGGTGACTGCAAACATTAAATTAGAAGACACCTGTTCCTTAGAAGGAAAGTTATGACAGACCTAGACAGCATACTAAAAAGCAGAGACATCCCTTTGCCAACAAAGGTCCATATAGTCAAAGCTACGGTTTTTCCAGTAGTCATGTATGGATGTGAGAGTTGAACCACAAAGCAGGCTGATGGGAGGGAGGTTTAAGAGGGAGGGGACATATGTATATGTATGGCTGATTCATGTTGATGTATGGCAGAAACCAACACAATATTGCAAAGTAATTATCCTCCAATTAAAAATTAAAAAAAAATTTTTTTTAAGAGGGCTGAATGCTGAAGAATTGCTTCTTTCAAATTATAACACTGGAGAAGACTCTCTTGAGAGTCCCTTGGACTGCAAGGAGATCAAACCAGTCAATCCTAAGGAAATCAACCCTGAACACTCATTGGGAGGACAGATCTTGAAGCAGAAGCTCCAATACTTTGGCCACTTGATGTGACGAGCCAACTCATTGGAAAAGACCCTGATGCTGGGAAAGACTGAAGGCAGGGGGAAGAGGAGGCGGCAGAGGATGAGTTGGTTAGAGAGCAATACTGACTCAGTGGACATGAATTTGAGCAATCTCCGGGAGATGGTGGAAGATAGGGAAGCCCGGCACACTGCAGTCCAAGGGGTCACAAAGAAACAGGACTTAGTGACTGAACAACAACCACAGGGAACTGGATCCCACACGCCGCACCTGGAGATCTTGAGTGCTACAACTAAGACACAGTGCAGCTGAATAAATAAATACGTACATTAATAACTAAGGCCGTACTTCACATCTTATACCCGGAAAAGCACTCAAAGGATAAAAGTTTATTTTTGTTTTGTTTTTGCCCATGTGAGATCTTAGTTCCCAGGCCAGGGATGGAACCCATGGCTCCTACAGTGGAAGGGTGAATTCTTAACCATTGGACCCCCAGGGAAATCCCCAGGATCAAAGATTTAAATGGAAAGAAGGGAAGCTTTAAGTGAGTACCAGCAGAATCCCTGGGAGAATTCTTTTATAACCTTGAAGTGGAGAAGATCCTTGTAACTATAACACAAAATTCAGGAGCCTGAGGGGGAAAGATCGATGTATTTGACTTCATGAAGATACAAAGAATAATCGTGTGAGGTAAAAAGACAAATGACCAACGGGAGGAAGACTTGCATCTCAATTACAGAAGAGGCGAATTTCAGGAATCCCCTGGTGGCCCAGTGGTTAGGACTGCACTCTCAATGCCAAGGGCTTGGATTCCATTCCTTTTTGGGGAACTGAGATCTCATAAGCTGCGGCATAGTGTGGCAAATTTTATAACATGTAAAGAGGACCTAAGACGTAGGGGGAGGGGAATTAGGTGAAGGTCATCAATAAGCACAAACTTTCAGTTAATTATAAGGTAAATAAGTACTAGAGATGTAATATACAACATGATAAAGATGATTAACACTGTTGCATGTTATAAATAAAAGTTGTTAAAAGACTACATCTTAAGGATTCT
Source organism: Cervus canadensis (assembly GCF_019320065.1). NCBI lineage: Eukaryota > Metazoa > Chordata > Mammalia > Artiodactyla > Cervidae > Cervus > Cervus canadensis. Next base: position 75,695,601 of record NC_057395.1, read on the forward strand.
TATCAAGTGAAAAAAATTTTTTTCCTATTTCTTGAATGTCTCAATAAGAAATGATAGATGCTCTTTCACCTCTCATGTCATCACTGCATGACATGCATGTGAGTCAAATCATTATGTTGTATACCCTAAGCTTACACAGTGCTGTAGGTCAATTACATCTCAGTAAAACTGGGGAAAGAAGAGTTTCTATGAATAACAAAACAATTAGTAACCCAAAAGAAGAATGGATAGAGGAATTCCCTGGCGGTCAGTGGTTACAACTCTGAGGTTCACTGCTGAGGGCCTGGGTTCAATCCCTGATGGGGGAACTAAGATCCCATAAGCTATATGGTGCAGCCAAAAAAAAAAAAAAAACGAATTAAAGGATAGCATCAGACAGCTCATGGGAAATGAAAAACAAATTGTTCTTAGAAATAAAACATGAATCCAAGAAAACACAGATTTTAATAGCAAGAGTTTAGAAATAATATCAATGTCCATCAACCAGAGACTGGCTAAATGAATTATGATGAATTTATACAGTGGAATAATAATCAATGGTTTCTTTTAAAAAGAGGAATGATGAAAGACACCATAAAGAAAATGAAAAAATAAGACAGACTTGGAGAAAAGTATTTGCAAGTCATATACCAGATAAAGGATTTGTTTCTAGAATACATAAGAACTCTTAAAATTCAATGATATTAAAATAAACCTGAGCGAAAAAAATGGTCAAAAGAACTGAATAGACACATGAACACATATAAACACATGAACTACAAATAAACACACGAAAATTTGTCATTAGGGAAATGCAAATAGAACACACACACACAATGAGATACTATTACATACAGGACAACACCAAATAGAAGAATGCAGAGCAACGGGAATGCTTATTCGTTGCTGATGGGAATGCAAAACAGTATAGCCACTGGGAAGACAGCTTGCAGTTTCTTATAAAGTTAAACACACTTATCATACAACCCAGCAATCCTAGTTCTAGGTATTTATACAAGTGAATTAAAAAGATATTAAAACCTTACACTAATGTTTACTGTAACTTCATAGCAGTCGATCCTGGGTAAAGCCAAGATGTCCTCCAACAGGTGAACGGACAAACAGATGGCAGTCCGTCCACGCTGTGGAACACTGCAAAGCAATGACAAGGAATAGGAGCCAAGTTTGTGAAATAACAGGATGAATCCAGATTGCATCTCTTTAGATGAGAAAAACAAAACCCAAGAGCCTACATATGTTTGCCTCCGATCATATGACATTCTGAGAAAGGCAAAATTATAGGGACAGAAAACAGATCACTGGTTTCCAGGGTTGGGGGAAAGGGATATAGTGGACCAAAAGGCTACAAAGAAGAACCTCTAGGTGTTTAAGTGATTAAACTGGTCTGCAGGCCACTGAAGTGGTGGATATGTGACTCTGCATTTTCCAAAACCATTACAGAATGAACTTTATCGTATGGAAATGTTTAAAAATCAACAAAGATTCCAAGATGGAATGAAGAATGTAACAAATAGATCTCACTGATGGGGTGAGATAAAAAAGCAGCTGACCTAAATAACATTGGAAAATGGTGTTTTGACTGGTAACTGTAAAGTTAATGGCAAAAAGAACTGCATAAAAACACTCGCATTAAAGTAAAATTAAAAAGAAAAAATAAAAAACACTAGTTCTAGTTGGTAAATTTGTTCCTCATAGGAATGAGAAATCTAAAAGTATTTTGAACTGAATGAAAATGCAATTATAACACATCAAAAAATTTGGAAATACAATTAAAGCAATACTTAGAGGAAAATTCTTCAGGCACTCTGTCTATCTGACTGTGTGGATCACAACAAAATATGTAAAATTCTTAAAGACATGCGAACACCAGACCACCTGAGCTGCCTCCTGAGAAATCTGTATGCAGGTCAAGAAGCAAGTTAGAACTGGACATGGAACAACAGACTGGTTCCAAATCAGGAAAGGAGTATGTCAAGGCTGTATATTGTCACCCTGCCTATTTAACTTATATGCAGAGTACATCATACGAAATGCCAGGATGGATGAAGCACAAGCTGGAATCAAGATTGCCGGGAGAAACATCAATAACTTCAGATATGCAGATGACACCACCCTTATGACAGAAAGTGAAGAGGAACTAAAAAGCCTCTTGATGAAAGTGAAAGAGGAGAGTGAAAAAGTTGACTTAAAACTCAACACTCAGAAAACTAAGATCATAGCATCTGGTCCATCACTTCATGGCAAATAGATGGGGAAACAGTGGAAACAGTGACAGACTTTATTTTTTTGAGCTCCAAAATCACTGCAGACGGTGAGTGCAGCCCTGAAATTAAAAGACGCTTGTTCCTTGGAAGAAAAGCTATGACCAACGTAGGCAGCATATTAAAAAACAGACATTACTTTGCTGACAAAGGTCCGTCTAGTCAAAGCTATGGTTTTCCCAGTAGTCATGTATAGATGTGAGAGTTGGACTATAAAGAAAGCTGAGCACCAAGGAATTGATGCTTTTGACCTGTGGTGTTGGAGAAGACTCTTGAGAGTCTCTTGGACTGTAAGGAGACCCAACCAGTCCATTCCAAAGGAAATCAGTCCTGAATATTCATTGGAAGGACTGATGCTGAAGCTGAAACTGCAATACTTTGGCCACCTGATGCGAAGAATTGACTCATTGGAAAAGACCCTGATGCTGGAAAAGATTGAAGGCAGGAGAAGGGGATGGCAGAGGATGAGATGGTTGGATGGCATCACCAATGTGATGGACATGAGTTTGAGTAAGCTCTGGGAGTTGCTGATGGACAGGGAAGCCTGGCATGCTGCAGTCCATGGGATTGCAAAGAGTCGGACACAACTGAGCGACTGAACTGAACTGAGAGGAAAATTTGTAGTGTTGAATGCTTATCTCAGCACAGCATAAAAGTCTCAATCCTAGTCTCTTAAGAAACTTTCTTAAGTCTCCACTTAAGATAGAAAAAGACCAAATTAAACCCAAAGCAAGCAAAAGGAAAGAAATAACAAAGAGCGGACATCAATAAAATTGAAAGCAGGGAGCACAGGTTCATTCATTCAACATTTAGTATTTCTTATTTCCATGCATTTTTGGGGCTTCCATGGTAGTTCAGCAGTAATGAATCTGCCAGTCAATGCAGGAGATGCGGGTTTGATCCCTGGGTCAGAAAGATCCTCTGGAGAAGGAAATTGCAACCCTCTCCAGTATTCTTGCCTGGGAGATCCTATGGGCAGAGGAGCCTGGTGGGCTACAGTCCACGGGGTCACAAAGGAGTTGGACATGACTTAGCAACTAAACAACAACAACATGCATTTTTATACTTTCACTGCAGATGAAGCCTTTGGAAACAATATTCTTTGGTATATTTAAAAATCTTATATAAATGGCATCATACTATTTGAATTCTTCTACGAGTTGCTTTTTTTTTCCTTCAACATTACATTTTTTGGTGGTTCATCTATATTTATATACATATAAATTGAGTCTGTTCATTGTCACTGCTATAGAGTATCCCATCAAATGAGTATACCATCTTGTATTTACCCAGGCTTCTCTCGATGGACTTTTAGGTTAGTGCCATTTCTTGCTATTATAACTAATACTAGTGTCAACATCTTCACATATCTCCTCATGCACTTGGTAGATTTTACGTTTCCAATATTTGTAATTGGCTGTTTCACAAAATACCCAGTGAGGTAACCTTATCTAAGGGCTCTTACCTGTTGATTTTTCTAGATTTATGGTAGATATAACTTTTTTCCAATGCACCTAGATCTTGGGGAAAATTGGGGAGGTAGGGTCACTTGTTGATTTGTTTATTCAATAAATAAATAAATAAACAAAATTAGATATTTACTAAGCATTAACTATGGGCCAGACACTGAGAATACTGAAATGTTCAAGACAGACCCCTGTTCTCATGGAGGTTACATGAAGGACATACCTCTCTTTTTCATTTTTTGGTCATTTTCTCCTGCCCGTTGTCCAAAAAAATCTTTAAAAAAAATTTATTTATTTGACTGTGCTGCATGCAGGGTCTTTAGTTGCACCGTGTGGGATCTAATTCTCTGACCAGGGACTGAACTCTGCATTGGGAGCATGGAGTCTTAGTATTGGACTTCCAGGGAGGTCCCTGTCCTAAAAAATCTTGCTTGAGTTTCATTTTAGGGAAGTTATGGGCTCCAGGATAAGTGAGGTGAGAAGTAGTGATCATGAGTTACTTCTAGGGCAATGAGGTAGCCCCTGTTGGCTTAGCCGATCTGGTTATCTCTCAAATTTATTACTAAATAATCCAGTAGGGAAAACAGATCCCTCACGATATAAGTTTAAATTGAGCCTGTAGGAGAATCCACTGCTTATCTCAAGGTTATTTGGAAATAAGATGATGTATTTTTATATTATCCTGCAAGCAGAAGGCTACAGGGAGCAATTTTATCTGTAACACTAGAAAGCTTTCTGGGCATGCAAAATAACTTCTGGCTTCGTGCAAATAATTTCTCATTAAGGGCACTTTTCTTTTTGGCTGTCATGCTCAACTTCTGGGATCTTATTTCCCTGACCAGGGATTGAACCCCGGGCTCACGGCAGTGAAAGCTCCAAATCTTAACCAGTGGACCACCAGGAGATTCCCACAAGTGCTCTTGTTATACTCAAATATTATGTAGTCTCTAGATAGGTTTTGTATTTTATTACAGTTTTTTAAATTAAATCGCTTGAAAGGAAAGCAAAAGTGAAAGCGCAAGTTGCTCTGTCGTGTCTGACTCTTTGCGACCCCATGGACTGTCCAGTCCATGGAATTCTCCAGGCCAAAATACTGGAGTGGGTCACCTTTCCCTTCCCCAGGGGATCTTCCCAACCCAGGGATCGAACCCAGGTCTCCCGCATTGCAGGTGGATTCTTTACCAGCTGAGCCACAAGGGAAGCCATGTATTTTATTACAGTTTTTAAAGTTAAATCAATTACTCAATGTAATACATCCATAGTTTTAAGAGTCAAATAGTTTTAAGAAGCTTATCATGAACCAACACCCCAACCCACTCACTGTGAACTCTTTCAGCTCTTCTGGTATCTTCTTTTGTCTTCCTTTCTTTCTTTTATTTTGCTGGGCTGGATCTTAGTTGTGGCACTTGGGATCTTTAGTGCTGTGGTCAGGACTTTCAGCTGAGGCAAGTAGGATCTTGTTTCCCGACCAGGGGTTGAATCTCGGTCCCCTGCACTGAGAGCGTGGAGTCAGTCACTGGACCACCAGGGAAGTCTCTTCCTTTGTGTTTCTAAATGACATGCCTGTGCAGATAGTTCTTGATTCTTCAGTTTAGACTTCTACTGTTGCTTGCTCACCATGGTATAGAGAATTTTGTTCTCTTAGTCCTATTCCAACCCATTCCACAACACAAATTTCTCCTTTTCTCATCCCTCCAACATGTTTCTATCACAATTCTTGATTCAATATTTATATTGACTGTATAAGTAATGGTATTCACCACTGATTATATAGAGTAATATGGTTAAATTGCATTTCCTACATACATTTTCTTCCCTGAAGTTATTATTTGCCTTGATTTTTCATTTCCTCATGTAACAGGATGTAATAGAGAACTATTTCAGTCTCAGTTTCAACTGATGCTTCCCCATTCCAAAGTTAAATCCACCCAGGCGGGACTTGTAAAATAGGTGATTAAAAACTGGTTACGGCAGCTTTATCCATAATTGCCAAAATGTGGAAGCATGTCCTCCAGTAAGTGAATGGATAAATTGTGGTACATTCAGACAATGGACTATTATTCTACACTAACAAGAAATGAGGCATCAATCCACGAAAAGACAAGACGAAAACTTAAATGCAAATTACTGAGAAAAAGCCAGTCTGAAAAGGGTACATACCATGTGATTTCAATTGTATGACATTCTGGAAAACGCAAAACTGTGGAGACTGTTAGAAGATTAATAGTTGCCAGGGGCTTGGAGGGAAGGAGGGATGAATAAAAAGAGCACAGAGGATTTTTCAGGCAGTGAAACTATTCTACACGACACTATGATGATGGATGCGTGCGTGCTCAGTTGCTTCAGCCACGTCTGAGTCTTTGTGACCCCATGGACTGTAGCCCGCCAGGCTCCTCTGTCCACGGGATTCTCCAGGCAACAATACTGGAGTGGATTGCCGTGCTTCCTCCAGGGGATCTTCCCAGGGACTGAACTCACATCTCCTGCAGCTCCTGTATTGCAGGCAGAGTCTTTACAGCTGAGCCACTAGGCAAGCCCCATAATGGTGGATACATGCCATTATATATCTTCTCAAATCTATAGAATATATAACACCAAGAGTGAATCCAAATGTAAATTATGGACTTTGATAATAATGTCTGTGTAGGTTTTTGTTGTTGTTAATTTTTGGTCACTACAAGTGGCATGAGGGATCTTAGTTCCCCAACTAGGATTGAACCCATGCCTCCTACATTGGAAGCGTAGAGTCCTAACCACTGGACTGCCAGGGAAACCCCCGAGTAGGTTCGTGATTGTAACACATGTGCCAGTCTGGTGCAGGACATTGATAGAGGAGGAGGCTATGTATCTGTTTGGTCAGAGCATACACAGAACATTTCTCTACCTTCTGATCAATGTCACTGTGAACCTAAAACTGCTCTAAAAATAATAATAAATTAAATCTACTAAATTAAAAAAAACAAAAAACTGATTTTATCTTTGGTCCCTTACCCATTCAAGAGCATGAAAGGGCAAGGTTGAAATTTCCAGAGATTATTAAAAAAAAAGTTTGGAGAGAATGAGATGTGATAATACATTTGCTCGTTTGTGGGGAGGGGAGGAGAAAGATGTTTTTTCTTTGAGCCTAAAGAAAGGCACTCCAGTAAGACCTCTTGAAGAGCTTGATGTGTCCCTGGAAGCCCAGGTGACACAGTGAGTGCTGTCTGACTCACGCCTGAGAGGCGTAGATGAAAGGCCCTGAGACTGGCCGACTGCTTTGATAGAGGCAGAGGGAATGGGGAGGTGGTGTTCAAGGGTGCAGGACAGTGTCCTGAGGACCAGATTGGGCTGGGCTGGGGAAACACCAGCTTGCATCTTTTCTGAGAGGCTTTCCCTGTGGTGTGAGGCGACCCCATCAAAGAGGTTGGATGCCTGGGGGCTAAAGGCGGAATTGTAAGCAGTCATCAAATCGAGGGGTCTTCAGGTTGACCAAGGCCCCACGCATGGAGTGGAGTGCACGCTGGTAGGTGGGGGGGGGGGGGTTGGAGGAGTGTCTCTGGAGCCTCACAGATGGGAGAGGTAGAGTTCCTTGTGAACACCTGCCAAGGTCACAGAGCACCCACATCGCCTCTTCTGTTTTGCCTCCATAGCCCGCTTCATTCCTGGAGGCAGCACAGGCTGACTCCTGAGTGGAGGAGGGTGGTGGAAGGCCTGAGTGGGGAAAGAGAGAAGCCCACCAGGCTGCCCCTTCTCACCTCAGGTGACCAGTCCCAAGAGGCAGACGGGGAGATGATTTTTATTTTAAATAAATTTGAAAGTTTTGACTCATTAGAGGGAATCAAGTGAAACTGCCAGTATTCAACCACCTATGTTCACGAGAATGACAATTTCATGTGATTCAGCAGAATGCATAAGAGGGGACATTATAATTACTGAACTGAGACTGCTTGGGAGTTTTAAGTGATGAAGAGAGTTTTATTACCTCAGAGTGAGGTTTGCCCTAGACTTCATCAAATGGGTACGAGGGAAGAACTGGCTTCCCAGAGACAATCTGAAGATGCGAAGAATAAACTTTGCATCCAAGAATAAACTTCTTTTCTGCCTACACCTCATAGGTCCCATCTGTTCAACAAATTGGCTACACTTCGTTTTCTATGTGCTTATCACCAGTCGACCCACAAAGTCTCTGACAGGAATAGAAAACCTCTCAATAGATTCAAATACATAAGATAGTCTATTAATGTTTTTCTTTTTCTTTGTCCTGGATACATTCCCCTGTGCTTCTCTGTCCTCTTGCTCTGATTGGGACTGATTCCTCTCTAGCCTGCTAGAAGTGGCAGCACTAGCCCTTCCTTTTGCCTCTTTCCTGAGCTAGATCTCCTGTTTTCTGGATCCCATAAGTTCCTTTTTCATGGCTCTCTCCCTCATGCTCCATTCACTTTCTGAGAAAGAAAAGATGCTGAGAGCTTACATATCTGGAAATGTCTTCATTCTATCCTCCCAGTTCATGGATAATTTGGCTGGGTATAGAACTTTAGGTTAGAAAACACTGTCCCTTCAGAACACAGAATTTTTCTATCTTATTCTGGCAGAGGGGATGGGGGGAGTGGAAATCTGTTCCTTAGAACCTTACACTTAGATGGGAAACCAACTTTTCTCTTATTTCTTCCCTTTCTCTCTCTTTCTTTTCTGCCTTTCTTTCCCCCTCCTCCTCTTTCTTCTTGCTGTTGGTGGTGGGGAAACATTATATATTGTCAGGTTCTCAAACTCTAGAGCTATCAGAAAGCACACAACTCTTTTCCTATCATAGAATTGTATTTACAAAGCAGAGAAATTTTGGCTCTTACACCTTCTGTTCTGTTTGACCTACTGCGGTAGTGAGACCACACATGTATCATGTAGGTGAAAGGCACTTTGGCTGGCTAACTGCTTTTGTCAATAAAAAGGCCTTGAAAAATGACTTCTCTATCATTCCTAATATTACACCTAGCCTTGGGATGATGTAGGGCAGGGGAAATATTGGTTTGATGAGTATATTGGCTTGATGAATGAGTTAGATAAGGAGGTGATTAGAGTTATAGACTAGAGATTTGTTGGCTTGTGTATGAAAGATGTGCTCTGAGCTGAGCCCTTTGCTATCTCTAAGGATTGAGTAGCTCTGGGAGGAGCAGTCTCTTCTCTATCAACAAGTTGTTTTTTTTTTTTTGGAGGGGGAGAGGGTGCTGCACTGGGTCTTTGTCGCTGTGTGCAGGCTTTGTCTAGTTGTGGTGAGTGGGGGGCTACTCTTTGTTGCAGGGCGTGGGCTTCTCATTGCAGTGGCTTCTCTCATTGCAGAGCACAGGCTCCAGGCTCACGGGCTTCGTCAGCTGCAGCACGTGGATTCAGTAGTTGCAGCTGGAAGGCTCTAGAGCACAGGCTCCGTAGCTGTGGCACATGGACTTCGTTGCTCTGTGCCATATGGGATCTTCCTGGATCAGGGATTGAACTCACGTCGCCATGCCGGCAGGCAGATTCTTAACCCCTGGACCATGAGGATGTCGTGTTTTAAGATATCATAACAAAAGAAAAATACATAAAATTTAAAACATGATCAATACTATACCTCCCAGGGGACTGCATTACTCTTTCAGATGCTAACCTAATAGTTTCCATCAAATATGAGAAGGAAGGGGCTTCCCAGGTGGCGCTAGTGGTAAAAAGCCCACCTGCCAATGCAGGAGACATAAGAGCTGCGGGTTCGGTCCCCCGGATCAGGTAGATTCCCCGGAGGAGGAAATGGCAACCCACTCCAGTAATCTTGCTTGGAGAATCCCATGGACAGAGGAGACTGGTGGGCTACAGTCCATGGGGTTGTGGAGAGTCAGACGTGACTGGAGCGACTTAGCACACATCCATGAGAAGGAAGAGTAATATTTCGGTAGACGTTGCATAAAGCAAGTATGTTACTCATAGCTGCACTGTGGCAGGCCTAGATCAAAGATCATGAAAAGTGTCACTTAGATTAAGTGTCCTCCATACTTAAAAGAATAATATTACCCAAGGCAAACAAAGTGTACCAGTGAAGCAAAAGTTTTTGGAGGGTGTGGACACAGGCCTTCTGAAAGGGTGGAGCTGGCTTGACAAGTTTGTGTTCATCAGTGCTATCAGTGCTTAGAAGAATGCAAAAGGAAGTAACTGCTCCTGGGGCAGGAGAAGGAACGTCCTTCAGCTTGCACCAAGGCTTAGGAGAAGAGAGGGAGAATCATGGCTCAGTTAATGTTGGGACAAAGTGTCGCTGGTAAGTTCAGGTTTTGGTTTCCAGTGGACTTCGGTTCAGATCCTGCACTGAAACCACTCACTGGTTTCTTTGGACAAGTCAGTTAATGATAATAAATAACATTTATGGAGGAACACTATGTGTCAGGCACTCTTTTAAGTGCTTTACATGTCCTAATTAACTCCCGACAACAATCTTATGAGGTAGGTACTATAATTTTTTCCATTTTATGGATGCAGAAACTGAGGCACAGAGTAGTTAAGTCACTTGCCCAAGATCAACAAACTTTTATTAAGTAGAGGGAGGAGCTATTTCCAGCAGAGCCTGCCATATATCTCACATCCTTCCAGTCAATTCCTTTTCTTGCTTAAGTTACAGCAGGTTTCTGAACTCTATGTGATATGATAAATTATAGGGTTTTTCATGCGTGTTGTCACACATGTATAAAGAATTTAATGTTACATAGATGGTAGCTATTATTAATATTCAATGAGATATAAGATTATAAAGTGAAGATTAATGTTAAAATAATTGAGAAAGTATGAAACCACACTGGAAAATGGCATATGAATTTTTTTTAACAGTATGGATGGATGATTTTCTTTCTTCTTTTTAAAAAATTTGTTTATTTTTATCTTTTTTTGACTGTTCTGGGTCTTTGTTGCTGCAAGGGCTTTTCTCTAGTTGCAGCACATGGGCTTTAGGTGCCCAGGCTTTAGTAGTTGTGGCATGTGGGGTCAGTGGAAACTGGTGTATGGATTTTTAAAAACAATATGATATGCAGAAAAAAGTTGCAAATATGGTTCAGATATTTTGTCCTGAACCATTTGAGGGTAAAGGATAACTTGATACCTCATCATCCCCACACACTTTAGTGCGTATTTCCTGCAACAAGGACTTTCTGCTATGTGATACACACAGCCAAATAAAGTTAATATGATACAGAACTATCATCTAATCCTTAGACCCCTTTCAGGTTTGCCGATTCTCCAAATCATGTAACTTCCAGCTATAAGATCTTTGCATTCGGATTGTTCTGTTTCTTTCAGTGTGGAACAGTTCTTCAGTCTCCTCAACTTTCTCGTCCTTGACACGTTTGAAGATCGAAGGGGAACATGCGACATGTTCCTCCATCTGGGTTTAATTGAGGTTTCCTCATGACTCTATTCAGGTCTTTGGCAGGAAAATCAAACACCAACAATGGAATGTTCTCACTGACTTCTGGCCAGGCGACGTGGGACTGTGACCTGTCCCCTCGCTAACGGCGTTCACTCTGCACGCTTGACTCCGGCGGCATCTGCTGGGCTTCACATCTGTATAGTTACTCTTTTTCCCTTTTTATTATGTATTTTGTAGAGAGGCACTTTGAAGTTACGTAAATATCGTATTCCTCATCAGACTTTTCTTTCTTTAAAAAATTTTTTCCATTGAGGTATAGTTGATGTACAATATTTCATGTTTCAGGTGTAAAACACAGTGTTCGAGAATTTTTAAAGATTATAGTCCATTTACAGTTATTACAAATATTGGCTACAGCCCCTGTGCTGTACAATATATCCTTGTACCTTATTTTATGCGCAGTAGTTTGTACAGATACAGACTTTCAATTTATTTTTCTCTTGTATTGAACAGGTTATAATCTATTGCTTTATTTTTAACTGAGATGTAATTCACATACCATTAAAATCACTCTACAAAAACAGATAATAAATGAAACCTGGCATATCCATACCATGGATTATTGAGCTGTGTATAAAAGAATGAAGTAATGATACATGCCACAACATGGATTAACCTGGGAGAAAAAAACTAATGAAAGAATCCAGTCAAAATATTATACAATTACATGAGTTTTCCAGAAGAGGCAAATCCATAGAGATAGAAAGTAGATTAGTGGGTGCCTAAGGCTGGGGTGTGTGGGGAGGATTTCCAAGAAAGCTTCATTTGGTGCCTTTCTTCACCTTCAGTTCTCTGCTTTGGAACAGTCCCCTTATCAACCTCCCTTGGCTTCTTCATCTTACTTATTATCTGTTTTTACTGGACTATAAGAAAGCTGAGCACCAAAGAATTGATGCTTTTCAACTGTGGTGTTGTAGGACTCTCAAGAGTCCCTTGGACTGCAAAGAGATCCAACCAGCCCATCCTAAAAGAAATCAGTCCTGAATGTTCATTGGAAGGACTGATGCTGAAGCTGAAACTCCAATACTTATGGCCACCTGATGCAAAGAACTGACTCATTTGAAAAGACCCTGATGCTGGGAAAGATTGAAGGCGGGAGGAGAAGGGGACGACAGAGGATGAGATGGTTGGATGGCATCACCGACTCGATGGACATGAGTTTGAGTAAACTCTGGGAGTTGGTGATGGACAGGGAGGCCTGGCGTGCTGCAGTCCATGGGGTTGCAAAGAGTCAGACAGGACTGAGCGACTGAACTGAACTGGTTCTACAACCTACCAAGGGTGTGACCTTGGGCAATTTCCTTCATCTCCCTGTGTCTCAGTTTCTTCACCTGTACAATGAGGATATGGTAGCATCATTAGGAAGGCTACACTTCAACTTCACGAGAATGGCTGGTTCTGATGAGAGGGAGAGAGGAGGAGTGAGAGGGCAATGCGCCCAGTGTGTAGAAGGGAGGCTGGAGCAAATCAGGAGTTCAATAAATACTTGTGGAATTAATGAAAACATGACATTAGCAAACCGATCTTGAGCTGGTACCACAGTTCAGAAGTAGAATATTGCTTAAGACTAAATGTTGAGAACATTCACTTCAACTCTCTGAGAATAACATTGGTTGGAAACTCTCTGCTTTGAATTGGACAGCAAACACTTGGTTCTTCTAAATGCACCTAAAGATCTGGGACTGATGCTAGACCCCCAGGGAGAAAAATAAGAAATCAATTTTTTCCTTTTTCCAGTCTGCTCTTCTTAGACTTTGGTTTAGAAAGCAGGTAAGAAATTAAGTCTGGATGGTGACGAGGAGAGTTGGAAGTGAGAGTCAAGATGGATTTTACAGGTAAGTACAGCAAACCGCCAATCTTTGACTTCCAAGGATTTCAGGGGACTTGCTCATTCTTGGGCAAGGTTATTAAGATTTCCATATCTACTCAGATCTTATCCAAGGCAAATCATTTCAGGGAATTAAGATGTGAAGGTAGCCTGGGTTGGGTTAATACACATCTAGGGAGGCCTAAGCCCCTGGGGGCACCATGCGTGGTGCAGGGAGACACAGCGCTCCCAGAACACAGTCCTTCGGCACCAGGACTGAGGCAAGCAGACACACGTCAATGCAGATAGTATCTGTAGATGCAGAGAACCAAACAGGGTTGCTAAAGGAAGCTGCATTTCCTGGGAAGTTTTACTGCCTTGGGATCACTGCACAAGACCTTCTGAAAGCAGATATGTTTCTTTAAGGATCGCCTCAGCTCTTGGTATCATTTATTTATTTGGCTGTGCTGGGTCTTAGTTGCAGCATACAGGATCTAGCTCCCTGACCAGGGATGGAACCCAGGGCCCCATGTACTGGGAGCACGGAGTCTTAGCCACTGGACTACTAGGTAAGCCCCCTCCTGGTATCATTTTACCATTTCTTTTTTTTTTTTTTAATTAATTTATTTTTTCAGTGGGTTTTGTCATACATTGACATGAATCAGCAATAGATTTACACGTATTCCCCATCCCGACCCCCCTCCCACCTCCCTCTCCACCCGATTCCTCTGGGTCTTCCCAGTGCACCAGGCCGGAGCACTTGTCTCATGCATCCCACCTGGGCTGGTGATCTGTTTCACCATAGATAATAATGCTGTTCTTTCGCAACATCCCACCCTCACCTTCCCACAGAGTTCAAAAGTCTGTTCTGTACTTCTGTGTCTCTTTTTCTGTTTTGCATATAGGTTATCATTACCATCTTTCTAAATTCCATATATATGTGTTAGTATGCTGTAATGTTCTTTATCTTTCTGGCTTACTTCACTCTGTATAATGGGCTCCAGTTTCATCCATCTCATTAGAACTGGTTCAAATGAATTCTTTTTAATGGCTGAGTAATATTCCATGGTGTATATGTACCACAGCTTCTTTAACCATTCATCTGCTGATGGGCATCTAGGTTGCTTCCATGTCCTGGCTATTATAAACAGTGCTGTGATGAACATTGGGGTGCACGTGTCTCTTTCAGATCTGGTTTCCTCAGTGTGTATGCCCAGGAGTGGTATTGCTGGGTCATATGGCAGTTCTATTTCCAGTTTTTTAAGAAATCTCCACACTGTTCTCCATAGCGGCTGTACTAGTTTGCATTCCCACCAACAGTGTAAGAGGGTTCCCTTTTCTCCACACCCTCTCCAGCATTTATTGCTTGTAGACTTTTGGATAGCAGCCATCCTGACTGGCGTGTAATGGTCATTTTACCATTTCTTTTATTCAAACTGTATTTCCTTCTCAAACTGAAAAGAGTGACAATGCTTCCCCCTCTCCTCTAATTATAAATATATGTTCAGTTTTTTAAAAATCAAGTATCACAAAAAACTGTAAGGAACTAAAACTCACCTGTAATTTTACCCCCCTGGGGTGTATGTACCTCTTGACTGTGACAGATTTCCTGTTGTCCCCAATAGCTCTTGTCCACTTTTTCCACAGAATTTTAATTGGGCATATGGTTGCTCAGGATAAAATCTGTATTTCCCAGCCTCTTTGCAGGTAGGTATGCCCGCAGACTGAACTTTGGCCAATGGGATGGAAGCAGCATTCCAGAAGTGTGATGAAGGGTTAGGATATTTTCCTTTCCTTCCTTCCTATACATCTATCCATCCATCTATCTAGAGATATTTTATAGAGATATAGATAGAGAGGCAGAGGAAGAATGGGAGAAGGAGAGATAGAGATTATCAGAAATTGGTTCATGTAATCATGTGTGGTAAATCCAAAATCTGTACAGCCAATGTCCTAGTTTGAGTCTGAAGGCTGGAAGTTGTTTTGGAATCAGAAGGATTCCAGTTCCAGTTCAACAAATGCCCCGAGGCAGGAAGAATTCTCTCTTACACTAAGATGTGGTATGGTGCTGAGTCATGTTTTTGCAGCCTCATGGACTGTAGCCCTCCTCTGTTCGTGGAATTTTCCAGGTAAGGATTCTGGAGTGGGGTTGCCATTTCCTACTCCAGAGGACCTTCCCAACCCAGGGATGGAACCCTCATCTCCACATCTCAGGTTCTTACCACTAACTAGCTCCACCTTAAACTGGGAAGGTCAGTCTTTTGTTTTATTCAGGCCTTCAACTGACTGGATTAGGTTCCTTATGGAGGATAATCTGCTTTACTCAATCAAGTGATTTAAGTGTTAATCTCACCCCAAAACACTCTCACAGAAATACCTAGAATGTTTGATCAAATATCTGGACATTTTGTGGCCCACTCAAGTTGACACATACATTTAATCATTTCACTGACCAATAAAGAACTTTCTGGGATTGGATTAGTTGTCCATTTTCAACTCAAAGCAGGAGCTTCCACCTCTTACTAGTTTTAGAAAACCTACAACCCAGCATAAACATTAGACAACACTCTTCTCACAAGCTTGAAGCCACACACCTCTGCTGTCTTCTCCTCTGGTTCTCTCAATTTAACCCCCCTTGATGGGCCTAACATCTCACTGACTGCTTCTGGTGAATCCACAGCAGCAAAAAGCGCAAAACACAAACTGTTTAATGATGGACTCTTACTACACATGTTGTTTTATAATCTCCTTTCTTATGGTATCTTAGATATTATCCTATGTTAGCATAAATGGAGTTACATATTTTTAATGGCTACAGTTTTCCCTTGCAAGAATGTACCACAATTGAGTGAACTATTTTGTCACTGTTACACAGTAGGATCATGTACAAGTTTTTACCTTTATAAATAGCACTCTGATGTACACGATTGTGTACACTTGTCTGTATATATATATATATAGACTTATGTATCAAAGTTCAGTTACAAGACAGAAACTATACTAATTATTTTAACACAGAAAATTTAACATAAAGAATTGTTTAAGACCCCCAAATAGCCAAAGCAATCTTGAGAAAGAAGAAGAAAGTTGGAGGCATCATGCTTCCTGGTTTTAAAATTATATTACAAAGGCATGGTAACCAAACCAGTATGGTATTGATATAAAAAAGACAAGCAGATCAATGGAACTGAATAGAAAGCCCAGAAATAAAGCCACAAATATATATGGTTAATTGATTTATGACAATGGAGCCAAGAATATATGATGGGGAAGGGACAATCTCTTCAATAAATAGTACTGAGAAAACTGAACAACATGCCAAAGAATGAAACTGGACTACTGTCTCATACCACAAATATTAACTCAAAATGGATTAAAGGCTAGAATCTAAGACCTGAAACCATAAAACCTCTAGAAAAAAACATAGGCTGTAAGCTCCCTGACATCAGTCTTGGTGATGATTTTTTATTTTTTTTCACGTCAGACGGGTAATGTGCCAGTGTCATAACAATGTTTGGAGGGAGGCACATGTCACGCACCAGCGTGAGCACCCAATCATCATGCTCATGAACTACAAAAGGATCTGGTGATGATTTTTTAGATTTGACAGTAAAAGCAAAAACAGACATGTGGGACTATATCAAACTTAAAAAGCATTTGCACAGGGCTTCCCTGGTGGGTCAGTGGTAAATAATCTGCCTGCCAATTCATGAGAAGTGGGTTCAATCCCTGGTCCAGGAAGATCCCACATGCCAGGAAGCAGCTAAGCCCCTGTGCCACAACTACTGACCCTGCGCTCTAGACTGTGGGAGTCGAGGGCTGCAGCTACTGAAGGCCGCAGGCCTAGAGGCTATGCTCCACAATAAGAGAGATCACCGAAGGTGAGAAGTCCATGTACCACCACAAAGAGAAGCCCCTACTCTCTGAAACTAGAGAAAAGCTGTTGCAGCAATGAAGACCCAGTATAGCTAAAAGTAAATAGTATTTTTTTTTAAGTTTTTGCACAGCCAAGAAAACCATCAACAAAATGAAAAAGCAACATACCAAATGGGAGAAAATATTTGCAAATCATATATCCGCTAAGAGTCAAATTAATGTCCAAAATATATAGAGAACTCACACAACTCAATAGCAAGCCCGCCAGAAAATCTGATTAAAAAAATGGTTAGAGGATCCGAATAGACATTTTTTCCATTGAAGACATACAGATGGCCAGTGGTTACATACTTGAAAAGGAGTTTGACATCATTAATCATCAGGGAAATGTAAATCAAAACCAAAAGGTGGTATCACCTCACACCTGTTAGAATAGCTATCATCAAAAACGCAAGAAATAACAACCGTTGGTGAAGTTGTGGAGAAAATAAGGAATCCTTGTGCACTGTTGGTGGTAATGTAATTAGTACAACTGCTATAGAAAACAGTATGAAGATATTAAAAACAGAACTACTGTATGATCCAGCAATTCCATTTATAGTTATTTACCCAAAAGAAATGAAAACACTAAATCAAAACCATATCTGCACTTCCATATTCATAGCAACATTATTAACAAAAGCCAAGACATGAAAGCAGCCTAAGTGTCCATCAGTGGATGAATGAAGAAAGAAAACATGATATATACACATCATGAAATATTATTCAGCCATTAAAAAGAAGGAACTCTTAGGACTTAGGACTTCTCTGGTGTCCAGTGGGTTGAGACTCATGCTCTCACCGTGGAAAGCCTGGGGTTCAATCCTGAGTTGGGGAACTAAAATCTGACAAGCTATAAGGTGTGGCCAAAAAACAAACAAACAAAAGTTAAAAAAAAGACAACTGAACCTACTTCTACGCCATAGCTACTACTCTGCTGCAAGTAGAAAGTGTTAATATGGAAGCAGCAAACAGCTATGAAGGAAGATGGGTAGTTCAAAAAGACTTCATGCAGGAGGTGTGTTTAAGTAAAGTTAAGATTCAGCAAGATATCCACAAGCAGAAGACATGAAAACTTTTTTGTAAATTGTGAGATCTTCTTTCCTAAGTACCCTCGACCCACTGCCTCGATTATAATCCTGGCTCTAATTAACTGGCTCTGTGACCTTGAAAACCTTTCTGAGCCTCAGTTTCTTCATGTGTAAGTAATGATACCTTCTGCGAGGATTGCGGTGAGGATTAGTTTATACCTGTAAAAGTGCTTAGATCAGTACTTGGTACAGAGTAAATGTTATAGATGTTATCTATTCTAATTTTTATTTTTTTCTTTTTTATGAAAATAAAAAGACATGAGTTTGAGTAAGCTCCGGGAGTTGGTGAGGGACAGGGAGGACTGGCGTGCTGCAGTCCATGGGGTCGCAAAGAGTCGGACACGACTGAGCGACCGAAGTGATGAAAATAAATGTTTATTGTGGGGGAAAAAAAAAATCTAAGACGAAAACAAAAATCACCTATGAATTCTACCACCCAGAGACAGTCACTAGTAACTGTTTTACTGTATTTTTCTTTCTCAATTCCTTGTACAGAAGTATATGGGGCTTATCCACGCATCTCTGTAGACCTTCTCCTCGCACACACCTCCAACCACCCCACCGTTTTCCAAGCACCAAGACAGAATTTGTTTAACATACATGCCGATCCTTCGTTTCCTCACGCAAAGCACGCATGCGCGCTCCCAGAGTTTGGGCGGGCGCCGGCGGAGGAGGGCGCCGAGGGGAAGTGACGCCAGCGCGTGCTCAGTGACGACGCGTGGGGAGCGGAAGTGTGCGAGCTGGCCGGCGCGCCGCGCTGCTTTCCGGAAGTGGCTGTGGAGGCACCATGCTCTCTGAGCTGGGCTTCATCGGGACCATAGGCGAAGATGAGGACGTGCCGGTGGAGCCGGAGACGGACTCTGAGGACGAGGAGGAGGAGGTACGGGCCGATTGGGGTGGCAGCGCGGCGGCAGGCAGTCGCTGTCCTTGACTGCTTCCCTTCTCCGCCGTGCCTCAGGTCCCTGCCCCCAGGTCCTCGGCATCCTCTGCCCAGCTGCCAAGTGTCCCTGGGCCTCACCTGGACCCCCGGTGGTTGCCACTAGCCTTTCCTCACCTGTGCCCGTGCCATTCCGCGTCGCCTTGGTGAGCTCCGTACCCATTCACTGAAGTTCAATCCAGACCTGTGTCATAGAGATCCAGAGACGGAGTCCGTTCTGGTTCTTATTCAAGGAGCCGTGTTATCCATACATTCATTAAGTCAGTACTGACTGAACTGATTTACGTGTGCTACACCTAGTGTTGGGAATCCAGGGCGTAGCGGTGAACAGGGTAGACAAGGAAACCGCTCTCCTGAAGCTTATGTTGGATGGGGAGTTAAGAGACTTAAGCAGGATGGAGATAAAAAAGGCATAGGTGTCCTGGAAAGGTGCTCACCCTTTAAAGATCCAGCTCAAGTATTTCCCCTCTGCGGCCTCATCTGCCTACTGACACCTCCGCTTGGGGGTCCCTTGGCCTCTTATGGGTTCAGTTTTTTCAAAGCTGAGCTCTTGGGTCTCCCTCACCCTGCCAACCTGCTCCATCTCACGCCAGAAACGCTGCAGTCATGCAGCTTCTTTCTCCTCTCTCCCTTTCCAATGCTCTGTAGGCTACCTTGGAAATCTCTTTTTAGAGTCTTCCCTGCTCAGTCCACACTGCTTCCACTCTAGTCCAGCCCACTACCATCTTATACCTAGTTACCTACAATCTTAACATACCTGGTCTCTAACTGTTTCTCTTGCCTCCCTCTTCCCCCACAGTGTATTTGCCACTTAGCAGCCAGAATGATCTTTTCACTTCTCGAATGGAAAGCTGTCATAGAAAAGTTATCACTTAGATGTGGAATCTAAAATATGACACAAATATAGAGAGCAGACTTGTGGCAGGGGAGGGAAGGATTAGGAATGTGGAATTAGCAGATGCAAACTATTACATATATAAGATGGAGAAGCAACAAGGTCTTTCTGTATAGCACAGGGATCTTTAGTTGCAGATGCAACTATTATATATATAAGATGGAGAAGCAACAAGGTCTTTCTGTATAGCACAGGGATCTTTAGTTGCAGCATCTGGGATCTAGTTCCCTGACCAGGGATTGAACCCAGGTCCCCTGCATGGGGAGGGTGAAGTCTTAGCCACTGGACCACCAAGGAAGTCCCTCATTTCTTCTCTCTCTCGTGTTCTTTTATCTTAGTCCCATAGTCATCCTCCTTCTCCCTCTTCCCAGGGGCCCATTGTGCTGGGCAGAAAGCAGAAAGCCTTACAAAAGAACCGCAGTGCTGATTTCAACCCTGACTTTGTTTTCACTGAGAAGGAGGGAATGTACGATGGCAACTGGGCCATGGCTGATGTCTTGAGCCAGCTCAAGAAGAAGGTGAGATTGACAGTGATAGGCAGTTCCACGCCGAGAATCGGACACAGTTAAGGTTGGACACTGGATTTCAGGGTCCAGTGTTGTAGGATACCAAATGTCACATATAAATTGCTTGACTTAAAAAATGGACATAGCTGTGTCAGTTTATTACAAAGAATAATCCAGCAGATTTCCTTGGTAGTCGGGTTTTTGAAAGCTTGACTCAGTCCCACAGAGACTGTTACTCTCTGGCACTTGTCAGGTGATCTCAGGTGACCTTAGTGTTTAGGATTCCTGGTTCCCACACATCACAGGCAAAACCACCACAAATGTTGTCATCTGCTTGTTTGCCCAAATCTTGTGCTTTCCTTTGAATGTTGTTATTAACAAGCTCGAAGATGCTTGAAAGTTATTTTCCATTTCATGTGCTTCAGAGACAATTATTGCCTGCTCAGAGCAGTTTAATCCAGACTGCTGATCTGCCAGGAGAAATATCAATAACCTCAGATATGCAGATGACACCACCCTTATGGCAGAAGAAGAACTAAAGAGTCTCTTGATGAAAGTGAAAGAGGAGAGTGAAAAAATTGGTTTAAAACTCAACATTCAGAAAACTAAGATCGTGGCATCCAGTCCCATCACTTCATGGCAAATAGATGGGGAAACAATGACAGACTTTATTTTGGGGGGCTCCAAAATCACCGCAGATGGTGACTGCAGCTATGACATTAAAAGACGCTTGCTCCTTGGAAGAAAAGTTAATGACCCACCTAGATAGCATGTTAAAAGCAGAGACATTACTTTGCCAACAAAGATCGGTCTAGTCAAAGCTATGGTTTTTCCAGTAGTCATGTATGGATGTGAGAGTTGGACTATAAAGAAAGCTGAGCGCCAAGGAATTGATGCTTTTGAACTGTGGTGTTGGAGAAGACTCTTGAGATCCACTTCATGGAGATCCAACTAGTCCATCCTAAAGGAAATCAGTCCTGAATATTCATTGGAAGGGCTGATGTTAAAGCTGAAACTCCAATACTTTGGCCACCTGATGCGAAGAACTGACTCATTTGAAAAGACCCTGATGCTGGAAAAGATTGAAGGCTGGAGAAGGGGATGGCAGAGGATGAGATGGTTGGATGGCATCACTGACTCGATAGACATGAGTCTGAGCAAGCTCCGGAAGTTGCTGGTGGACAGGGAGGCCTGGTGTGCTGCAGTCCATGGGGTTGCAAAGAGTCGTACATGACTGAGCAACTGAACTGAACTGCTGGTCCTTGTTCTGACTGAAATGAAACAGCATGGCCTTTTCAAAGTCATCTTGAAAGGATTTTTTTTTTTCTTTTCATATGAAATTCATGTAATTAAAGACTTGGTCTTATAAAGCTTACATCCTAGCAGGATAGAAAATAACTAGACAAATAATTAAACAGTTAATTGTGGTTGTGGTAAGTGCCATAGCAGTTTAAGGTGCTTTGAGCATGCAAAAGGGGGACCTGCCATTACTTACTCTTTCTAGAGTTTTAGCAGTATCCAGCATTCCCTCAATTTGCTCAGATTTCAACATTTTATTTGATAGGCTAAATTATGTTCAGTTGGCAAGGGGGAAAATTTTTTCCAAGTAGCATTCATTCAGATATGATTTGACGTCTCTTGGTAATCGTATAATTCTGAATAGTCAACACTTTCTAGAATGTGGATGTCCTTATTGGTTCCAGGTAATTTAAAGATTTTTTTTTTTAACAGACCATTTATTTAATGGTTTTTTGTTTGCTTGTTTGTCTTATTGTGAATAATCTAGACTGATCAATCTGTCCAAGGACAGACGAGCTTTTTCTATACTGAACATCTCAGAATCAACTCTCAGAAGATGCTTGCTTTGTCTCTTTCCCATATGTATGTTTCTTTTTCATTTCTTCATTTTTACTTGTAGAGGGCTGCCACAACATTAGATGAGAAGATTGAGAAAGTTCGAAAGAAAAGGAAAACAGAGGTGAGTAAGCCAAGCACCGCTTCTCTTTGTTGGTCAGCCCTGAGTTACTCTCAGAGCAACCCCCCTGTTTCTCATTGAGCCTAGGTCGCAGTGCAGCTGGTCCAGGCGGGCTTTCTCTGTGTGTCTGTGGTTAATACTCACTCAGAATCCAAATAGCGTTCTCCCAGGGTGGCCAGTATAACATTGTTCTTCACAGGTTCTCGATTTCCTAAAGTGTGTAGTCTTCTTGCTTTATTACAGTTTCTTTTTCTAGGATAAAGAAGCCAAGTCTGGGAAGTCAGAGAAGGAGAAAGAAGCAAAGGAGGGCTCTGAACCAGAGGAGGAGGAAGACCTTGAAGGAAAAGATGAAGAAGCCTCAGAAGATGAAGAATCAGAGACTGACTACTCATCAGCTGATGAGAACATCCTCACCAAGGCAGGTAGGTGATGCTGTCAGAAGCAGGGACAGGAAACTGGAGTGTTCGCCTTGACTTCTGTAGATTATTCTGTGCCCTTCTGCACAGTTAAATTTAAGATCTCCATGTTGAACTCCTTTCTTTTAGCTTCTCTTTTTCTTTTTTTTTTTTTTAGCTTCTCTTTTTCCTTGGGATTTTATTAGGGCTGTGTACTTCACAGAATGAGTTCACTCTTTGTCTTTTTTTTTGCCTCTTGGCTCATGCCATGTGGTATGTGGGATCTTTCCTGACCAGAGATTGAACCTGTGCCCCCTGGATTGCAAGTGCGATCTTTTTTTTTTTTTTTTTAAATTAATTTTTTTTGGTGGGGTGGAGCTCAGAGTCCTAATCCCTGGAGGACCAGAGAAATCTTTTTTTCTTTTTTTTTTTTGGCCATGCTACATGGCTGGCAGGATCTTAGTTCTCTGACCAGAGATCAAATGTGGGCCCCAGTGAGAGCCATGAACTCTAATGACTGGGAGTCCGTCCAGGTAATGCACTCAGGACAGTGTCTAGCTGGCTGAGTGCTCGGGAGCTGTGAGCCCTGATATTTGCTCTCTTTTTCTCCATAGATACACTCAAAGTAAAGGAGCGGAAGAAGAAGAAGAAGAAAGGACAGGTGCGCATGGGCTTGGACAACCGCATAGAGCTTGTTTTACAACCTGAAAGGATTTTCAGGTCATTTAGTTTTCTTAGGCCCCTTTTGCTGAATTCTCTTTGTCTTTTGCTTTTCTGGTGTAGGAAGCAGGAGGATTTTTTGAAGATGCATCTCAGTACGATGAAAACCTCTCGTTCCAGGACATGAACCTTTCCCGCCCTCTTCTGAAGGTAGTGGCTACTTTTGTCAACCATGGGATTCTCGCAGGCACCCGGTAACTGGGCTCTCTGCCCTAAACTGGGTCGGTGGCCTCCGGAGCTGTGTTGTCCACACAGCTGCCGGAGAGCCCGCTTACACAAAGATTCCCCTGCTGGCCTGTACGTACAGCCCTGCCCCTTCTGGTCCCCTCTGAGATGCTTCCTGGCAGCCGTCCTGCTCTGGCCACGCTGGCCTCCTCACTGACCCTCACACAGGTCAGGCGTCTTCTTCCTCAAGGCCTTTGCACTTGCTGTTCCCACTGACTGGAAGTTGGTTCCGAAAACCTGGTTGGGGCGCTCTTTGCTTCTCTCAGGGTTCTCCTCAGTATACCCTGCTCAGTGAGACTGTCCGTCCCTGGCCGCCTTACTGGAAATCGCTCTCGCCCCCTCCCCACCGCCCTCCCTAGCCCGCTCGACCGCTGTGGTTTTCCGCGCAGCATTTCTCTTCGTATCACAGCTGTTTGGTTTTGGCCTGTTTTTTCCTCACAGATTCTAAGATTCCTAAGGGCAGGGTTCTTTCTTTTGTTGCCTGCTCTGTCCTCAGTGCCTGGAATATCATCACACACACACACCCACACTCCCCAGACGCATGCACGCACACCCGCCCCCAGACGCATGCACGCACGCACGCACGCACACACCCCCCGGATGGACTGAATGCCCGGAAGGGACTGAAACCCGATGGAAACCTGCCTTGTTGGCTTGACACTGAGACTGCCCCGCTCTGTCCGGCCCCACCTTCTCTCTTCAGGCCATCACAGCCATGGGCTTCAAGCAGCCCACCCCCATCCAGAAGGCGTGCATACCCGTGGGGCTGCTGGGGAAGGACATCTGTGCCTGCGCAGCCACGGGGACAGGTACTGAGGACAGGGACTTGGGGGTGGGGGTGGGGGGGGATGGCAGGAGGAGGACGCGTGACGGAGAAGAGGCTCTGGGCTGGCTGCCGAAAGGCCGCTTTGCTAAATATGCAGACACAAATTTTAATGCAACAACACTATATATTCTGTATAATAACTTCCCTTGTAAATAATGCTTATATATATTTTCTCTTTCTTTAAATATTCTACTTTTTTCAGATAGGGCAGTCACAGGTCACAGGTTTTAGGGGGTCTGGTGAAGGTCATCTTTGTTTAATCCTCTCAGGGTGTCTCTGTGAAGATGACCTCCTGGCACTCCCGTGATAGGCCCCTGTCGTCAGAGTAAAGATTTTATAAAAGGGATGTTTATCACAACATCGTGGACTAGTGCAGTTAATTTGTCATGTCATAGAGTGGAAATAATCATGTAATAGAATATGATGTAATCATTTAAAAAAAGTAGGGTATGTAAAGAAATGGGAAAATATATATTTTAAAAGGAAGTTACTAAACAATATATAGTATTATTGCATTAAAGTGAATATTTTTATATATTTCTGTCCATTAATAATAAAGATTGGTAATACAGATACTGTATTGTTAATCTTACCTGTGGTTGGCTGAACTGTGGAAGATTTAAAAAAAGAAATTTTTTTTTTGTATTTCCCAGATTTTTCACATTGACCATGTGATTTTAAAGCCAGAAAGAAAGTTTTATGAAAACTGAGTTCCTTCACTTCCCCCTGAGCAGATGGGTAGGCTTTCTGCACGCAGGTGGGCCCCCGGGCCTGTGAGGGATGGAGGCTGTGCTCATGTGTGGCTGCTGCCCTTCCCTCCAGGTAAAACGGCAGCGTTTGCCCTGCCGGTCTTGGAGCGTCTGATCTACAAACCCCGCCAGGCTCCGGTGACCCGCGTGCTGGTGCTGGTTCCCACCCGAGAACTGGGCATCCAGGTGCACTCCGTCACCAGGCAGCTGGCCCAGTTCTGCAGCATCACCACCTGCCTGGCTGTGGGTGAGTGTCTGGCTGAGGGCCGTTTGCCCCTGGGAGACGGGCCTGGGAAGAAGGGATGTGTGCCACCGTCTGAGGGTGACGGATGCAGGAAAACCTTCATGGGGCTGAATCCTCTTAAAACCAGATGGCGTTTCCACAGTAGACAGGGAGGGGGACGGGGAGGGGGGAACCTTGCAAAATGGAACCTCAGAATACTGAAAATACTTTTTTTCTTGGTACTTAACAAATTTAGGATATAATTTTTGTCTTGCACAAATAATGAATCAAATATTAACTGGAGCAGGGTTTTTCTGGTGATGTTATATGATAGTCACTCAGCCTTCAGTTTACCCTCCTTATGCAGTAGGAAGTTATTGGTGATTTAGAAAGATTGGTTTCATCTGCTGCATCTCTCAGTCCTTGGATGGTTGACTCGTTCTGTTCTGTGGTTCCTTTTATTCCGAAGTCCTTTGTGTCATCCTCTTTTTTGATTTTTGCATTTAGTACAGTTGGAGTTAAATAACCCATCTCTCCCAGTGTACTGTAAAATCCATGCAGATGGGGCCTCCATGGGCCTTGTTCTCTGCCTTTTGCTCTGCACCTGCCGTGGGACCTGGCGGGTGGCAGGGCTCAGGCCTTCCGGGTAGCGAGTCCTCACGGTAACGACTCGGCTGCCCACCTGGTGGGCTCTGCTCTTTGCAGGTGGCCTGGACGTGAAGTCTCAGGAAGCAGCGCTTCGGGCAGCGCCTGACATCCTCATCGCCACACCGGGCCGGCTCATCGATCACCTCCACAACTGCCCTTCCTTCCACCTGAGCAGCATCGAGGTGCTCATCTTGGATGAGGCCGACAGGTGCGCCTGAAGTGCCGGGGTCCCCAGGGCCCAGCCCTGGATGGGAACCTGCACTCCACATGGTCCCATGTGGCTCTCAGCAGTTCAGCTGTTCACGTTTGCGCCTTTGTCCATCTTCGCCCAGATTATCCGGCTCTCTTTCTCTCTCCGTAATGGGATGGTTAAGAGAGAAGGCAGGTCAGATTTTGGCTCTGTCACTTCCTGAGATTGGGAAGCAGTTATTTAGATTCTCAAAGCAAATCCTTTTTGTTTATAAGTGAGGGTTAAGTACCCAACCTCATGGTGTTAAGGATTCAAGGAGTAACTCCGGTAAAGTGCCTGTGTGCCTGGTGAGGATTCAGCCAGCAGCCTCGATTACCTGAATTTCTCAACTGTGATAATGACATTGTGTCTATGTAGGAGAGAATCCTTGTTCTTAGGGAAAGTATGCTGAAGTATTTAGGGGTCAGGTGTTGTGATACCTGCAACTTAAAAGCAATTCCACAAAAGAAAAAAGAAAGATGAAGCAAATGTGGCCAGGTGGTAATTCTTGATGAATCCAGGTAAAAGGGTAAAGTAACACTCATAAAATAAGGAAATACATGAGCTTGAAACATAACTGGTGATGATATGCAAACATCATCTGTCTGATGTTTCCTGTGCTTCGTTGATACAGACGCAAGCCCAGCCCAATTTTGTTGACCTTTCCTCTCCCCTGTTGGCCAGGATGCTGGACGAGTACTTTGAGGAGCAGATGAAGGAGATCATCCGAATGTGCTCCCACCACCGTCAGACCATGCTGTTCTCAGCCACAATGACAGACGAGGTGGGCCGCGGGGAATGGAGAGACAGCACTGGGGCTCCTGGGCTGGGCTGGGGCAGCGTCTCCCTCCTTCTCTCCTGCCCCCTGGCAGGCCAGTCAGCTTCCCTGTCTTTGTGGCTGGCAGGTGAAAGATCTGGCATCTGTCTCCTTGAAGAATCCCGTCCGGATATTTGTGAACAGCAACACGGATGTGGCCCCCTTCCTGCGGCAGGAGTTCATCCGGATCCGGCCAAACCGGGAAGGGGACCGGGAAGCCATTGTGGCAGGTGCGAGCTCGGGGAGGGCAGGGTGCTCAGCGCCCCTGAGCGTCACACCGAAGGGCTGGTTTCTCCCCCGGCACCAGCTCCTCCATCCCGTCTCCCCCAGTCCCGTGCCTAACCAGGAGTGCTTCCCCTCTCTCTTTCATCCCCTCACCTCCCTTCGGCCATCCAGCCTTCCTTATGTCCTGCTGAACCCCTGGACACCTCCCCCGGTGGTCCCTCTGGCTCTTCGCCCAGGCCACTACAGCATCTCCTGGCTTGTTGCAGCAGCCTCTTACCTGGCCGTCCGCTTCCACCCTGTCTCTTCTCCACACTGCAGATCATTAAAGAGGATCGTTTACAAACAAGCATTCACCCCTGTTTCTTTGTTATTGAACCTCTCTGCCATCTCCCATCGCTCTTAGACTGAAATCCATGCTCCCTAGCGAGTCCTGTAAGATCTTCTGGACCTGCCCCTGCTTGCCTGGAGCCCCTGGCCTTGGAGCCTTAGCTCACGGTTTTCCAGTCATACTCGATTGCTTTCACTTTCACAAACCCAGTGAGCTTTTATGTTTGACTGAATCTTTACATTTGATCCTCTGCCTGAAATCCTCCCCCAGATCTTCTTGGAGATGAGCCTGTCTTGTCCTTCAGCCTAACGTCACCTCCTCAGAGAGGCCGGCCCTGAAGCGGCCCTGGCTTCCCTGCTTCTGTCCGGCAGTTGAAGCTCCACACAGTGGGGCCCAGGCACAGCAGCCACGCCGCGGGCGAGGAGCAGGATGTGCGTGGAGGTGGCTGCTGGCTCACTCTTGTCTCCCTGGCAGCTCTGTTGATGAGAACCTTCACCGACCATGTGATGCTGTTCACCCAGACCAAGAAGCAGGCCCACCGCATGCACATCCTTCTGGGGCTGATGGGGCTGCAGGTGGGCGAACTCCACGGCAACCTGTCTCAGACGCAGCGGCTGGAGGCCCTCCGGTAAAGTCTCGGGGGCTGAGGCTCCCACCCGTCCTTCAGAGAGGGCTGTCTTCATCCCAGAGAGGGGAGGACACCCAGAGGTCGTGGTACAGTAACGGCAGGGCACACAGCAGGTTCCCCTCTCAGACATTCTAGCCTAACCATTGTAGGGTCATGTCTCAGATAGGTTCAGAACTTTGACTTTGTAGAAAGTGATACCCTTGCCCCAGGACTTAGAGCCTGGGGTCTGCTGATGGCGTCAGAGAAAGAAATTCCGACTTGGGAAGAAGCAGTTTCTGATCTCTGCAGCCGTTCCAGAGTGGTGGACGTCCCCAGGTCTGCCAGAGCAAGATCCTGAATTGAATCCAGTAGCTATTTCTTGAGCTTTACTTTGCCAGACCCTGTGCTTTCCCATGTGATTTCTTACTTAATTCCCACAGAATGGGATCAACTTGGTAGGCAAGGAGGTACTCTTTAGAAGACCCCACCTGTCCCTATTCATCATCACAGGCAGTTGAGAGTTGTTTTTCTTTTTTTTTAAATTAATTTACTTATTTGGCTGTACTGGGTCTTAGTTATGTTTAATTGCAGCATGTGGGATCTAGTTCCCTGACCAGGGATTGAACCTGGGCCCCCTGCACTGGGAGCTCAGAGTCTTAGCCACTGGACCACAAGGGAATCCCCAGAGTTGTTTCTTAAAGGCTGCCTTGAATGCTGAGGTATTTGCATATGCTGCTTCTTATAGTCTAGCTCTGTGGTTACCGAGCTTCCATGTTCATAGGAATTTCTGCTTAAAGTGGTATACACAAAACTATGTTTGTTGTGTGTTGTGGGATGTTTGGGGGGCATATAAGTGTTGTTAGGCTGACATGTAGGACCTGTCCCCACCGTGATGGTCTGTACTCCGCTGCTTGACTCCAGAAGGGTTTGTGTGCTCGTTGTGGGTTCAGACCCCTGCAGAGCGTTGGGGTCAGGTGTTCAGAGGAACATGTTTGTGGCTGTTTCCAGGCGCTTTAAAGATGAACAGATTGACATCCTCGTGGCCACCGATGTAGCAGCTCGTGGACTGGACATCGAGGGGGTCAAAACGGTGAGCAGGCTTCTCTTTCCTTGAGCTTCTGGTGGACTCCTCTTGCCTCCTTGTGCCCTCCTCTCCCTGCCGGCTCCCAGACCTGACTGATGCTCAACTTTGGCCTTCCAGGTAATCAACTTCACCATGCCCAACACCATTAAGCATTACGTCCACCGGGTGGGGCGCACAGCTCGTGCCGGCCGGGCCGGGCGCTCGGTCTCTCTGGTCGGGGAGGAGGAGCGGAAGATGCTGAAGGAAATTGTCAAGGCCGCCAAGGCCCCTGTGAAGGCCCGCATTCTGCCCCAGGGTGAGCAAGCACTGGTGCAGCAACCCAGGATGGCTTGGGGGGGCGTGGGGCGGGCAGGGTCCTCGATCAGACCCAGGAGGGAGGGGCAGGGGACAGAAGGTGATGGGTAAGAGCAGGTGCTTTGCTGTTAGGAGCCAGATCAGAATCCCAGCTCCGCCACTTGGTTGTTGAGGAGTCCTGGGCAGGTCTCCCCTCGCCTCTGTGTGAAAGGGAATGAGGGAAGGCTTGTGCCCCAAGTGCTTATTCACAGCATTTGCCAGCCTTTGGGCAGAGAAGCTGCCTTTTTAAGGTGCCACCCCAGTTAACCCTTCCCTTCTTCCAGAGAGTGAGGAGGAAGTCAGTGCTCATTCTTTTTGGATGGCTTTCATTCTTTTTGTTGTTCTCATCCAAAAGGGTCATATAAAGCGCATCCTTACAAATTTTTTTTTTTTAAGTTAGAAAAATAATATGTATTCAGTGTTGGAAAAAAATAAATAAGAGTGAAAATGTGATTGTAGGAACTTCCCCAGCAGTCCAGGCTTCCCGGGTGGCTCAGTGGTAAAGAATCTGTCTGCAAATAAGGAGATGCAGGTTCCATCCTTGTGTCGGGAAGATTCCCCTGGAGGAAGGCATGGCTACCAACTCCAGTATTCTTGCCTGGAGAATTCCACGGACGGGGAGCCTGGCGGGCTACAGTCCATGGGATCACAAAGAGTCAGATACGCCTGAAGTGACTGAACACACACACCCTAGGGGGGTTCAGTTCTTAGGACTTTGCCTTCCAGTGGAGGGGGTGTGAGTTTGATTCCTCGTCAGAGAGCTAACATCTCACATGCATTGCAGCCAAAAGCCAAAATGTAAAACAGAAGCAATATTGTAACAGATTCAATAGACCTTAAAAATAGTCCACATCAAGAAAAAACATCTTAAAAAAAGTAATTGCATATGAAAGAGCTCACCGCTTGTAGCATTTGATGTACATCTTTTCAAACCTTTTTTCCCATTCATGGGTCTTTTTTTTTCCCTTTCATTTAAAAGTTTTTCATTTGATTCATTCAGTCTATTGCTCTTTATTGTATTCTAGGTATTGGGGATACAACAGGAAACAAAGCAGCTGCCTTTGATGAGAAAAAGGCACAATAAACAAGCTAATAGTAGATGTGATTGAGAACGACAGGAGAAGTGACTATTCTTGAAAAGCTGTTGGGAAAGGACTCTGAACAGATGGCATTTGAGCTGAGTCCTAGATGATCAGAATGAGGTGGGGGTGGTCTGGGGACAGAGTGTGCCAAGCAGAGAAAACCAGGGCAAAGATTCAGAGACAGGAACACACCTGGTGTGTGGGCAGAAGAGGAGGGCCAGAGGCCCAGGGCCTGTGAGCACGCAGCAGACGGGTCAGAGAGGCCGGAAGGGCCGTGCCGAGGGGCTCAGGTTTTATTCCAGGAGCATCAGAAAGCCTTCGGGGAGGTGTTAGGCAGAGAAGCCACACATTTAAAAAAAACACTTTGTCACTAAATACCCCCCTGCATTATTTTCATCAGTTACACCATATTCATCTTTATTTTAAAATCTTTTTTGTTCTTTTCCCTTGAGACGTCATCCTCAAATTCCGGGACAAGATTGAGAAAATGGAGAAAGACGTGTATGCAGTTCTGCAGTTAGAGGCGGAGGAGAAAGAGATGCAGAAGTCGGAAGCCCAGGTGAGTCGCTCAGTGAGCAGACCACGCAGACCCCTGCTGGTCTGCCGTCTGCTGGGCTGTGTCTGCCAAACGTACCATCAGAGCCCCAGGCGTTTGCAGGCCGTGGCTTCCTGCAGTCGCCGTGTTCTGTGTTACCAGATGTGGGTTTCATCCTTCTGCTGTCCCCACAGATCAACACAGCACAGCGGCTCCTGGAGAAAGGGAAGGAGGCATCAAACCCTGAACCCGAGAGGAGCTGGTTCCAGACCAAGGAAGAGAGGAAGAAGGAAAAAAGTATGTCGGGGAGGTTCCTCCAAAAGCTAAACGTGGAATTACCATCGGGCCCAGCAGTTCCACTCCTAGGTCTCTGCCCTAAATAACTGAAAACAGGGACTCAAACAGATGCTTGTATGCCAGTGTTCATTGAAGCATTATTCACAATGGCCAACGGGTGGAAACAACCATGTCCATCAGCAGATGTGTGGATACACGAAATGTGGTATGTGCGTATAGTGGGGTATTACTCAGCCATAATGAAGTTCTGGTACATGCTGCAAGGAGGATCCTCGAAAACATGCTAACTGAAATGGTCCAGACACGAAGGGACCAATCTTTAAGATGCCATTTATATGAGGTACCTAGAGACAAATCCATAGACACAGAACTTACTAGAGGTTGTGGGCAAGGAGTTGCTCCTTAATGCTCCATTTGGGATGATGAAAGTTTTAGAAACAGATGATGGCAATGGTTGTACAATATTGCGCCATTAATGCTACTGAATTGTACATTAAAGAATGGTAAAATGGCAAATTTTATATATATTTTGCTCTAATTAAAAAAAAATAAGTTGGATATATATATATATTTCCTTTCTTTCTCCCTTTTAGAAACAAACATGAATTCATGTTCTACACCTTGCTTTTTTCCATTTATTTTGTAGTTTGGAGATCATTTTATATAGGCACATACATAGCTGCCTTTTCTTTTTTTTAATGATTGTGGTCTTCTCCATCATATGGGCGGATTATAATTTATTACTTTTCCACTGAGGGACACTGAGATTGTTTCCTATCTTTTGCTATTATAAACAAGTGAATAGCTATATAGATGTCCTTTCACGATTAAGCAAGCATATTTGATTTGCAAGGTAAGTTCCAGAAAGTGAAATTATATATCAGAGGATATGTGTATTTATTATGTTGTAAGGGGTTGCACAGTTACCTTCCAAAGAGGTTGTACCAGGAATTTAAGAAACACTGCCTTTATGTTATGGGACCAAACATTAAGGTATCTGTATGTATGTTAAGTCTCTGTTATAAGGAGGGTTAAAACTGTATTGTGGGAAGGTATGGGGAGTATGTCTTTCATAACAAGAGGCAGATAATGAATGTCTCAAGTGGATTAATTAAGAAATAGTGGAATAAACATGTTATTTAGTGAGATGGAGGTAACCACCAGAAGAGGAAGTGGTTGCTTCTTTTCATTTTAAGACCTTAAATGTATCACTTTAAAATATGTGCAGTTACTGTGAGTTTAAAAGAAAAAAACATTTTATAAAACGGTACCTGAAATTTCATGCTCTCTTCTCATCCTAGTTGCCAAGGCTCTGCAGGAGTTTGACTTAGCCTTAAGAGGAAAGAAGAAAAGGAAGAAGTTTATGAAGGAAGCCAAGAAAAAGGGGGAGATGACAGTGAGTGGCCTCCCCTTTGGAGCTGGATCCCTGCCTAGGGACCTGGTCAGGGCTGCCTCGTCCGTTCCATACATACACGTCATCCTTCTCCCCAGGCGGAGGAGAGATCCCAGTTCGAAATCCTCAAGGCACAGATGTTTGCTGAGCGGCTGGCCAAGAGGAACCGCAGAGCCAAGCGGGCCCGAGCAATGCCTGAGGAGGAGCCAGTGAGGGCGCCTGGTACGTAGATGGGGAGCCTGAAGGAGCTGGTAGGAAGGACCTGCCTGAAGCCTGTGCTTGTGGTCAGGGAGGAAACAGGAGGGAAGATGATGCCAAGGGCCCACATCTTTTGAGTAATGAGCATGTGCCTGCATGTACAGTGTCCTTCATTGGCTCCAAGTGGTGCAGTGGTTGGTGGGTACAACTAGGATTTGAACCCCAGTCTTTCTCATTCTTGGGCTTCCCTAGTGGCTCAAATGGGAAAGAATCCACCTGCAATGCAGGTGACCCAGTTTGATCCCTGGGTCGGGAAGATTCCCTGAAGAAGGGAATGGCAGCCCACTCTAGCATTCTTGCCTGGAGAATCCCATGGGTGGAGGAGCCTGGCGGGCTACAGTCCTTGCGGCCTCAGTCGGACGCTACTGACCAACTAACACTTGCTGTTTCTGGAGCCTAGATGTCTACCAGCTGCTACTGGAGGAGTGGGTCAGGGTAGAATGATGTGAAGACACTTTTGGCCCATTTTATGTTTAGGTGGTCCATTCCACCTTTGGGGTCCTTAAGCATCCTCCCCTCCCACCCCAACCTGGTACTTTTGATTCCTTATCCCTTCTTTGCTGGGATCTGCTGTGTCACTTCCATGTCATTCAAACATCAAGCCGGAGCATCCACTAAAGTTGGAACCTTGAGCATAAGGGGATTTAAGAGCTTGGGACAAAGAAACCTTATCTAACCCATTCTTTCTATGTGCAGCAAAGAAGCAAAAGCAGGTGAAGAAATCAGTATTTGATGAAGAACTCACCAACACGAGCAAGAAGGCCCTGAAACAGTATCGAGCTGGGTAGGGTTTTAAGTCATCATGGAGCTCTTGGTTTTCTGATGAAAGCTGTGAATTTTCTCCCTTGTTCCCCACTCTTAATTCTCGTATACCTACAGATTAATAATACAGGCATACCTCATTTTATTGTACTTAGTGCAGCAACCCTGCGTCATCAGATGATGGCTAGCTTTTTTAAAAAATTTTTTAGCAATAGAGTTTTCTTATTTTTATTTAGTTTTTATTTTTTGGCCGCACTGCATGGCTTGCAGGATCTTAGATCCCTGACTAGGAAACGAAGCTGGGTCCCAGCAGTGAAAGCAATATGTCCTAATTACTGGACCACCAGGGTATTCCCAGTAATAGAGTATTTTTTAAATTAAGATATGAGCATTGTTTTTTAGACATAATGTTATTGCACAGTTTAAATAGATTCTAGTGTAGTATAAACATAACCGTTACATGCAGTGGGAAACCAAAAAAAAAAAAACAAAAATCCAAACTCACAGTACCTTTGAGGTCTGCCTGTATATAATTTCAAGGGCTCCCATCTACCGCCTACCTGAGCCCATCTGTGGGTCCCAGGGTGAGAGTGAGGGAAGTGTGAAGCCCCTTCTGCCTTGGAGGTAAAATAGCACATTATGGTTTGGAAGTATAGCTTCCCTCAGGGGAGGAATAGAACACAGAGGGCTGTGGTGTGCTCTGGAGTGTGTTCCTCCCCACATCCTCTGGGCTGGGGTTGGCGGCTGGGTAGACTAAGTTATGCAAGTAGTTTTTTAATATACACAGGAAGGAAGGGCCTCTTCCAGTCTTGCTTTAGAGCTGGGTCCTGACTTTGATAAACCCGCATCATCAGGTGGAAAAGCACAGACTTAGAACCTTGGGCCCTAAAGATGACGCATCTGTGGGTGTGGGAGCTGGTGGTGGGGGTGGCGAGACACTGCCGCTTGTCCACCATCCTGCCGTCTTCTCGTTCACAGCCCCTCCTTTGAAGAAAGGAAGAAATTGGGGTTGCCCCACCAGAGACGAGGAGGAAACTTTAAATCTAAATCCAGGTAATGTTTACAGTTTTGGAGGGCTGGAGGCTACGAGTGGGGTTAGAGAAGAAAGCTTTTCTGGGAAAGGAGCTTCTCCTTCCTGTCTGGGCTTGTGGGTTGGTCTTTGTTTACCCTGCTCATTTTCTTCATAGGTACAAGAGGAGGAAGTAGCCGTGGTGAGCTGAGGAAGTTGATTGGGCAGCTCTTAGATCTCTTCCTTGTGGGAAGTCATCCTGGCTTGGTCTGTCTCCTCTCTGTAAAAAACATTCTTTAAAACTTTAGTAAGTCTTTACTTTAGTTAGTATGTCATTTGTACATTAAAGAAAGGGAGAAACTGGAGGTCGTGGACATTTATGTATGTTTTCTGAGCATCCTTGTCAGCCAATTTTCCTTTTTTTTTTTTTAAGGCTTTCTTGATTCGCTTTCACATAAAGAAAATACCAAATGGAGGAAGTGTTTTGGGGAGCGTCGAGACCACTGTAGTTGTACATCTGTCTCTTCCCTCAGTGTCACCTACTAGCTTGGCACTGCTATATATACTCGGAACGTATCTCTGTGCTTGGAGAGGAGCTGGATGTGGAGTAGAGAAGCTCTTACTAGAAGTTCTCTTTCAATGTCCTAGAATGAAAATCTGTTATTTATTGAGCCCCAGCTGAGCACCAGATAATTGTGCACCGAGCACTGTCTCATCCAACTCACTACACTCCTATGAGGCAGGTACTGTAATCCCCATTTTACAGATAAAGAAATGGAGGGTTAGAAAGATGGGAGTATCTTCCAAAAATTATCCAGCTGGGAATTCAGGTTTTCGAAATCAGGGTGTACCTGGACCTATAAAGAGTACCCGACTCTTTACAATGATGTGGAAAATGGTACTGGAGAGATGGACGCTCAAAGGGAACAGAAAGAATACTAGATAAATTAACTCTTTGTTGTAAAAAACAGCCTGTACCCTGTAGAATGATGGTTCTTTTCCTTTTCTGAATCACAGTTCCCTTTGACAATTAGATGAAGCCAGGGGAAAATTGTGATTGTCGTTTGTCATATATAATTTCAAGTTATAATTAGTTATCCAGTGGCACACACCCTTACCTGACTTACCGGCCAGAAACAGCAACAACAAAAAACACAAAACCCCTCCCTTCTGCAGAAGATGAAGGGCCTCCTTGTAGGCAGTGCACCCATCCCCATCCTCACCGTCTCACGTTGCCTGAGCTGCTTTTAACAGTTACGGAGGACAAACACAGACCACTGATTTTCTCATTGTTTTTATTAATTGGCTTTATAGGCTAAAGTGCATAGTAAAGACAAAAAAGGAAACGTATACATAGCAAAGGGATGTTTTCTCGCAAACATTAGAAAGACCTGAGATGCCTAAGTGTCAGTTCTAGGGAACACTGGACTGAGGGTGTATGTACGCAGGCCACAGACTTGGGGGCTGGCTTCTGGTGTGGACCTGGGACCTGCAGAAGCTGCTGGCACGCTAACCCTGCCCAGGTAGAAGCTGCAACAGAGGGTGTTGGGACAAAGGGTCACACTTTGGACAGGTGCTTCTGCTACCAAATGAGTCCAGTTCCACTCAAGGCCCTGGGGAACCAGCACAGCTACTGAACCTCCCCTACTAAAGGGAAAGTAACCTCCACCATCCCAAAGTGCAAGTCACAGGAAGGGTACGGGGGTCACTCAGCCTAGGCCTGCTGCACAAGCCCCCAGCCGTGGGGTCACACCTTCCCCCACCATCAGTGAATATGTAACTGGGTCATGATTGGTCCGTGAAGTCTCTGTCTCATCACATGCCTCCCTCTCCTGGAACGAAGGTGCCCAAGAAGAGGAGGGGTTCTTGTGCTCCTTGAAATGATAAGCAATTCACAAACAACAACTCTGGGCCTCTGTTTATTAGAGCAGAAGTCAGCCTGCAAGTTAGGGCCTGCCAATTTAGAATGAGTCTGCTTCACTGAGCTCACATCTGCCTCTGGAGCACTGCAGAGAAAGAACATCTGATTGAGTCAGGACCCAGAGACACTACAGGCGGCCCTGGGTGGAAGCCCAAACATGCTCCAGGCAGTCTGTCCACTAACTTGTAGGAGAGAAAAAGAAGAGAAATCTGTTAACTTTGCTCTCGGTTCTGGAGGTAAAGTGCTTACTCTAGCGCAGGGGTAAATCTAGAAACAAGTGTGGGCAAGCCCTAAAAGTGGATCCTTAAATAGGTGCTAAGACTAAAGACAATAATAAAAAACAAACCAGTTCCTTCGAGAAGGAGCTGGCCCCAGCCCTGTGGTGGCCAGGGCAGAAGGCAGTGGGCTGCCACCTTCCTACATCATCCTCCGGATCTCCTCATAGTTCATCAGGTTGTTGGCCGTGTCCGACCAGGCAGGGTGCTGGGCTCCATCCATCTCAGAAGCAAGCCGATTGCTCCTTTCCAGCGTGTGGTTCTGCCCCCCGATCACCTCCCGACACTCGGGGCACGTGGCCCTCTGCATGGCCCCCCCACAGTCGCCAATCGCGTAGATGTGGCCATTGGGGCACTTGAACCAGTGGCCACGAGGGTAGCCCATGGCTGTGACGATCTGCACGCGCTCTTCCTCTGAGATGCCCAGGCCAGAGCAGGGAAGAGTGGCTTTCAGAGCTTCCATCTTTCTCTGCACGAGCTGTGCATCCTGCTGGGTGAACTTACATGTTCTCTCCAGGATGTTCCGGACAGTGCTCACCTCTTCAGCGACGCTGCCTCTCACCTTCCCCTCGGCCATCTTGCAGCGGGTCAGGAGGGTCACCAGGTATCTGAGCCTCTGGATTTCACTTTGGAGGTCATCCAACTCCTGGCTGCTGAAGCTCAAACGCTTCTTGGCGAGCCATTCGTGAACCTGGTCTAATCGAGTCCTCACTTTGTTTTGCTCTGAGACATCCACTTTTTTCAGGGAATCATACAGGCCAGCCAGGTGGTCATAGAAGTTGATATAATTCTCAACAAGGCCCAGGTCCTTCACTGATAGATTTTTCTGGGCCAGCTTCTCTTTCAACTTCAGGAAATCTTCAGGGAGCAGCTGGCAGAGCAGGTTCTTCCCCTCCAGTACATCTGTAAGTCGCTTCTGGTTGACTGCTATCTCCCCTGCTGAGCCCAAGATCTTTTCCTTAACGACTTCAATCTCTTCCAGGCACTGTTTGAGGCTGGTTCCATATCTCAGATTTTTGCGGATGGGCACCTGGCAGATAGGGCAGACCTTCAACTTGATGGCAACTTCATCACCCTGCTCGTTCATGTAGCGGTCTAGGGCTTGCACTTCAAAGATGTGGCTGCAGTCTTCCAGCTGTACAAAGCGAGCATCTGGCTCATCCTCAGAGCCAAAGAAGATCTGGGTGACTTCTTCCTGGTGGCAGACACGGCACTTCTTGGGGCATGGTTCCCCACACAAACCAATGCAGGGGTGGCCACAAGCCAGCAGCTTGGTACAAGGCACATAGCAGGGTGGGCGGTTACAGGGCTCACAGCAGAGCCTGGTGCACTGGTAGTGCCGGCAGCGCCACGTGCAGGGCTCCACGCAGGGCGTGCACAGCTCCCCACACTTCTTCTTGCACTCGCTGTGGACGCAGCGGTTCTGACAGGTCCGCTGGCAGGGTGGGCACTCGCCAGTGCAGGGCTCCTGGCACTTGTGTGAACAGATGAGCAGGCGCTTGCAGGGCTGCTGACAGCGCTCGTGGAAGCGCCCTTCAAAGCAGCTGTGGCAGGAGCCGGGACACGGATGCCCGCAGTCCAGGATGCTGCCACACTTGGTGGTGCACTTCACTGGCAGGCCGTACTTGAGGTCTTCCACACTGCCACACTTCACCTGCTGTCTGTGCCCACACTTGAGCTTCACGGTGACCATTTCTGAACACAGCCGCACACAGTCTTCACCACACGTGTGGCTGCACCTGTGCCCACATTTTAGGACCTTGGGGCAAGGCTCCTGGCAGCAGAAATCTGACTCAGGCACAGAACACGGGACCATCTGTTTATGGCCGCACCGGAGGATGGTTTTGGGCATCTTCACCTGACAAGGCTGACACTCCTGGGAGCAGACAAGAGGGCACCGATGGCCATCCTGGCAGATCACCTTCTGGCAGGGCTTCATGCACTGGAACTCCTTGTGTGAGGAGTCATAGGGGTGGCAGGCTCGCGTGCAGACGTGCCCGCAGCCCAGCCGGAACTCACAGGGCAGGCTGCAGCCTCCTTCGGGCACTTTTTGGAAGTCAGAAGCTTTGGAAACTAAAGTGTGAGTATCGGGGTGGTTCTGGCAGCAGAGCCGGAGGGCAGAGCCGATTTGATTGTTCTCTCGAAGGGTGTGGATGATCTTGCTCCACAGGGGCACCTTGGCCAGCATCTGCATGTTCCCAATGCAGTACATGCCCTTCTTGGCGCGGGACAGGGCCACGCAGATGCGGTTGGATATCTGGAGAAAACCCACCTTGCCTTCCGGGTTGCTGCGCACGAGCGAGAGGAGGATGATGTCATTCTCCTCCCCCTGGTACTTGTCCACCACGTGGACCCTGACGCCGGCGAAGGTCTTGGCAGGCATGAGTTTGCGCAGGCAGAAGAGCTGCCCGGTGTAGGTGGTGAGGATGGTGATCTGGGAGGGCAGGTACTCCTGGCACAGGAAGTACTTGCAGAGCTCCACCACAAAGCGCGCCTCGTGCTGGTTCTGGTGGCTTTTGCCTTCTTGGATTTCCTGTTCAGGAAAGGTGTGCTCTACAAAGAAAAGGTTGGAAGAGACCCCCTGGAAAGACAAAGAAGACACATGTTAGGTTTACTCACGGCAGCTTTTTCAAGCTTCATGTGTGCTGGCCACTGGCCCTGTTCCAGGGAGGAACCTTAGAAGGCTTCTGTATACTCCGTACCACAATCTTTAATTTATGAGCATCTGCTGTGCTGACTGCTTTATATACATTAGCTCCTGCAATACGGTAATGTGATCAGGCAGCAACCATTATTCTCACCGTACAGAAGACCCTGACCCTTAGAACATATAGTTTGGTAAAGGCGACACAGCTACTAAATGGCAGAGCTGGGATTCAAAAACCCAGGTCTGTGTTCTCAACCTCTGTACCACTCCTCTTCTTAATAACTAGCTTCTTACTGTTTGGGGTTTTTGGCTTGTTTGTTTTGCTTTGTTTTGCCGCTGCTCGGCTTGTGGGATCTTGGTACCCTGATCAGGGGGAGAATCTGGGCCCTGGCAGTGAAAGCACCAAGTCCTAACCACTGGACTGCCAGGGAATTCCCAACAGCTAGCTTTGTAGAAAGCTGGCTGTATACCCTTCTGAAAGCCCCTCTTCATCCTGAGGAAAAGATAACCTCCTAGGTTGCTGACAGCATCAGAGAAAGATCAGGTAAAGCAGATTCACCTTAATCTTCTCATATTTGAGAACAGAAGGATGGTTTTCCAGATCCTGGTAAATGTGAGGAGTCAAAAGTCGGGCAATTTCAGGACGCATGCGGTGCTGAAACAAGACATGTATATCATTAAACACATTGGCAGAGAATAAATGGACGGTTTTCTAGAGACTAAGCTGCTAGTGGAAAATCTGGGGAGATG
The DNA here is from genome assembly GCF_019320065.1 of Cervus canadensis. Classification (NCBI taxonomy): domain Eukaryota; kingdom Metazoa; phylum Chordata; class Mammalia; order Artiodactyla; family Cervidae; genus Cervus; species Cervus canadensis. The sequence goes on from NC_057395.1 coordinate 75,736,206, forward strand.
ACATTTGAAAAGAACAGGGAGAAAACAGCAGAAGAGAAACAGCTCCTTCATCTGACACAAACTCACCCCAGGCTGGTCTCGTGTTATTTTCAAACAGAAAAGATAATCAGACAGAGTCATTTCATTACTAAACTAGCTTTATTTTATGAAGGCAGTTGGCAGGCTGCCAGGAGCCTTCACCTGGACATTTGGTAATAATGAAGATCTAGCTTCTCACCTGGTAATTCAGACGGACAAAAGGAATGTTTACTTTCACCAGCCGTTCAAAGAGGGACACCTCCAAGTTGAAATTCTTGGCCAGGTCATACACATTGGCGCTGGGGCGCAGCTGAAAAGAGAAACATGGCTGAGGATTGTCCACTGAAAATGCATGTTAACCATCCACCCATCCACCCACCTATCAAATGTTTTTCAAGTGACCTCTGGGTTCCAGGCTCGGCTTCAGATGATAACAGGCTCAGGGAAAAGAGTGACAAAGACCGTGAAGCCAAGAAGTAAGGGTGATGTGACGGAACGTCTGGGCGTGGAGTTTCTTTACATAGGTCTCCCTAAGAGTGACATCTGAGTTGACACCCGCATGCAGGAAGCTGGTAGTCATTCAAAAAGGAAGCCGTAAGAGGAAACAGAAAGGACAGGAGTTGGAACACAGCAAATGAGATAGATGGTGGTGTGAGGTGAGGTCAGAGAAACAGGCAGTACTCTGAGAATGCAGGTCTTTGTAGGCCACTTTAAGATGCTTGATTTTTACATTAAGTTCAATGGGTAACCACTGAAGGGTTTTAAGCTGGGGAGTAACATGACCTCATTTGAGTTTTTTTTTTTTAATTCACTTTGGTTCCTTTATGAGGAATTGATTACAGCATGGCAAAAAACAGAAGCAGTGGGATGGGGAGCATGCTGTTTTACCAGTCCACTTAAAATGCCAAGGTAAATTAAAAACAGCAAAGAGGCCAATTGGAATCAATGACGCTATCTCTAAAATACGCCCCAAATCTAAGACCTGCTCTTACACTGGACATGGGAGGTGAGGAAAAGAGGAATCACAGAAAGCCACCAACAAGCCTGAAGATGGAGGAAGGAATCAGAGGCCAGGGTCTTCCTGTCTGATTCCACCCCTGCAGAGTCAGCTCACCTTCCAGAGGGCCCAGGCCTACCTGCTGGTGGTCCCCAATCAGAATGAGGTGCTGGCAAGCTTTGCTCAGTGTGGCAATGGTATGGGCCTCAAGGACCTCTGCAGCCTCTTCCACGATGACGATCCGGGGCTCCACCTTCTGCAGGATCTGGCGGTATTTGGCAGCACCTTGAGCCAAGAGAAGAAAGAGACCCCTCTGAGTGGACATACTGGACCCCCTGTGTCACTGGGCTTTTGGACTGGTGCACCCCGAGCCTGGCTCTATTCCAACTGAGTCCTCCCATCCACCCAGGGCTCTGAGGACCACGGGACGAAAAAGAGTGCTGCTGGACAGTCTCCAGAGAAGCAACATCCCCATGCCATCACTACTGAGCACTTGCTTTCATTGCGTTTGGAACCTCGGCAATGGGATCATCAGCTGCTGAAGTTCCAAACGCAATGGAAGCAAGAGAGTGAATTTCACCAAGAGAATCCAAAACAGAGCTTGCTCTCAAGAGCTCTTCCTGGTATTTTCCTCTAACCTACTAAAGAAGTTTCTCTTTACCTGTCCCAGATAACCTGATAGGCATCTGGCACCAGCAGTAAACTCCATGCTTTCTTACCTGTGGTTGTCATTCCTACAACCTGGGCATCTTTCAGGATGTGCAGGTCTTCCTGGAGTCTCAGCTCAGCCATTCTCTCTGCTGACGTGCGGTACTGGCGTTCATAGTTGAGGATCTTTCGGCGGGTGTCAGCCTGGTACATCTGCAGCCACAGCCTGAAGAATGAGGGAGAGGAAGCCATGTGCTCTTTGAGATGTGGTGGAACCCCCTTCAGTGTGCCCTGTGCATAAGTGGAACCTACACCCTAGAGGAGGTTGCAGGCCACAGAGAAAGAAGACAAGACCCAGATGTGCAGGGACCGGAGAGTCCTGCACAACAAAAAGTGCCCAACAAAACATATGTGCAGAGGATGTATGTAAGTGGTCAGGAACCAAGGAAGGAGGGGGATAAAGAACAGATGCTAATTACTGGACAAGAGTAAAGAACTTTAAAAGCTTCAAGAAGAATTTCTCACAAATTGTCCCTACTCCATTCCTGGTAAGCCCTCTCCCCCCTTCCCCACCCTCCCCCAATTCTCCGTAAGTAAAACAGATGATGTCAGCACTCTTGCTCTAAAACCTTCCAACAGTCCTCTTCAGCCCTAAGAGGCCCTGCACAACCTGGCCCCTGCCTCCCTCTCTGACCTCACTCTCCATTTGTCTGAGCCATAGCCATGATGGTTGCCTTCTTTCAGTTTCTCAAACAAACATGCTCCCTCCCATCTCGAGGCCTTTATGCATATGGTCCTCACAAACTCATCTGCTCCCCTTCCCAAGTGGCCCTAAAAGGCCTACTATCTTTCAGACCTTGCCTCCAGTGTCACTTTCCTGGATAGCTCAGACCAGCTCAGCTCCCATGTTAATATTCTTAGCTCCTTGGTTCTTTCTTTCTTAGTGGTGATGCCTACTTGTAACTTTTTATTTGTGGGACAAACTAATTTGTCTCCCTAGTTAGACTCTAAATCCCATAGGGTAGAGTCAAGCATGTCTATTCTATCCCATGGCTGCATCTAGCACTCAGCTCAGTGGGAGTGCTTGATCAATCATCAGTTAGCACTAATGTTGAGGATTTGAAGGGCTTATATTCTAGAAACAGAAAAAGGACACCCTGGGGAAATTACATGGGCTGGCTGGGGGTGGGGGTGGGGGTGAGGATGGGGACAGGCACCATACCTATAAAGCTGCCAGCGAGAATTCAGGTCCAGTTGCCAAACATCCTGGATTTCATTGGCCTCGGCCTCAGTCATGGTGTTCAGCTTGCGAAGCTCAACCTTCACTTTCTTCTTCATTCTCTTTTTCTGGCTGCGCTGGGTCTGCAGATATCAATACCAGTTAGAGTCACAGAGCAGAGATGGGCCGGGTTCTAAGCCCAAGATGGGGGCCAGAGCATACTGAAAAATGGAACTGTCATCTCTGATGAACATCTCTTAAATGTCCCACACTCTCTCCACAGGTATTTCATTGCTAAATGAGTGCTCTGTAGCCAGTCTGTCTGGGTTCTAAGTCCCATCTACTGCTTATTAGTTGTGGGACCTACAGTCACTTACTGAACCTCTATGTGCCTCAGCCTTCCCGTCTGTAAAGTGGGAATAATAACAGCACCTCCTCACAGAGTGGCTGGACTGACTGAAGCAGTGAGACACATGGAAAGCACTTTAGAAGAGTGCTTGTACACCAGTTATTACTGAGGGTCTTTTGACCACAGTCTGCTTCTTATGCCTAAAACATACGTCACGACAATGGTGGAGATACGTCTCCCTCATTAAATGCTATACAAATCCTGCTAAGATGGTCTTAATGCCATTGTATCAAGATAGTATCTTAAACATGTGGGTGAAAAGCACCATTTAGGAGAAAGTACTCTTCCCTGGCTCTGTTAGAATCTGAGGCCATGAGCCTTTAGAAGGACTAGCATGCCAGATGGATGTCAAAATACTATGGACTCCTGTCTGCTTCAAAACCAAACAATTCAACTCCTCCTAAGGCCACACAGCAGAGAGATGCCCAATCCATGCTTCTATGTATTGTGATCGTGATTCTGTGCCTCACATATAGAGACGTTGAACTGAACTAGAAGATCAGGCTCAAAGCCAGAAGACTGGAGAAAGCTGCATTCAGTAAAAACCTGCCCTCAAAGTCCCTTAAGTCGTCAGTAGGGTTCAGCGCTCTTTTGTCATAGTAACACACGGTAAATTCTGAGCACCCCAGCGTTCTATCAAAGGAAGGAGCAGACAGAAAGTCTGGGCATTTATACTATTCTGGCTCTAAGAGAAATAACAAATTTCAAAATGAATGAAGGACAAACATTACATTCAGCCTACACAGCTTACTTCATTCTGTTTCACTTGAACCCTCTAAAATCCTAATGCCTGGGCTGGTTTGCTGTTGAGAATATCTTAAAAGCACCAAGCACCAAGGCCATCAGTGTCTGACCTGACTCAAATGTGCTACGCTTCTCTAAAAGTTCAAGAGAAGTCCTTGGCTACCTGCTTCCTGTTTTTCTAAGTTAGCATTTATTGGGAGGGCCCCTCTAAAAGGCCATAATTTCTATACCCTTGAAAACTGGACCTATCTTATACAAGGATTAGGTTATAAAAGGGGGAAATGAAAGTGAAAGTCACTCAATTGTATCTGACTCTTTGTGACCCACTGGACTATACAGTCCCTGGAATTCTCCAGGCCAGAATACTAGAGTGGGTAACCTTTCCCTTCTCCAGGGGATCTTCCCAACCCAAGGATCAAACCCAGGTCTCCCGCATTGCAGGCGGATTCTTTATCAGCTGAGTTATAAGGGAAGCCCTGTAAAAGGGTAAATTAAGCTAATAATGAGGATGAAGTGAATATAGTGCAACAGAAGGAGGTGAAAATCAGGTCAGGACAGAATGCTCTCAGGTCTCTCTTGGGAGAGTTTAACCCACAACCCCCTGGCGATAATAACTGAACTCCCCTTTCACACTCTGTTAGGGCTTTCGGGGACTGTGAGGAAGTGAGTTACCTCCCACTCTCCCGCAGCTTGCTCCTGTCTGGCTGCCGTCCTGGGGCCATAGTTGTCTAGCCTCATGGCCAGAAGCACTTTCGCCAACTCCTGGACCGCCCCATTCTCTTCCTTCTTCCGCCGCCGGGGCCGCACCACCTCTTCCTCCTCAATCATCCGGTCTGCCTGGATCAGGTCGGCCTCCTCTGCGATCTCGATCAGTGAGCCCTCTTCTTCCCCTTCCTCCTCCTCCTCCTCCTCCCTTTCTGCTTGGGCTAAGAGAGGAAAGCAGGCAGGACATGGATGGAGAGTCTTAACGTCAGAGGGTAAACAAGGGTACCTATGAGAGCTTAGATGCATGGAGACATTCTCCAGCTTAAAATGGTCAGCTCCGCTTAGAGAAACACAGGAGGAATGAAGGGGAGAAAGACACGTTTCCTTACCCACGTTTTTGTTACATTTAGAAAATCACATGAATGCATGCCTTTTTAAGGGAGATTTTACTTATGTAAATACATATACAAAGGAAAGTATACAACATAAATGTGCAATTTAAATAATAAAAATATATAAAATGAACATCCAGGTATCTTCCACCCAACCTAAGAAGCAGAAAGTTACCAATTTCTTTGAAGACATTTGTGGGCTGTACTAACTTGAATTTTTTATTACTTATTCCTCCCTTTTAACTTTACCATATATGTGTTGTTGTTAAGTCACTCAAATGTGTCCAACTCTCTGTGACCCCATGGACTGCCGCACACCAGGCACCCCCCAGTCCTTCACTATGTCCCAGAGTTTTCTCAAACTCATGTCCACTGAGTTGATGATACCACATATATAACGTATGTGTGTTAGTTGCTCAGTTGTGTCCGACTCTTTTCAACTCCATGGACTGTAGCCCACTAGGTTCTTCTGTCCATGGAATTCTCCAGGCAAGAATACTGGAGTGGATTGCTATCCCTTCTCTAGGATATAATGTATATATATCTCCAAATAATGCATTATCTAGCTTTGACTTTTCTGAGCTTTAAGTAAATGAAATCACATTGAATATATTTTCCTGTAACTTGCTTTTTTCATTCAGCATGTTTCTGAGAGTCATATTATATTGCTATATATGCTGTAATTCATTCCTTTTCACAGCTGTATCCATTATCTGAATAGATGGGTACAAATGTGGGTGGACATTTGAGTTCCTTATGTGGTTCTGCCAATCAATATCTCCACTAGTATCATATCAGAGTTCCCACTGCTCACATTCTTATGAATGTGACCCTTTATCAGTGTGGGATTATATCAAACATTTTAATTTTTGCCAGTCTAGTAGGTGTGTAATAGTATATTATTGTAGTTTTAATTCCTCTTGTTTCTAATGAGCACTCTTCATGTTTATTGGCCATGAAGATTTTGTGATGTGCTTCTTTAAGTCTTTAATTTGTTTTCCTATTAAGCTTTTATTGGTCTTTTTTGATTGATTATAGCTCTTTATAAATTCTGGGCATTACTTTAAAGTCTTGCTCTTCTAGTCTTTACCACATTCCACCATAAGATGTCATTCTAGGCAGACATGGACTTCTTACCTGTATTTTCAGGTACTGCTGAAGCAACACTTTGGGTGAAAGAACCAACACCCAGACCGAGAAACTCCAACATCATGGAATGTTTCCGGCCCTGGAAGTAAACCCATTCACTATCCTGAGGAAAGAAGAATTATTAGTCATGAGACTTCTATGACAACTCAGAATGAAGGAAAGGTCTTCTCAAGGAATCAAAAGGTAATTCCCCTAGAACTCTCTTAAAATGCAATGTTTGGGCCACTGGGTCTTTTAATAGGACTTGTATAGAATTTTAAAAACAAAATTTTCCTGCTTCTTTTGACAAAAGCAGGAGCTACGGGAGCAATGAGCCTGTATTCCTGACCGGCAACAAACGGCTGAAGAGGGCCGCTGCCACGCCTGCTCCCGTTTGTCTCAGACCTCACTACTTAACAAGGCAGTTAACTCGCCTGCTTCAGTCATTCATACGCTGACTGACCCTTTTTAAGTTTTTGGGTTTGAGCTACTATTTCACTGAATTCCTAGCCAACCACTTCACAGAGACTGTGTCATGGGCTTCCCTGGTGATCCGGTGGTTAATACTCCACGCTTCAACTTTAGGAGGGACGAGAGAAATCCCTGGTTGGGGAACTAAGATCCCTACAAGCTGCATGGCACAGCCAAAAGAGAAAAAAAAAATCCAGAGTATATCGGATACTTCTTATAAGATCCTTTGAATGCATTATTATTCTTCTTGTTGACTGCTGAGGGACCTGAAGATCACACTGGCTCAAGTCACACAGTCAGTCTGTGTGACAGGTCGGTCAAGTCCCAGGTCCTCTATATGTGCTAGGTTGCCTTGCTATGATTTGGTTTCATTTAACAAATACTTTGAGCACACTCATTAAGTTAACAGGTTTACAGATATTAACTTGCTTATCCAATAACAATCCTATAAGAATTAAGTTGATCTGTAAAAGACTGCCTTTTTGCAAGTTAAACTTACAAATACTGGCAATTTCATATAGTTCAACTAAATGTTATGATCCCCATGTGTGTGGTTTTTTTTTTTGCTGCACCTCATGGCATGTGGGATCTTAGTTCCCTGACCAGGGATCAAACCCATGCCCCCTAAAGTGGAAGCTCAAGAGTCTGAACCACTGGACCACCAGGGAAGTTCCTATCCCCCTTTATAAAAGAGGTAACAGGAACCAAAAACTTAAGTAACTCGCTTAGAGCAAAATCAGGATTCATATCCAGCAGACTGGCTCTAGAGTCTTATTTTTGACTAGTATATTCAGGTGACTTTCCTCCTGAGAAGGAATTTTTCATATCACAGCAGCATCATAGCAGATTGTAGCTAATACTTCAACTGCTACTTCTGCTGGAGGCTCCCTCCCAATACTGGACGAGAGATGCTTGAACCCCACAGGATGATTCCTCTACCTGGTTTGGTCCATTCATTAGGCTTTTCCAGTGCTGGGGGGAGATAAACTTCTCCAGATGCTGTTCCTGTAGCACCCCACGCATGGTACACTCCAGAGTCTGGGCCCCTTCATGCAGTTCTTGCTCTGACTCCTTCATTTGTGTCATGATCTACCAAGAGCAGAGGGAAATAAGTGGATGAAGAAGTATGTCATCATGCCCAGAACTCAGTCTCTGCCTTGAGGGAAAACAAAGGGAACACAGGAACAGCTAGTCTTAAAACCAGAGGATTAGTATCTAAAATGTCTAAAAGCTTCCTACCACTGGTAAGAAAAGGAAACAAATAATACAACAGGAAAACATACCAAGTATACTATGGTGGAGACTTCTCTTTCCCTTAGTAGTAAGAATTCAGAGTTATGGTTGGGCACAACACTGCCCAGCTAGAAGATGATATTTACCTGGCCAACAGGCTAGAAGAAGTGTTATGGGTGGTTTGGGGGAAGTAACTTTATGGTCCTGGCAGGGGCTGGGAGGCATGGTGTGCCCTTTTCTGTCCTTTCTCCATCTTGGACTACGAGGGCAAAGATCCCACCATAGGATTAGCAGAATGGAATGCTGGAAGGAACCTGGGTCCTTCCCAGGTTTGTGGAGCTTCCCTATCTCCCCTGGACTGCCCACCCACAAAGCCACCGCTGTCTTGGTTGGTTCTCCCTTGAGCAACCTCAGATCTCCGAAGCTGGGACTTACACTCATGTAGGCCCTTCGGAGGTGCATAGGGAGGTTGCGGCGGAATTCCCGCTTGTTCCGCAGCTCCCTCAGGGTGAACTGCTTCAGGATTTCACTGTTGCTCCTTCCACCTACCCGCACAATGCTGGGCTTTTGACACTTGTAGATGCCTAAGGAGCAAAGTGGAGCACGGGCAGAGTTAAGAGGAGCTATGCTGGATTCTCCTGGGTAAGAGCTGCATGTGTCTGGGGTGTTGGTGCAGCTGGTCCCTTAGGGTACAAACTGGTACTTTCAGGAAATCTACCCTACCAGTGAACAAGAAGGCCCCATAGATGACGTGACCTGCAGAGCAGTAAAGTGTGATGCTTCAGTGCAAAGGCTGTAGAATCACCTGGGGACCCAAGTCTTATCTTTACCACTTACTGCTATGTAACCTGGGGCAGGTCACTTAACTTGAGCCTCAGTTTCTTTGTCTGTGACTTGAAGACAGTAATATTTTCCCTATAGGGCTATAGTCTGGATAAACGAGAGAGTATCCTTCTAGCTTCTGGGGGGTGGGGGGGCTGGCCCAAAGAAAGCATTAGTAAATGCTCTCTATTACTCACTCTGTAGATATTCACTGATTGCTTATTCTGTGCTAGGCATGTGCTAGGCTCTGAAGCTAAAGTAGCCACAATGCAGGCTCAGTTCCTCATTTGTTCTCATGACTCACGGTCTATCAGAGAAGACACATAAACATTTTAACTTAATAAGATTTAATACTATAAATACATGCTGAAAGTGTGTTAACAGGGGACCTTAACTAGTTGGGTTGGGTAGGGATCTAATCTTTGAGGATCTAATTTAAATTGAGACTCCAGGAATACTAAAGATTTAATGTAGATGAAAGAAGGATATAAAAGAGTGGAAAATAATAGTCTAAGCATTATTTTCCAAAGAAAAAATAAATACATATTCATTCATTAATGCCATTAATATTTTTTGAATGTCTAGTATGTGTCAGGATCTGTGAATATAGAAAGAAACAGGACCAAAGCTCTTAGCGTTTATAGTCCAGGGTAGAGACACATACAAATAAATGGTTACATATGTGCCAATTAAGTCTTAGAAGAAAAGCAGGACCTGGGGCAAGAAGGAAAGTCCATATGAAGTGAGACCTGAGGAATGAGCTGGAACCATCTGGGCTGGATGCATCAAGACTGAGAGAGAGAAGAAAAGAAAAAGTACATGCTAGGCAGAGGGGACAGCATGGGCCAAGAAGAAGCTGGAGGAAGACAAGAAATTGTAGACAATCAGTGTGGCTGGAATTAGAACAAGGGAAGAGGTAGGACAAGAGCATAAGAATTAGGCTGGAGCAGCAACACACAGAGGAGGGCAAGGCTGCCCACTCCAGGATTCCTGCCTGAAGAATCCCATGGACAGAGGAGCCTGGTGGGCTACAGTCCATGGGGCCGCACAGTCAGACACAACCGAGCGACTAAGCACAGCACACAGACAACACACAGCCTTTCCTGTCATGCTAAGTATGGACTGTGGACTTTATTCAAAGTGCAACAGACAGCAACTGAAGTTGCTCATGGTTCAACTATATATGTCTTAATAGAGAAGTTTATTTTTTCAGCTGTGCTGCGTGGTTTGTGGAATTTCAGTTCCCTGACCAGGGAATGAACCTGCGCCGCGGTAGTGAAGCCCATAATCCTAACCACAGACCACTAGAGAACTCTCAACAGAGAACAATTTTGCCTACAGACATTACCTTCCAGAAACTGGTCCAAAGCATGATTAGTGTAACACACAACCAAGATGGGGAACTTCTGAACGCTAATTTGCCAAACAGGCTCGTTGGTTAGAAGGGCCTGAACAATTTTTAGACCCACATAGGTTTTGCCTAAAAAACAAGGAAAAAGGAGAGTTAAAAAACTTAGAGACTTTCTAAAAGGAGTAATTAATTACTTATAGCAAATTATTATTATTTAAAATTTTAAGGCAATACATTGAGATGGTTTAAAATCCTAGAACACAAATGGTTTTGTATCATGTTCTCCTCATTCTTATGTCTCCAGCTACCTAGTTCCTCTCTTGGAAACAACCAACATTACTAGTTTATTGCATAACTTTTCAGAGACAGTCATTCTATGCATACACAAACAAAGATGAATATACAGCCTTTTTCTAGCTTCCCCCTTCCTTTCTAAAATACAAATAGTAGCAGACTATTTTCACTGTTCTATATCTTGTTTTTTTCACTTACTAAAATTGGAGGTAGTTCTCTTTCAGCACAGAAAAAGAATCCTTTATTTTTCATAGTTGGAAGGAATTGTTTTTAGCTAGTTTTCTACTGACAGACATATATTAATACATTGCTTCCAATCTCACATGGTAAATTATTTAGAAATGCTTTTAATATACCATAGTAGACTTGCCTCTGTGATAGGAGGGAAAAAGTCACAGAAATCAACATTGGAGTTAAAGTTATGGGCTCATTAGTAAATGCTAAATTCTTACATGGTGTCAGGCTGAGAAGGTAGCCACTGTCCTCAAAAATACTCAATACTGAGTAATACAAGAAAATAAAAAATCTCAGTATAGCTGAATACTTTTCAGTATAGATAAATAAATGACAATTTCTTGCTTCCTTTTTTCCTTCAAATAGTATGTACCGGGTGCCACGTAGGCGTTAGACATGGGGTTAAGCACAAGAAACACAATGAGCACAACAGCCGCGGTTCTTACCTTCCTGGACTTACAGACTTGCAGAAGAGAGAAATAATCACACAAACAAATGTAAAAATCATACATGTGGGGAATGAGAACCACAAGGTACCAAGAAAACAACTGGGATTCTGGTCTACTCAATGAGACTAGAACAGGCTTCTAATCTGTCACTTCTGGGAAAGTGGCAACTGAGGAAGGCTGGGCAAGAGGGAAGAGGAATGGACGGGCTGGGAGGCTCCTGCCTCCTCCAGGGAGTGACGGAGGACAAGGCCTGGCTCCAGCAGCTGAGCTGAGGGGGCAGACTGGGGAGAAGTTTCAGAGGTAAACTTGATTGCAACAGGATAATGGTCGGGCTGGGGTGGGGAGTAGAAAAGAGTAATTCCTATGTGTTTAATTTGGAGTCTTGGATGGATAAGGAGACCTCCAGAGGAAAGAAAATCATAATTCAGTATTTACCCCATTCTCTCCCACTGCTTTCTTCTCCTTAGAATGGATACTTTTTGGGATTTCTACCTCCAAGATAACCCCTCTGTCACTTCCCCTCAAATTCACAGGTAGGCTCTTTTTTAGCAGCTGCATGTGTGTGTGTGTATGTGTGTAAAGCTAGTGTGAAATTACCAAATTATTACTATACTTGGAGCTAAGGAGTACCAATTCAAATGATAATATTAGGGGAAGTTATTTGGAACACACATATTCTGAATATACTAACAGCTCCTACAAATCAGTAAGAAAGGGAAACCATCCAATAGAAATGTCAAATACAAAAAAGCAATCCACAGAAGCAGTGATATAAGTAGCTAATAAAGATGAGAGGATATTGAATCTCACTCTTGATTAAAGAAATACAGATTAACCACTGTGATATACATTTCTAGAGGGCAATTTGGCACTACCTTAAAATTACAAATTCACATATTGTTTGACCCAGTTAGGGACTTCTCCCCTGGATATACTCTGCTTCTTTGTGAAATGACTTACAAACAAGGTTATTCACTGACATTGTTTTAGTAAATCTTTCCATAGGGAACTGGTTAAAGAGATTATAAACTAATTATAATGGAATATTATATAGTCATAAACAGGATACCACTTGTGCACCAATATGAAAGGATCACCAAGATATTTTATAAGTTAGCAAAGCAACATGCAAACTGTTTTCTAGCATACTGAATTAAAAAAAAAAGTGGGGGGAAATGGATATAAGTATGCATTTGCTTGAATATTCATAGAATATCTCAGGAAGGATAAATAGGAAGACAATAACATCGTTTGCTTTAGATAAAGGAACCTAGTGGGATGGTGAGCAGAGAAAGACATGGATTCAAAAAAAAAATTTTTGAACCAATTAAAACATAAAACTAAAATTAAAATGAGCCAAAAATTATAATCTCATAGATCAGCAAAAACTGCTGATGAGAAAAGAAGATTGATAACATACAACAAGGGAACAATGCTGGAAAGTACATAAGGAAATAGGAACACTAATTCATTCTTGGTGGCAGTACAAACTGGTACATCCTTTTCTTCTTCTAAAGCCCTGAAAGCACCACTTTACTTATGCATATTTTCCCAACATACGGGGGTCTCATCAGAAAGAACTTTCCATTTTGTTACATTAATTTCTTATCATGAGTTGCCATTATTTTATTAGTTATTTTTTAAGGACCTCTTCCCATTGTTTTTTTAATATTCTTTTGAAGGGTAATATAGCAGTACCTACTCTATTTATGTGAATTCCCACTTTAGGAAAAACACTACAGAAGTAATAAGCAGAGTACTCAAAGATAAACACACATAGAAATAGATATATGAATACTTAATAAGCACTGTCTGTGAAACTAAAAAACAAAACACAAAAAACACAACATGGTACATTCATGCCATGAATACAGGCATGTTGTAAAAAGCATGATGTACATTTCTAAATGTGACTGTAGGGTAAGGAATGTAAAAATATCCCTAACATGTAGTTATATACATACATATATAAATTGCAGACCCGTATATAATATATAAATGTAGCTTAATCTTATTTTTGTTATTTAAACAATAGGAAAAGTATGCATGTATGTATGTAAACATATAAATACACTCAAGAGACACAAAGATATATCAGTTTTAACTTTGGAAAACATCTGGAATGATGTACATCAAACTGCTAATAGCAGCTATCATTCCAGAGAAGGATTAGAGTGGCACGCAGGGCCGGGGAGAAGGCAGGGAGGTGTGTTTCCAAGAGAAACAAGTACAATGAGGTAGATGACAGAGCCAGGAGCCAGCTTCTAAACTGCCTGAGTTCTAGTCTCAGGTCTGTCAACTGCCATCTGGGTGAGCATCAACATACCATTCAATTCCTTTGTGCCTTAGTTTTTTCATCTATTAACATGGACTGGCTTCAACCTCACAGCCTAGCAATGAGTTAACATACGCAAAAAATACACTGTAGTATTTGGCACACAGGGTATTTATAGTTGATACTATTTAAATTTATATAAAATCAAGCAAATCAATACAGCCTTTGATGAAGCAGACAGAAGTCAGGCATCTCCCTAAGTCTGACCCCTTAGCAGTCTTCTCTAATCTTGTGATTTTGAACTATTACCAAGAGTCTGTATACCAAGAGTCCTCACTGAAAAATCACTATGAGCAGTTGCTTTTTTTTCAATTTTAAAAAATTTTTACCTATTTATTTTTTGAGCAGCTACTTTTTAAACAAGTTTGATGCCCATTTCAGGGGTATGTCTTAAATTGAGACATTCTAGAAACCTAGAGTCAAGCCACCCTTGCCTATCTTATAGGGCAGATGTGGTGTGCTGTGAAAAATTTTCTCTTACCTGTTCCAGGAGGTCCTTGAATAATAGCCAGTTCTCTTGTGAGAGCAAACTGCAAGGCTTCCATCTGGGAGTCATCCAGCCTCAGGGCTTCTTTTGAGGGCCACTGGCAGGGGTCTAAGACATTAACTCTGGTATATCTCAAGCCCTCAGCATTCCTCAGAGGTTCCCCAGTGGCTGAGGGATTCTTTATTAAGGGAGTGAAATCATATCTGCCTCCCATGAGCAAGTACCTTGGCTCCCTCACATCAGAGTCACACTCCACAATGTTCCTCTGGAAAGGGACATCTTCCTCTTGGACTTCCTGGAGTCCTTCCAGGACATGCCTATAGGCCTCAAAGTATGCGGTTGTCTCCACCATGAGGAAAGAGTCAGAGGGCTGGACGTCTGTGAGCAGCTGTTGGCTCTGCTCATTGAAAGAGAGCTGGACAATTCCTCGGCAGAGGTCTTCCTGCTCCCGGTTAGACACAGTAGCAAAAAGAAACGTCTCAAAGTTGTCCTTGGACATGCACACTAAGGACCCATAGAGCAATCGCTTAGAGTTCTGCCAGCGGACAAACTTCAGTGGTTTTGTGTCAAATTGCACCTTGTAGACAATACCTGTTGATGAACACACGGGGGTGATAATCCTGGTATCAAAGTAGATTCGGATGTCATCAAACTTTCTCTTCCTCAGGCCTTGGTCCTCAAAGCTTTGGAGAAGTTCCAAAATGCCCTCTCGTAGGGGTCTGACAAAATCCTCTCGTAGGAGTCTGAAGTGGGTATCCAGATAGACAGCAGTGCTGTCATATTTTCCAGAAATAATGTTGGGGCGAAGGAACGGCCTCTCATCCAAGTGCACTTCGTTGTAAGTGGGGTAAATGGGCATGGTCCGGTAGCTCTCAACATGGTCCTCCGCCCTGGGCTGCACAAGAGTGTAGGTGTCCACTCTTAAAGTGCCCTCGCGCCTCCTTTCCTGCAGATGTTCAATGATGGTCTGGACCTTCTCCAGGTTCTTCTCTGTCTCTTCTTCTATGTCAACACCAGAGGCCCGCAAAGCATTAACAGAAGCTGGCAAGAGAGAAATGAGCATGGAAGTTTCCTGTACAGAGCTGGCAGGGAAGACACTTACAAGGTCCTGGAGGAGGGAGATGATGTTGCTAATGTGTTCTGGATACTGGTTTCGAACTTCAGGGAGGGGTTCAGTGATCATCCTTACCACATAAGTTGGCAAGCAGACTTTGAGGAATTTGGAATTCTTCAATATGCCCAGGACATGGAGAACACTATGGCGGTCCATTTTGGAACTGCAAGCCTTCCGAAGAACCTGGCAGATGAGCTCAAGGAAGTCGGACTTCATAAAAGAATGAGACAAGAGTTCCTTCAGTCCTGAACATGTGGCAAGTGTAATGACCACCTCAGAGGGGTCTTTCTGCAGAAGACTTTCCAGGAACTTGTAGCCCAGTTTCTTCACCTGCTGTGGCTGTTCCGCAGGCTTTTGGTGGGGGGTCCGCCACTGCTGGAAGTCTTCATCAGGTCGTGGGGGGGGTCTGCGGTTCCTTCCCTCCTGGTTGCCATTTCTCCTCCTGGTGTCATTTTCCTGACCATGTCTTTGGCCTCTAGGCTCATCATTGGTATGCCCCTCCTGGTTCCTCCTTCCCTGATGTGGGTTCCTGCCCATGGCCCCAAACCTCTCTTCTCTTTGCCGATGAGGAAAAGGATGGTTGTTGGCCCTGGGATGCCTTCCGGGCTGGTTGGCTCCTCCTCTGAGAGCATTAGCTGGTGGGTTATTGGCCTGATTTCTAGCTCTTGGTTGTAATTCTCCATTCATAGGTCCTAAACATAGTGGAAATTTGGGGCAAACAAAAAAATCAAGATGCAAGAAAATCCAATAGTACAACAATATGAACATACTCTTATTATCCAAAACAACTAAGGAGCTTAGATTTTATTTGGAGAGAAAAAAGGTTTCCTACCAAGTCATGTAATAAATATAAAATAAATTACTATGGTTGCTGTATATATTATGAAAATATTGTTTTTTCAGGGTACAAAAAGAAAAAAGAGAATAAACATTTGATGAGTGCCTCATACATGACAGAAAATAATTACTCATTTAATCTTCGTAAGCTGGGATTATATCAGGGGCTCAAAAAGATCATCTCATTTTCTCAGTCTCTTGCCAATACCAAACAAGAGTGAAAGCATGAGTTTCATAGCCAAACAGACCTGATTCAAATCTTGGTCTAAGGACTTCCCTACTGTACAACCTTGGCTAAGTTGTATAATTTCTCTAAGCCTCACTATCTGGGTTGCTGTAAAGATTAAATGTTTATAAGATGCTTAGTATACTATCTGACATATAAAAAACTCTCATTAAATGTTAGTTATTACTAGCAGAAATACTAATCATTTTTTATTGGGAATACTCTCTTGATTTCTAGGGCCATAGTTTCTGTCTCTAAACAATTAGGTCACAGGCACCAGAGGCATCAAGTGGGGTAAAAGTATACAGGGAAATATATATTTGAACTTTGCTCAGCATCAGATGGCAAAGGGGAAGGTAGGGCTTCCTTTACCAAGATGTTTTTGAAGCCAAATAATAGATAATAAAGGAAACCAAAAAATAAAACTCAAAAGTTCTGTTTCACGTCTGAAAAATGAAACTCAAACTTTGATTCAGGAAACTGAAAAGTGAAACTCAAACTGTGACTCAGAAACCTGAAAAATGAAACTTAAGTCTTCTCCTTTCTGCAGCACGAGCTCATCCACATAGTACTTCTCTCTTACCAACCCTCAGACGAGGAGACTGCAGAAGAGCAGATGTACCCAGCAAACACATCCTGCGGATGAAGCTGAACATGTCTTTCTTGATCTGCCACACATTTCATAATGACCTTGGCCAACTTACCCAAACCCATTTTCTTTCACTTTCCTTTCCTCTAAAACTGAGTATGGAGCTGACCTAACTTAGCAGAACGACTTGGAGATTTTAAAAACAAATAAACAAAATAAGACTGTATGCAATGATTTGATGATAACAAATGTTATGAAAGTTTCAAATGAATATCATATTCAAGATGACTGTACCATTTCATGCCATTAGATCCAGAAAAATCTACCAATGTACATATTTCCTTATAACTTGTTGCTTTTACATTTACTTTTCAAACTCCCAAGATATCATTAAAAAGTCCTACTTTTAATGCTGGTCTGATTAGAAGACAATGTTTTGGAAGAATGGAAAATTGTATTATTTCTCAACCTTTCAACATTCACATAGCTCATAAAATAATATTCTATAGTTCTTCCTCATCTGTTCCACAACTGAAATTCAGAGGATATGTTGCAAACTTAGGAAAAGGCAAGACTCCATTCAGTTTTGTTTTAGACAATTCTGAGCAAACAGAATAATCACTGCAGTAGAGTGATGCTTTTGGAACTAACTTTGCTTTGGTGACTAGGACTCTAGACACATACCATCGAATACATAGCTACTAGCTATGTGTAGCTATTAAGCATTTTAAATGTGACTAGTCTGAATTAGTATGTGTAAAATGACACATGGAATTTTGAAGCCTTAGCAGAAAAAAAGTTAAACACCTCATTAAAATTTTTTATATTGGTAACATCCGAAAATGATAATATTGAACACTTCGGGGGAATAAACACAAAACTGAAATTGCTGAAGTACTATGAACACTAATTAGAAAAGGCAGGTGCACTCTTATGTTCATCACAGCATTATTTACAATAGCCAAGATATGGAAGCAGCCTAAGTGAATGAATAAAGATGTGGGGTGTATACACACACACACACACACACACACACACTGGACTATATCTCAGCTATAAAAAGAATGAAATATTACCATTTTTAACAACATGGAAGGACCTAGAGGGTATTATGGTAAATGAAATGAGGCAGAGAAAGACAAATACTCTATGACTTTATTTATAAGTGGAACTTAAAAAAAACAAAAGAAATGAACAAACACAAAAAACAGAAACAGATTTATAGATA
This sequence comes from Cervus canadensis, assembly GCF_019320065.1. NCBI lineage: Eukaryota > Metazoa > Chordata > Mammalia > Artiodactyla > Cervidae > Cervus > Cervus canadensis. The sequence goes on from NC_057395.1 coordinate 75,754,136, forward strand.
CAGAGAATAAACAGGTGATTACCAACACGGAGGGAAGTAGGGGGAGAAGAGAAATAGATGAGGCAGATTAAGAGGTACAAACTCCCAGTTATAAGATTAATAAATAGTAGAGAAATAACGTACAACACGATAAATGTAGTTAACACTGCTATATACTGTACATTAAAGTTTTTAAGAGAGTAAATCCTAAGATTTACCCTAAAAATCCTAATTTTTTCCTTCATCACAAGGAAAAAACTTTTTTTCTGTTTCTTTAGTTTTGTTTCCATATGAGATGATGGATGTTCACTAAACTTATTCTGATAATCATTTCATGATATATATATATAAGTCAAATCATTATGCTATATACCTTAAACTTACACAGTGCTCTATGTCAATCATATTTCAAAAAAACTAAAAGGAAAAAACTCCAAGAAAAGAAATATAATAATAAAATATATTCAATTATAATAAAATGATATGATTTGGATACACTGGCTTAAATAAGACAAATACCAAATTCTATTAAATTATTATTTAGTATTAAGTTTTTAAATTTCATGTCACCTGTTTCTTTTTTGTTTTTAATGATGCTACTAGAACATCAAAAATTATGTTTTTCGCTTGCATTATGTTTCTACTGGATAATGCTGCTCTAAACCAGTTATTGCCATTTCTGATACCTCATCTCTACTGTTGCTAAAGTGAATTGTACCAATTTAGAAGCTCTCTTAAGGAAAGGGGAGGGCTGTCTAGTCTCAAAGTCACTCATGCTATAGCTAAGGAATAAATCATTCTTGGTTTTTTTGACTTTGCTACTCTGCTTGCAGGATCTTAGTTCCCCAACCAGGGACTGAACCCAGGCCACTGCAGCAAAGTACTGAGTCCTAACCACTGGACCTGCAGGGAATTCTCAAGAATAAACCATTCTTTACTTGAGAGATGCAGTCAATTTTGGTGGGCCTGCTCATCCATAAGGAACTTGATTTCCTTCCCATTACAGATTTTCTTCGACTTATGTTAGGTTATTTTCTGATAAGCCCACTATAAGTTCAAAACATTAAGTTAAAAAGGCACTAAATACACCTAATCTATCAAACATCATAGCTTAGCCAAGCCTACCTTTAATGTGCTCCGAACATTAACAATAGCCTACAGTTGGGCAAACTCATCTAACACAATGCCTATTTTATAACAAAGTGTTGAATATTTCATGTAATTTACTGAATAATGTACTGAAAGAATAAGATGGTTGTCTGGATACAAGTGGTTTTAAGTGTATTAATTGCTTGCTCTTGGGACTGCAAGGCTGACCGGGAGCTAAAGCTCACTGCCATTGCCCAGCATCACAAGAGAGCATCTTAGCACACACATATCACTAGCCCAGGAAAAGTTCAAAATTCAAACCTGAAGCACAGCTTCTACTGAATGCATATTGCTTTTGGACCATCTTGTAAAGTCAAAAATCATAAGTGGAACCAACATCAATCTGGGATCGTCTAAGGGTAGAAAATCTTGCTCACCTCTGTGGTTGATATGAGGATTCCTGGGCCCCACCTCTGGACAAGGTCTTCGGTCCTCCATGTCTGAGTCACCTGATCTCCTCCACGGTCACGTTATTTCAGTTGTCTGGAAGTCCGCACGGTTTGACAGTTTTCAGCGCCTTTGAAACACAGCATCTAGCAGAAAAAGAAAAACAAACACCCAAATAGTATCAAGCTAATCCTTCTGCCTCTGTATCTTAACGCTTTGTTAACTAAGAATCAAACACAGACTTTAATCATGTGCACAAGTGTCCAACTCTGTGAATGACCAATTATGATACAAAACACGAAATTCACAATTTAGGATTAAATTCCAAAGGATCAAATTCCCCCTTCCCTGCATCCTCGTATTTTCTTGGGGTTAAGCGAGTGTCATCATTTCCCATTCAAAACTCCTGTTTGGTTTATACCTTTAGCCAAGTTACTTAATCAGTTGCTAGGTTTCATTTTCTTCTCCTATAAAGCAAACAAATATTGTTGCCAGGACAGAAAAAAGTACATTTTTGTTAACCCCAAAATCATGTACTCACCACTCCACCCAACATTTCTATTATATAATACTCTATAGCTTGCAGTACTCTATAGTTTGTAAATAATTAGTGAGCAGATATCCCTACACTACTCTTTCCAACAGAGCCAAACTGATTAAGCGCCCCCCCCACCCCCCAGAAAGAAATAACATGTTTCAAAAACCAGGAGGCTTAACATCTACTGGATACTGTTTTCTCAGGACCAACTATAAATAGAAATCTGCAGTTCCTTCCTTCTTTCTTCTACCTTGATGATTTGCAAAGATAGTCCTATAGGAGGAAGAGGAAGCCCCTTTTAAGGAAACTTCTCCATCCTACTCATACACATCATTTGGGTTGGGGCTGGGGAAAGAGTGGGTAATTGAGAGTTCACAGCAAAGGGACCTTTTCCAACTGCCCCTCTCATTGAGTTTGAACACATTCATACTTGGAAACTGTGAACATATCTGGCATTATATGAGGAGTAGTTTTTATCCTCATGAGAAAAAGGAGTCCCCTTCCTTCCTGCTGGGAATATTTTTTGAATCTCATTTTTCATTTTATCAAACCCAGTTCTCAAGGCACAAGCTCAATATTTAGAGTTTTTCTGTTTAATCATAAAAACTTTTCAGGGAACAATTCCTTCTCTTGTTGAAAAAAAAAAATACTAAAACTGAAACTCACAAATTTCTGGGATAAAAGAAACAGAAGAAGGCAAGGAAAGGGAGAAGCAGGGAAGAACAGGAAATGCTACCAAAAAAGCAAACTAGAGTGGGTTTCTTTGGGAATCAAAGCCTCAAAGGACAGGAAGAAGAAAATCAGTGATTTCAAGCCAATGGAGGAGTTAAATCAGAGAAGAATGTAATTTACCAGGGTGGGATGAAAGATGTTAGAGGAAGTCTCCAGGCTCCTGAGAGAGTAGAAGGATGGAGAAGTCCGACACCCAGGGCCTCAGCAGGTCCTGATGGAGCTATTATAGGGTCAAGGGACAGCCGGGGCTGGGTGGAGCCACGAAGAAGGTGCCCGGGCAAGGCTGAAGCCTGGAGCGGCTGGGGAGGTTGGGGAGACTGGAAGAGGTTTGGGGTTCTCAAGAAGAGGGCGGAACTGAGCTCAGCTGGGGGCTGCCTGCTGAAGCGGGGTGGGGGGGGGCGCCTGGAAGTAGGGACGGGGAGTCTAGGTGCGGAGGGTGCTTCTAGAAGAAGGGGGATGAGTGAGGTGATGGAAGGTGAGGATGAAGGAGGGGCTGTGGCAGAAAGTGAGGACGGAGATGTGGGGGATAGAGGAGAACTAGATGATGAGGATGTAGGCGGAGGTGGTGATGGAGACGCTGGGAGAGTAAGAGGGGCGCTGGGAAGAGGGGACAGGGACTCAGGTGAATGATGGGGGCGCTGAGGGGGTGACGAGTGCGGAGATGGGTGATGGAGGTGCTGAGAGAGTGATGGGGGCGCTGAGGCGGGTGATGGGGACGCGGGGGCTGAGGGGGTGGGGGGGCAGCGGGAGAGACAGGGGAAGGGTGGTCCGGGCGCCTGGAGTGGCAGCGAGCGGGACCAAGTGTGGGACAGGGGCGCGGGGCAGGGGTCGCTCACCGGGTTCCGGCGCGTCCTCTCTCAGCCGCCGCAGCCGCCGACTGGCGCTTAGACTCGGGCCCAGGCAGGTCCGCGGCCCCGCCCGGAGCCGCGCACTTTCGGTTTCCCGGCCCCTCAGACACGGGGCGGGGCAAGGGGCCGGCCGGCAGGAAGACGGAGGGAGGAGGAGGAGGTGGCCCGGGGCGCTGAGCAAGGGGGCCAGGCCCTAGCACAGCCGGCACCCCCCGCCCTGCGGCCCGTCAGGGGCGGGCGGATGCGCGGGCGTCGCCTCAGCTACCCCAGGCGGCTGGGCAGGAGGGCTCGGGCGGGCGCCGCTGAAGGGAGGGGACTGCGGGGGGCGGGTTAACAGCACCCAAGGCCGTTGTAGGCCTCAGCGGTCCCCAAAGTAGCGGGGACCCAGCGGAAGGCTCGGTGCCTGTGAAGCGCGACATGGCGGCTAGGCCGACGGGATCCGGAGGCCTAGTAGGTACAGAGCAGGGGCGGGGCTAAAGCTGCCTGGACGACCATTAGACCTCTTCCGTCTGGGCGGCGCGGAGACTACATTTCCCAGAAGGCCTCGCGCGGCGCGGGTTGGGCGGGGGCGGGGAAAAGGAAGCGCCTCGGAGCCAGTGCGCAGGCGTGAGAGTCCCCGCTGGCTACTTAAGGGAGGCTCGCGGGCTGGTCTTCCTTTCGCGTCTGCGGCGCTCTCTGTTCTTCGTTGTCTGCTCTCTGCTCCTCATCCGATGTCGTCTCAACCCTGGAATCAGAATTTACTACTGTATGTGGTGAGTAGAAAGCTCGCTGCTACATCTCTGCGCCTCCTTTTCCCTTTTTGTGCAGTCGCCTCTCCTAGTGGTCCCCTCTCCTCTGACCGAATAGGTCTAAGCGTCGTTGGGGAGATGAATGAGAGCTGAAAAAACCCAGGATTCCTCGGCCGGTGTAAATGATGAGCTCACTTTTTTCCCCATCAGATCGACCGTGTTGATGTCTTTGAATACTTGCCAGTTAATTCTGACAACACCTGCCTCAAAAAGCGCTGCCCTGTTATTCTCTGACTGTGGAAAGATGGCGACTGACGACCTTTCTTTGTTGGTTCGCAGATTTGCGTGATCAGACGCTACAGAATGAATCTTGGTGGAGGGGTCCCTGCTGGGGCTCCAAGAGAACCACGTGTCGACAGGCAAAACCTTCAGCTTCATGACCTCTGGAGTAAGCACATTTTTCTTTTTTTTTTGGCCTATTGCAGGAAATGTGTGCTCTGAGGAACCTCTTGGTTTGCTAGGCCGCCTTGCAGGGGAACAAAGGAGAGTAAGGGTAATAAGCATATTTTAGTTACTCGATTTTCTTGAGGTATTCTGGATACTTCATTTTATTATAATTCACAAAAAACATAGGTATTAGACATATTTCAAACCAGGATAAGTGAATCGGTGTTTTTTAAATTGTTTTTTAAATTTAAACATTTTTAAAATGCTCCTTACGGCACATATTCAGATGGCCATTCCTTCCCTTTTTAAATCATAAACAGCTTTTTTGTACTTAAATTTCCAAGTGGATGCGTACTGTGATGACATTGCTTTTTTAAGGAAGGCCAAATGTTTCTTTTGACCTGTTACTCTAATTCCCAACGGTTTAACTTTTAAAACAGTCCAAAAATGCCACGCTAATGCTGGAATCTTTGGGACCAAGTTTTCCTTAGACTTTGATGTGTTAGAAGTGATGACACGTTACCTTCAAGTGTGATGATATCCTGACAGTCAAAACCCTGCAGTCAATTAAGTAAAAGCCAACCATTTTCCCACAGCTCTTGCCAGCCATGCTGGTTTCTATCAAATGTTAAGCGCAGAAAGCTGGGGTGTTTGCCTTGTAGAGTCCAAGAACTTCCTGCTGGCATTAATGATGACTGAACTTTTTTCCCCGACAGATCGACCATGTTGATCTAACTTCTCTAAGCCAGTTTCTGTCTGATATGCCAGCTTGAGCAGCTCTTTTGTCCCCCTAACTGCTTTTGCATCTAGCTGATTTAGAGGTCATGTTTCAATGTTTTCATCTCAGGCTCACTGTTGGCAGCAAACAGGCATTGAATGGGCCATGATGGATCCAGGATTGGGAGAGAATTTGTAAGTCATATCTATAATTGCTTTTCTTTTGAAGGGGTTATCCCCCTACATTCTACTTTTTTGTGACTCAAGTATGGCCATTGCAGCTGATGACTTAACTTTTTTCCCCATCAGATCGACCCTGTTGATCCAACTGAATTATTAGCCAGTTTTGTCTGATGCGTTGGCCTCAAAGATAACTTCTATTTGTTTTCTGCTTACCATTTTCTGTGTGGGGTGTGTTTTTTTTTTTAAGTGGGAATTGGGCTTGCCCTATGATTTCCTCCCCGGCATCATTCAAGTCATTTATCTTTGCTTCCTCTTACTTTCCTACAGGGCCAGAGCCCTGTGTACATCAGGGCCCTACGTAGGTTGATGGCGGCCTGATTTCAGTTTGTTTCAGTTTTGTAACAGGTAAGATTTCTATAAATTTTTGTCCCCTTAGGTGTTAACCCCTTGGTAAAATGATGACTGAATGTGTTGTGGGTAGAGAAGTGTTGGGCTTGCCCACTTGGGAGTGACTTGGGGACCAGTTGCAATTTGGGTTCCAGGTTACCTTTTGAGTTGAGTTCCAAAAGGGTTGTAATTCATTATGAAAGATTGAATTCTTAACAACCTCAATACATTACTCCATGGGCCTCTTTAACATGGCGGACAGACTTCCCTGTTTGTCCAATGGCAAGGAGTCTGGGTTTGATCCCTGGTCAGGGAACTAGATCCTATGTGCATCAACTAAGGCCTGGTACAGCCAAATCAATAGAAAATATTTTAAAACTACTGCCTTGCCTTATCACAGTGAGCAGATCAGGGAGACAGTTTATACTTTCTGCCTCCTTTCTTAAACATAACACTTTGTATGCCTGCTTATCTACTTTATATTCAGATCCCTCCATTTGTCCCTAAAGTATCTTTTTGCATTTATTTCATGCAGAATGTTGAATAGAATCAACATTTGGCATATTAGGAACAATACAGGCTTGGATGGGCAGACCCCAGGTTGGAAGTCTCCCTCCTTGGTCTGGTGCTTCACTTTACATCTTCCTACTTCCCGAAGTCTAGATACTCCGACATCCCAAACAAGTAGCCGTTTGCATCCTAATGAAGTACTGATCATGATGTATCTTTCTTTTTAAGGAATTTCAGCTGTGGAGTCATGCAAGGCCTCTTGAGAAAGATGTACGTTTACTTCTGAGAGCATAAAGGTTTGGGTTGTTGTGTAACCTGAGTGTCCAGAGGTGAAAAGCTTGTGGCTCTTTTGAAGAATGAAGTATTATATTAAATTTTGGTTATTAAGTTTTTAACTGTAGCCTGCCTGTCTGGAGAAATAAAGTAAAATCCTTTAAATGAAAAGGCTGTTTTCTTGTCATTAGAAAGACCTTGAACCAAATGATACTGAGTTAAAAGGTGGATCCCACACTCTACATTTCTACAGGCATTTCTGAACAGGTTGTGTACATTGAATCATGGGTTCTGTGCTTTGAAAGCTGATGAAGAAAAGTGTGGTTGGAGCTATACCTGCTAGCTTGTTTTCATTTTACTAATTTTTTTTTATATTTAAGATTTCATGGTTTAACCATGGAAAGTTCCAAACAGACTATTGATGCAAGACTAATCTGGTTTTAATTCCCCTGCTTTGTCCCCACTGTACTTTTTACTCTTGTATATTCTGACCTGGCTCTTGATACAGTCTTGATTCCCTCAGGTCCCTTGAGTCTGGGGACCTAGTGCTTCCAGTGAGCAGAAAACTGACGAGGGATGGTCTGATGTTGTAAAAACACTTAATGACTTGTTGACTTCCACTGATAGTTTTCCTTCCTATCTTAACCTCCTAACTTTGAAACAAGCTAGCAAAAATTAAGATTGACTTCCAGCCAATAAGGGCTTCCCTGGGGGCTCAGGCAGTAAAGAATAAAAGAATATGCAGTGCAGGAGACCTGATTCCCAGGTTGGGAAGCTCCCCTGGAGAAGGATGGCAACCTACTCTAGTATTTTTGCCTGGAGAATTGCCATGGACAGCAACCTGGTGTGTTGCTGAACAAGAAAGATTTTAGTCTTGGTTTTTTTTAAAGCTGTAGTGCACTGCGTGTGGGATCTTAGTTCCCCCTTAGAATGTGTACACCTGCAGTAGAAACAGGTTTTATTTTTTTGAAAGCACAGAATCTTAGTCAGGACCACCAGGGGAAAGAGAAAAGTGTTAGTCACTCAGTGGCGCCTGTGAAATTCTTCAGACAGAAATACTCAGTTCAGTCGGTGGTGACCCCCCTGGACTGCAGCAACCCAGGCTTCCCTGTCCACCAACTCCCGGAGCTTGCTCAAACTCTTGTCCATCGAGGCAGTGGTGCCATCCTATCCTATGCGGTCCCCTTCTGCCTTCGATCTTTCCCAGCATCAGGGTCTTTTCCAATGAGTCAGTTCTTTGCATCAGGTGGCCAAAGTCTTGGAGTTTCAACTTCCAGCACCAGTTCTTCCAATGAATATTCAGGGTTGATTTCCTTTAGGGTTGACTGGTTTGATCTTGCAATCCAAGGGACTCTGAGTCTTCTCCAACACCACATTTCAAAAGCATCAATTCTTAGGTGCTTAGCTTTCTTTATAGTCCAACTCTCCCATCCATACATGACTACTGAAAAAACCGTACCTTTGACTAGAGGGATACTGTAATGGGTAGACGGATACTGTAATGGGTAGTCATTCCCTCCTGGGTGACTTCCTGCCCCAGGGATAATCGAGGTCTCCCACATTGCAGGCGGTTTCTTTACTGTTGGAGCCATCACCTATTCTCTATGCTGTGAGTACTCTTCCCACCTGTCCTTTCCCCACCTTACATGGTAACAGGTGGAGTCAATGGCCTGGACCATCTTCCTCACTGTAACCTAAGACCTCATCTCTTCTCTTTCAGCCACATAGAACTGTCCTTCACGTTCACTCCAATGTGGAATGACCAGCCCTAGCCCCTGAATGGTTCCCTCTACTTACTCAAACACTACCTTCTATGGGGACCCATAGTAAACAATCATCCGCACCACTTTCTATTCCCTTATGTTTTATTTTTCACTGTGCCAATGCATATACAGTATACATACATTATATGTTTATGTAGTACACATATCACCTGTCTCCTGCGTTAGACCATGACCACGGAGGAAGCTTTCACTCCTTTGTGGCCCCTCCATGGCATGTGGCAGTGCCTGGCCCATGGTAGTTCACTGTCAATGTTAAACGAGTGCGTTGTGGGACTGCTCAGGCACTTGACCTGCAGCTTGTTACTCATTACAACAGCCTTCTGAGGACAGAACTACCATGATCCTCAGTCTAATTGCATAGAGGAGGAAACAGGCTCAGAGAGCTCTCCAAGTCTGTATGAGACAGAATCAGGTCACACACCCTGACTTAACATTTGACTCCTTTTCCGTCTACAACTTACTGCCTTTTACCATAACAAATATTTTCTGTTCTTGGCATCCACTTCAGTTTCTAAAGCTGTTCCTTGCACATAGTAGGTGCTTAGTGAAGCAAAACTGATTAAATGATTTCTTGAACCATCACTCAACCTGGAAGGCATATTGAGTGCACAGAATATTTCTTAAAAGAAAAGACACTCACATGATCCATTCCATAACTATCAGCTATCTATCACGTGTCAGGCTCTGTTCTAGGTGCTACGGATACAGTAGTGAAAAAAAAAAAAACCAAAACCCTTGCCTGCATGGGACATGACATTGCTAGTAGAGGGAGAAACAGTAAAAAATGATGCAGTGTTATGATATTTAATAAGTGCAATGGAGAAAACTAAAGCGAGGAAAAGGAATAGAAACATTAAGTTGCACATCTGAGTACAGAGCTGAACAAGATCAGGGAGTGAATGGTTTATCAGTGGGATAGAACAGGCCAGTGCAAAGGCTTTGAGGTGAAAACCTGCTTGCCTGCTTGTTAGAAAGGAGGCCAGTGTGGCTTCTCGTGGAAAATTGGGAAGATCTGGTCCGAGGGGGCCCCTTTTCTTACCTGATAATTGGCTGTGGCTGAGTAACACGTGTGTATGTATGTTTTTATTTTAGCTCATTTATTTATTTTTGGTTGCACTGAGTGTTCATTGCTGCAAGTGGGCTTTCTCTAGTTGAGGCGAGCAGGGGCTGCTCTCTAGTTGTGGTGCACAGGATTCTCATTGCAGTGATTTCTTTTGTCGGGGAGCACGGGCTCCAGGAACAAGGTGGTTGTGGTGCCTGGGCTTAGTTGTCCCACGGCACGTGGGCATGTGGGATCTCGCAGAGCAGGGACTGAACCTGTGCCCCCTGCATTGGAAGTGTGGAGTCGTAGCAAGTGGACCACTAGGGAAGTCCCTGTATGTATGTTTTTAGGCAGGTCATGTGCTTTCCATTTCCCCACATTGGTGTATTTCCCTCTTTAATGTACCCGCCCTTGTAGTAAAAGGGGATGTGGGGATCCCATAGACTGAGGAGCAAGGCAGGCTACAGTCCTTGGGGTTGAAAAGAGTTGGATACCATTTAGCAACTAAACAGCAAATGGCTAACATTTATTGAGCCCTTACTGTGTGTTAATTACAGCTCTTCACACATAATAAAACATTATTCTTCCAACAACTGTATGAGACAATTGTATTATTGAATATGCCAGTTGAAGGATCAGTCTCAGAGAGGTAAAACTTGCTGTCTAAATTTACACAGCCTGTAAGTAATAGAGCCAGGATTCAAATCCAGTCAGTCTTGAGTCTATAACCCTTGACTTAATGGCAACCTCTTACTGAAATGCAGTCTTATAGGAAGGAGCCAATTTCCAGTTCTTACAAGTTCAAATTCTTTTGACTTCCTTTGTGAAATACCTCTGAGGTCAGAAGTGGCTCTGGAGAGATAAAACATCTTGTCTAAAGTTACAGAGCCTGTTAATAATAGAGCCAGGATTCAAAGCCATTCAGTCTGGCTCTTGAGTCTATAACCCTTGACTTAATGGCAGCCTCTTACTGAAATGCAGTCTTATAGGAAGGAGTCAATTTCTGGTTCTTACAAGTTCGAATTCTTCTGACTTCCTTGGTGAAATACCTCTGAGGTCAGAAGTGGCCCCAGATGCCTACTGACATTCACTAGAGAGCTCCCACACAGCTTGAATCTCTCACCTTTGCTATTACTGCTTCTCTGAACTCTGCAGGCAATGTTAGGCCTTAGCTGCTCAAACTTTTTGCATCTTGTCTCCCCAGCTTCAGTCTCACTAAACATTTGATGCTTCAGACTCATCCTACTTCTTTGTCCTCTTAGCTGAGGGACCTTGGGCACATTCTTTACTTCTATAAGCCTCAGTTTCCTCATCTGTGAAATGGGATTCATAACAATACCTGCCTCAGAGAGTTGTAAGTGTCAATAAGATTGGGTCTGTAAAGCATTTAGCCCAGGCCTGGCACATAATAGAGACACAATTCTTCTCCTTTTTTTTTTTTTTTAATGCTGTTGCCCACTTCACCTCTGTTTTTTGTTTTTTTAATGTGAACCACTTTAAAAATCTTTATTGAATTTGTTACCATACTGTTTCTGTTTTATGTTTTGGTTTTTTGGCTGGGAAACATCTGGGATCCTAGTTCTCTGACCAGGGATCAAACCCATACCCTCTTCAGGGAAAGGCAAAGCCTTAACCACTGAACTGTCAGGAAAGTTCCAAAACATAATTCATATCTAGCAAATAAAATCTTCCTGCCACATTGAGATGGAAGAAGATCTATATTGGAGACATGTAAGAAGTGAGCTCATTGAGTGCTTACCATGGGTGATATTGTGTTAATTATTTTCTCATTAATCCATACCCCACCCTTGTTTACTACCATCCTGTTTTATCCCTAAAACATCTACAAGATGGTGGAGTAGAAGGATGTGCGGTCATCTTCTCTTGCAAGAGCTCCAAAATTACAACTCACTGCTGAACAACCATCCACAGGAGAATGTTGGATCCCACCAAAAAAAGATACCCCACGTCCAAGGACAAAGGAGAAGCCCCAGCATGATGGTAGGGGGACAAAATCGCATTTAGAATCAAACCCCATACCTGCCAGAGACGCTCAGAGGGCTCAAACGAAACCTTGTGCACACCAGGAGACCCCACAGAGACTGAGCCAGACCTGCCATTGAGTGTTGAGTGTCTCCTGAGGAGGTGTGGGCTAGCAGTGGCCTGCCGCAGGGTCAGGAGCTCTGGGTGCAGCAGACCTGGGTGTGGCATAAGCCCTCTTGGAGGAGGTCACCATTAACCCACCACTGAGCTGCCAGAACTTACACAGGACTGGGGAAACAGACTCTTGGCAGGCACAAACAAAACCTTGTGTGCACCAGGACCCTGGAGAAAGGGGCAGTGACCCCACAAGAGACTGACCCAGACTTGCCCGTGAGTGTCCAGGAGTCTCTGGTGGAAGTGAGGGGTGGCGGTGGCCTGCTGCAGGGTCAGGGGCTCTGAGTGCGGCAGTACATGCATGGGACCTTTTGAAGGAGGTCGCCATTGTCTTCACTACCTCCACCATGGTTTGGCCTCAGGTCTAACAACAGGGAGGGAACATAGTCCTGCCCATCAACAAAAAATTAAAAATAAACTGAGCATGGCTCCACCAATCAGAACAAGACCCAGTTTTCCCCACAGTCAGTCTCTTCCATCAGGAAGCTTCCATCAGCCTCTTCTCCTTACCCTTCAGAGGGCAGACAGAAGGAAAATCACAATCACAGAAAACTAATCAAACTCATCACATGGACCACAGCATGTCTAACAAAGAAATCATGAGCCATGCCATGTAGGGCCACCCAGGACGGACAGGTCATGGTGGAGAGTTCTGGCAAAACGTGGTCCACTGGAGAAGGGAATGGCAAACCATTTCAGTATTCTTGCCTTGAGAACCTCACGAACAGTATGAAAAGGCAAAAAGATAGGACACTGAAAGATGAACTCCCCAGGTCAGTAGGTGTCCAATATGCTACTGGAGATCAGTGGAGAAATAACTCCAGAAAGAATGAAGAGGTGGAACCAAAGCAAAAACAATGCCCAGTTGTGGATATGACTGGTGATGGAAGTAAACTCAGATGCTGTAAAGAACAATATTGCATAGAAACCTGGGAAATTAGGTCCATGAATCAAGGCAAATTAGAAGCGGTCAAACAGGAGATGGCAAGAGTGAACGTCTATATTTTAGGAATCAGTGAACTAAAATGGACTGGAATGGGTGAATTTAACTCAGATGACCATTATATCTACTACTGTGGGCAGGAATCCCTTAGAAGAAATGGAGTAGCCCTCCTAGTCAACAAAAGAGTCCGAAATGCAGTACTTGGGTGCAATCTCAAAAATGACAGAATGATCTCTGTTCATTTCCAAGGCAAACCACTCAATATCACAGTAATCCAAGTCTATGCCCCGACCAGTAATGCTGAAGAAGTTGAAGTTGAACGGTTCTATGAAGACCTACAAGACCTTCTAGGACTAACACCCAAAAAGGATGTCCTTTTCATTATAGGGGACTGGACTGTAAAAGTAGGAAGTCAAGAAACACCTGGAGTAACAGGCAAATTTGGCCTTGGAGTACAGAATGAAGCAGGGCAAAGGCTAATAGAGTTTTGCCAAGAGAATGCACCGGTCATAGCAAACACCCTCTTCCAAAAACACAAGAGAAGACTCTACACATGGATATCACTGGATGGTCAATACTGAAATCAGATTGATTATATTCTTTGCAGCCAAAGATGGAGAAGCTCTATACAGTCAGCAAAACAAGACTGGGAGCTGACTGTAGCTCAGATCATGAACTCCTTATTGCCAAATTCAGACTTAAATTGAAGAAAGTAGGGAAAACCACTAGGCCATCCAGGTATGACCTAAATCAAATCCCTTATGATTATACAGGGGAAGTGACAAATAGATTCAAGGGATTAGATCTGATAGAGTGCCTGAAGAACTGTGGATGGAGGTTCGTAACATTGTACAGGAGACAGGCATCAAGACCATCCCCAAGAAAAGTAAATGCAAAAAGGCAAAATGGTTGCCTGAGGAGGCCTTACAAATAGCTGAGACAAAAAAAGCTAAAGGCAAAGGAGAAAAGGAGAGATATATCTGTTTGAATGCAGAGTTCCAAAGAATAGCAAGGAGAGATAAGAAAGCCTTCCTCAGTGATCAATGCAAATAGAGGAAAACAATAGAATGGGAAAGACTAGAGATCTCTTCAAGAAAATCAGAGATATCAAGGGAACATTTCATGCAAACATGGGTACAATAAAGGACAGAAACGGTATGGCCCTAACAGAAGCAGAAGATATTAAGAAGAGGTGGCAAGAATACACAGAACTGTACCGAAAATATCTTCATGACCCAGATAACCATAATGGTGTGATCACACACTTAGAGTCAGACGTCCTGGAATGTGAAGTCAAGTGGGTCTTAGGAAGCATCACTACGAACAAAGCTAGTGGAGGTGATGGAATTCCAGTTGAGCTATTTCAAATCCTAAAAGATGATGCTGTGAAAGTGTTGCACTCAATATGCCAGCAAATTTGGAAAACTCAGCAGTGGCCACAGGACTGGAAAAGGTCAGTTTTCATTCGAATCCGAAAGAAAGGCAATGCCAAAGAATGTCCAAACTACTGCACAATTGCACTCATCTCACACACTAGCAAAGTAATGCTCAAAATTCTTCAAGCTGGGCTTCAATAGTACATGAACTGTGAGCTTCCAGATGTTCAAGCTGGATTTAGAAAAGACAGAGGGACCAGAGATCAAATTGCCAACATCTGTTGGATCATCGAAAAAGCAAGAGAGTTCCAGAAAAACATTTACGTCTGCTTTATTGACTATGCCAAAGTCTTTGACTGTGTGGATCACAACAAACTATGGAAAATTCTTTAAGAGATGGGAATACCAGACCACCTTACCTGCCTCCTGAGAAATCTGTATGCAGGTCAAGAAGCAACAGTTAGAACATAACATGGCACAACAGACTGGTTCCATATCAGTAAAGGAGTCCACCAAGGCTGTATATTGCCAACCCTGCTTGTTTAACTTACATGCAGAGTACCAGGCTGGATGAAACACAAGCTGGAATCAAGACTGCCAGGAGAAAGATCAGTAACCTCAGATACACAGATGACACCACCCTGATGGCATAAAGAAAGAAGAACTAAAGAACCTCTTAATGAAAGTGAAAGAGGAGAGGGGAAAAGTTGGCTTAAAACTCAACATTCAGAAAATTAAGATCATGGCATCTGGTCCCATCACTTCATGGCAAATAGATGGTGAAACAATGGAAACAGTGACAGACTTTATTTTGGGGGGCTCCAAAATCATTGCAGATAGTAACTGCAGTCATGCAATTAAGAGATGCTTGCTCCTTGGAAGAAAAGCTATGACCAACTAAACAGCATATTAAAAAAAGCAGAGACATCACTTTGCCAACAAAGGTCCATCTAGTCCGAAAGCTATGGTTTCTCCAGCAGTCATGTATGGATGTGACAGTTGGACTATAAAGAAAGCTGAGCGCCAAAGAAATGATACTTTTGAACTGTGGTGTTGGAGAAGACTCTTGAGAGTCCCTGGGACAGCAAGGAGATCCAACCAGTCCATCCTAAAGGAAATCAGTCCTGAATATTCATTGGAAGGACTGATGCCGAAGCTGAAACTCCAACGCTTTGGCCACCTGATGCGAGTCTTTTCCGACTCCCTGGAAAAGAATCCGATGCTGGGAACGATTGAAGGCAGGAGGAGAAGGGGATGACAGAGGATGAGATGGCTGGATGGCATCATCGACTCGATGGACATGAGTTTAAGCAAGCTCCGGGAGCTGGTGATGGACAGGGAGGCCTGGTGTCCTGCAGTCTATGGGGTCACAAAGAGTCGGACACGACTGCGTGACTGACCTGAACTGAATTGATTTTATCCCTTTCAGAACTTGCAGCTCCAGCCTGTGTCTGCAGGGGGCGCTGTGCGCACACATTTCTCCACCATGAGCGTGAAGCCTCGGTTAGGAGGGAAGATGGTTCACAGGAGCCTGGCGATTGGGCCAGCTTTTCGGATTCTGCAGTCAGCACTGTGGGGAACCTGAGAAAGATCGAGCTCCCCAGGTCTGAGGCTCGGGCTACTGATCTTGCGACCACCACTCATTGTGTAACAAACCAACCAAGACCAAATTTGCCCATGATCTTTTCGATCTAACATATCGGTAATTAATTTTCACTCTTCCACATTCCCTTCTGTTCTCTTTATGTTACTATAGTGGGGCAGCTGCTACAAGCATGGCTGGAGCTTCCAGTTTTTAAAGAAAGCCAGAAATCCTTAAAATGTTGGCTACTGATTCTAATTTTATCAACGGTCAAGACAGAACAAGCACATGCGTGAGCCTCATTGAGCCTGGAGGCCACCAGTGTGAGACCTCTGGAATTTGAGCTGTGACCCTTTCAGCACCACCCCTGTCATTCCTGGGCCAGAAAAACACACAATGCCAGGGTACATTTGAATTTCAGGTAACAAATAATTTTAACTGTGTCCCAAATATTGCCTGGGACATACACTAAAAAATTGTTACTTATCTGAAATTCCAGTGTACCTGGGTGTTCTGTATTTTTATTTGCTAAATCTGGCAACCTCGTTGTAGAGAGCATCTGGCCTGGGATGATGCATCTGTTCTGTAAGGAACCCTCGATGGACTTTGTACCTTCTGAGTAACTTTTGTATCTCTGCCGACTTGAACTTTCCTTCTGGATTATTTGCAGGGAAATGGTGGCTTATGGAACTTCCCAATAGTTTACAATTTACCTTCAAGGCCTGGATGGGTGGGCAGGTCCTACAGTCCTCTGAGCTGATTCGCTGATCCTTTTCTCCTAAGGTCCCAATGTTGATTACTTGCAGGTCTGTTTAGAAGGCAACTGTCTTTTCTTTTATCTGTAAGTCATGGCAGAAACAGGCCATCTTGGGCAGATTTTTATCTGTGGCTTTTTTAAAAAGAGAGAAAAGGAGACATCTGGATCCTCTCACTTGGCAGGCTCATTTAAACAAATGGTCCTTCTGCTAAAACAGACTGGCACCATGGAGCCAGTTTGCAGGTGGGAGGATTTGGGATGGGGGTGGTCCTGGTGGGTAAGAGCGTTTTTCTCTCTCTCCAGTGTTAAAATGGTGGCATGTGCAGCCTGGGATTTCGTCATCAATTTGGTCGCTGCCCGTTTTTACAGCTAGAGGAGCTACCTACTGAGTGTGGTGGTATTTATCATCATACAAGCTAGGCTGCCTCAAATATTTCACTGCCCCACTGTTTGGTCAAATCCAAACCTTCCTCTCTAAACTCCATTTCTCTCTGCATAGCGGGTGGATCCTTTACTGTCTGAGCCACCAGGGAAGTCCCCCATGTTTCCCTACTTGAATCATAATAGTAATAGCGCAATAACTGCAATGCCATTTGTTGAAATTTCTTACCAGCTTCCTTGCTAAGTCCTTTACTGTTTTAAATAATTTATTCCTTAAGAAAAGCAATACTTTATTCATCATGTCAACTCTACGAGGGCAATAATATTACTATCCTGACTTTACAGGTGAGGAAACCGAGGTTCAGAGAGGGCAAGTGGCCTCCCTAAGTCACGCAGTTAGTAAATGGTTCTGCCAGCGCCTTTCCTTTTGCTCATCCAGGGCCGTCCTCACCCTAGTCTACTTTCCTCAGTGTTCCTGGAGCAGGGACTCACCAGCATCGGCTCTGAGCCCTGTGGTCCTCCGCAGGAGACGGGATGGGGCTGAGGAGTGAACCTGAGTTGTGCGTTCCCCTGGCTCCCCGCTGTCGGGGCACCTCTCCAGATGTTCTACCCGACTCTCCCTCTGGGCTCTGATGCACCTTCCCTGGCCCTCTCAGATGTAGCGGGACCCCCTCCATTCCAGCCCCAGGGTTTTGCACTAGCTTCTGTGGTTGCCTTATATCCTATGAACATCATTGTGTTCTTGAATTACATTCTGCTGAGAGTTATTCTCTTTCTAGAGGGCCAGAACCAGTAGAACAGCAGAGCTGGAATCCGAACCCAAGGACTCCAAAATAACCTCTTTGTTCATGGCCTCCTAGAACTGCTTGCTCCTTGCTCCTACCAGGCACAGGGTTTTCATTCAGGCTTGGATCACAACCTAGTCTCATTCCTATTCCTTTTCTCCAACAATTAGAGGAGATGTTGTAAAGTGCATTTTCTGTGCCTACTACTGTATGCATGCGTGCTTGTTTGCATCCAACTCTTTGCAACGCTATGGACTGTAGCCCACCAGGCTCCTCAGTCCTTGGGATTTTCCAGGCAAGAGTACTAGAGTGGGTTTCCATTTCCTACTCCAAGGGACCTTCCTGATCCAGGGATCATTGCTGCGTCTCCTTCATGGGCAGGTGGATTCTTTACCACTGAGCTGCCTGGGAAGCCTGCTAGTGTATGTGTGTGCGTGCTAAGTCACTTCAGTTGTGTGTGACTCTTTGTGACCCTATGGACTGTAGCCCACGAGGCTCCTCTGTCCATGGGATTCTCCAGGCAAAAGTACTGCAGAGGGTTGCCATGCCCTCCTCCAGGGGATCTTCCCAACCCAGGGATAAAACCCACGTCTCTTATGTCTTCTGTATTGGCAGGCAGGTTCTTTACCACTAGCACCAACTGGAAAGCCACATGCTAGTGTATGGACCCTATTAAAAACAAATCAAAAACAACGCTGGCTTGACATGACTTGTTCTTAGTGAAGACTTGCACCTTCATCCTCAGCCTACCCCCAAGCGCTTAATGAGAATCATTTTAAGAAGTGCTTCCTGAACATTCCCTAAGTGGAAAAACATTAAGTGGAGCTAAAGGAGTGGCAAGATGGAAAACTGTCCCTCAGTCTCTGCCCTAAAACAATTCACAGCCATTTCACCAACTGCCTGATTAATTTTTCAGGCTAGAATTTTATGGGGATTGAGAACAAGCTCCTCTATCTGTGGTTTCCAGACTCTAGCCTCACATTTAGAAACAGGGACACACAGAGGTTTTTTAAATTTAAATTTTAAATTCAGGTGGAATATACACTCAAATATATTCTGGTTAAAAAATAAAACTTTTACTATGCAGAATGAACTACTGATAACATACAACAACCTAGATTCATCTTAAGGGTGTTATATTTACTGACAAAAGTAAATTTCAAAAGGTTACACATGTACAATCATGGATATGATATTCTTGAAATGACCAAATTATAGAAAAGGAGAACAGATTAGTGGTTGCCTATGTATAGGGACTGGGGGGAAGCGTGCAAACATAAATGGATAGTGTTAGGTAATTCCTTTGTGTTTTCTCTCTCTCTTTTTGATTTAGCCATGTGGCATGTGGGATCCTGGTTCCCAACTGGAGAGTGAACCCGCAGCCCCTGCATTGTAAGAAGGAGTCTTAACCACTGGACAGCCAGAAGAATCTCTGTGTTCTGTATCTTAATTATGATGGTGTTTACACAAATATATGAATGTATACATGGGATAAGATTACATAGAATTATATGTACCTGTGTGTTCAGACACAAATAAATGTGTAAAAAAATGGTGACAACAGAAAGAGTCCTGGAGTCTAGCTAATTGTTGTTTAGTCTCTAAGTTGTGTCCAACTCTTTTCGACCCTGTGGAGTGTAGCCTGTCAGGCTCCTCTGACCATGGGATTTCCCAGGCAAGAATACTGGAGTGGGTTGCCATTTCCTTCTCCAGGGGATCTTCCTGACCCAGGGATCAAACTGGCATCTTCTGAACTGGCAGGTGGATTCTTTACCACTGAGCCACCTGGGAAACCCCAGTCTAGTTAATATTATTGCATTAAAGTCAACTCCCTGGATTTTATGTTGCATTACATTATATAGGATGTCACTCTTGAGGGAAGCTGGGTGAAGGATACATGATAGTCTATGCATTATGTTTCTGCTTCTTTCAGTTCAGTTCAGTTCAGTTGCTCAGTTGTGTCCAACTCTTTGCAACCCCATGGACTGCAGCACGCCAGGCCTCCTTGTCCATCACCAACTCCTAGAGTTTACTCAAACTCATGTCCATTGCATCGGTGATGCCATCCAACCATCTTATCCTATGTCTTCCCCTTCTTCTCCTGCCCTCAATCTTTCCCAGCATCAGGGTCTTTTCCAGTGAATCAGTTCTTTGCATCAGGTAGCCAAAGTACTGGAGTTTCAGCTTGAGCATCAGTCCTTCCAATGAATATTCAGGACTGATTTCCTTTAGGATGGACTGGTTGGATCTCCTCGCTGTCCGAGAGACCCTCAAGAGTCTTCTCCAACATCTCAGTTCAAAAGCATCAATTCCTTGGTGATCAGCTTTCTTTGTAGTCCAACTCTCACATCCATACATGACTACTGGAAAAACCATAGCTTTGACTAGACAGACCTTTGTTGGCAAAGTGATGTCTCTGCTTTTTAATATGCTTCTAGGTAGGTCATAACTTTTCTTCCAAGGAACAAGCGTCTTTTAATTGCATGGCTGCAATCACCATCTGCAGTGATTTTGGAGCCCCAAATAATAAAGTCTGACACTGTTTCCACTGTTTCCCTATCTATTTACCATGAAGTGATGGGACAAGATGCCATGATCTTAGTTTTCTGAGTGTTGAGCTTTAAGCCAACTTTTTCACTCTCCTCTTTCACTTTCATCAAGAGGCTCTTTAGTTCTTTGCTTTCTGCCATAAGGGTGATGTCATCTGCATGTCTGAGGTTATTGATATTTCTCCCAGCAATCTTGATTCCAGCTTGTGCTTCATCCAGCCCAGCATTTCTCATGATGTACTCTGCATGTAAGTTAAATAAGCAAGGTCTGCTTCCTATGAACCTATATTTCAACATAAAAAATTAAAATATTTCATTGTTACCAGAACAGAATAAGCACATTGTAGAAAGTCAAATATAGAACAAAAATAAACAGTATATTCACATAAATCAGACTATACTGTTAAGCCTTATTGCATATCTTTCTAGACCTTTTTCTATGTGTTTATATATAGTATATATATTTTGGAGGAATCTTTTTTTTTTTTAAATGCAAGTATTTAGGAGTAGTTTTAGCTTTACAACAAAACTGAAAGCAAAGCACAGAGATTTTCCCACCCACCACCTTGCCCTCATTGTCAACATGCATCCTTGCTCAGTTGCTCAGTCCTGTCCAACTCTTTTCGACTCCATAGGCTGTAGCCTGCCAGGCTGCTCTGTTTGTGGGATTCTCCAGGCGAGATGGTGGAGTGGGTTGCCTTTCCCTTCTCCAGGGCGTCTTCCTGATCCAGGGATCTAACCCGCATCTCCTGCGTTGGCAGGCGGATTCTTTACCACTGGGCCACCTGGGAAGTCCCCACTGTCAGTATCACTCACCAAATAGTACATTTTTTTCTTTCTTTTTCTCCTTTTTTTTTTTTTTCTTGGCTGCACAGAGTAGCTTGCAGGATCTTAGTTTCCCAACCAGTAATTGAATCCGTGCCCCCTGCAGTGGAAGTGGGAAGAGTCTTAACCACTGCACTGCCAGGGAAGTTCTTTTTCTTTCTTTTTTAAACCAAGGGTGAGCCTACACTGACATACCATAATCATCCAAAGTCTATAACTCACCTCCAGTTCACCCTTGGGATCGCACACTCTATGAGTTTAGATAAAAGTACGATTAATGACATATATGTGTGCTATGCTTTGTCACTCAGTCGTGTCCGACTCTCCGTGACCCCAGGGACTGCAACCCACCAGGCTCCCCTGTCCATGGAATTCTTCAGGCAATAATACTGGAGTGGGGTTGCCGTGCCCTCCTCCACAGGATCTTCCCAGCCCAGGGATTGAACCCAGGTCTCCTGCATTGCAGGCAGATTCTTTACCATCTGAGCCCAAGAATACTGGAGTGGGTAGCCTATCCCTTCTCCTATTCCCAACCCAGGAATCGACCCGGGGTCTCCTGGATTGCAGGCAGATTCTTTACTAACTGAGCTACCAGGAAAGCCCCTAATGACATATATTAATCATCATATATAACATAATAAAGATTATTTTCACTAAAATCTTCTATGCTTTGCCTATTTTATCTCTCCTTCCTCCCTATCCCTGGCAACCACTGATCTTTTTATTACCTATATGTTTTTACCTTTTCCAGAATATAGCCAGAATCACACTGTATGTTGTGTACATACAGTTAGTATCATACAGTAGCTTTTTCTAGTAGTAGAAGATTGGTTTCTTTCACTACTTGGTAATAGTAAAGTGAAAGTGAAGTCACTCAGTCATGTCCAGGGAAGCCCTGGTATTCCCCGGTGGCTCAGAGGTTAAAGTGTCTCCCTGCAATTCAACATTTAAAGTTCTTCCATGTCTTTTCATGATCCTGGTAGCTCATTTCTTTATAGCACAGTATAATATTCCCTTGTTTGAATGTACCATGTTTTATTCATCTGTTTTTCTAATGAAGGACATCTTGGTTGCTTTCAAGTTTTGGCAATTATGAATGAAGCTTCTATTGCTATCTTTGTGCAGTTTTTTGTGTGAACATAAGCTTTCAACTCTTTTGGAGCATAATCATATGGTAAGAGTATGTTTAGTTTTGTAAGAAACTTGCAAAGTGCCTTACCATTTCGCACTCCCACCAACAATGTACGACAGTACCTTTCTGGAATTTGGTGTTGTCAGTATTTCAGATTTTGACCATTCTGATAGGTGTGTAGTGGTATCTCGTTGTTATTTTAATTTTCATATCCTGATGACCTATAATGTAGAAGATCTCTTAATAAACTTTTTAGTCAACTGTATGTCTCTGTATTTTCTTTCTTCAGTGTTGTGTTACATAATTTAAAAAATGGCATAAAAGATGATTCTTAGGCAACAGAAGCAAAAATAGATAAATTGGACTACATCAAGATTTAAAACCCTGTTCAAAGGACACAATCTACAGAGAGGAAAGGTAAACTATAGAATAGGAGAAAATATTTGCAAATCGTATATCTTATAAGAGGTTAACAGCCAGAATATATAAAGAACTCCTACAATTCAACAACAACAAAATAATCTGATTAAAAATGGGTAAAGGGCTTGAATAGACATTTCTTCAAAGAAAATATACGAGTGACCAAAAGTACACAAAGAGATACTGAGCACTGCTAATCATTAGGAAAAGAACAGTGAGGTACCACCTCACACCAGTCAGAATGGCCATCGTTAAAAAGTTTACTCTCTGGAGAGAGTGTGAAGAAAAGAGAACCCTCCCTTACTGTTGGTGGGAATGTAAGTTGATGCAGCCACTATGGGAAACAGTATGAAGGGTCCTCAAAAAACTAAAAATAGAGCTGCCATATGTTCCAGCACTCCCACTCTTGGGCATATATCTGGACAAAACTATGATACAAAAAGATACGTGCACAACTATGTTCATAGCAGCATACACACGATAGCCAAGACATGGACACCACCGAAACGTGACTGCAGCCACGAAATTAAAAGACGCTTACTCCTTGGAAGGAAAGCTATGACCAACCTAGATAGCATATTAAAAAGCAGAGACGTTACTTTGCCGACAAAGGTCCGTCTGGTCAAGGCTATGGTTTTTCCAGTGGTCATGTATGGATGTGAGAGTTGGACTGTGAAGAAAGCTGAGCACCGAAAAATTGATGCTTTTGAACTGTGGTGTTGGAGAAGACTCTTGAGAGTCCCTTGGACTGCAAGGAGATCCAACCAGTCCATCCTAAAGGAGATCAGTCCTGGGTGTTCATTGGAAGTATAGCACAGGGAACTACATTCAATATTCTATGGTAAACCATGATAGAAAAGAATATTAAAAATGTATGCATGTGTATGTTTGAGTCACTTTGCCTTGCAGCAAAAACTAACCCAATGTTGTAAATCAACTATACTTCAATAAAAATTGCATAAAAATATAAAAATAAAAGAGCACTGTGAATTTAAAAAAAAAACAAAGGAAGCTTCTATTTTAAGATAAAATGACTTTTAAGAAAAATTTGAGAGATAAATAAAAATTTCTGTATTATCTTAAAAAATAAAGAAAGATGCTTTTGCAGCCAGTCTGGAAGACCATAAAACTATTAAATGTTTCTGAATATAAAAATGTATGGCTCTTATGAAAAATATTAAAAATTTAGAAAAGAAAACAATATTAAAATACAAAGCACATCTCTATTCACATTTTCCAGCTAGAAAAAGTCGCAGGATATGCCATGGCTCCCATGGGAGACAGACTCTTGTTATGAAGAGAAAGTATGTTTTGTGTGTTTGAATCCTTGCCTCTCCTACTCCCACTCTCTATGCAAAGCCCACAGAGATTGGCGTCCTGGGATACATCATCTCCCAGCTGTGAGACTTTAGAAAATCAAGTACTCTTTCCTTGCCTCAGTTTTCTTACCTGTAAAATGGGCCTCATAATGGTGCCTCACTGGTTAGGGCAATAATGAAGTATGGAAAATGTCTGGTGTGGAATCAGTGAAGGAGCTCAGTAAAGATCTGTGAAATGGACAGACTCTTTTTAAAAAACTAATTAATTGAATTTGTGCTGGGTCTTTGTTGCTGTGCGGGCTGTCTCCAGTTGCGGTGAGCACGGGCTGCTCTCTGTTGCTGAGCTCGGACTTCCCCTTGCGGTGGCTTCTCTCGCTGAGAGCCCAGGCTCTAGGGCAGGAGGGCTTCAGTAGCTGCAGCATGTGGGCTCCGTCGTTATGTCTCTGGGGCTCTGTTGCTTTAGGAAATGTGAAATCTTCTTGGACTAGGGATCCAACATGTGTTCTCCGCATTGGCAGGCGGATTCTTATCCACTGCGCCACCAGGGAAGTCCTGGAAAAACTCTTAATGCCCACTGCAAAGATATTAGCAAGATAGGAGAGTGAATGGCACAGGCAACTTAATAGCGTGCTGTTGAATTTAACCTTGGGGTGTTGCCCTTGAGGCCATTATTCTGGAAAAAGTAAAAAAAATTGAGTTCTCTCCCTTTCTCTCTTTTTTAGATCCACTTAAAACAATCATGGGTTTCTTTTCCTTTCTCCCTTTCCCCCTTTCTAATTGTCTCTTTCAATATGCTGACTCCCTAAATAACCAAATACAGTCCTAGGTTGATGTGTTCCTTCTAGTGAAAACCCTGCTAAATTGCTGATGATCACTGCAGAAGCTGGTCAGTTGGTGGTTAGAGAAAAGTGCTCAGCTTGAGATTATTTTTCCAAGCAATAAATTTTACCTGATGTCAAGTCCTGCATGATGCTAAGCTCTTAAAAGTGCTCTTGAGGCAGAACAATCAGATTCTGGGCGAGATGCACTTACCCCAAATAAGATGCTCATGATATCCATCCCTGGGGCTTCCCTGGTGGTACAGCAGATAAGAATCCGCCTGTAGGAGACGAGGGTTCAATCCCTGGTCTGGGAGTGTTCCACATGCTGTGGAGCAACTAAGCTTGCGCACCACAACTGCTGAGGCTGCGTGTTGCAGCTACTGAAGTTGGTGTGCCTAGAGCCTGTGCTCCGCCACGAGAGAAGCTGCCGTGATAAGAATTCCTCACACCATGAGAAAGAGTAGCCCCCGATCAACACAACTAGAAAAAGCCCGGGTGCAGCAACAAAGACCCAGAGCAACCAAAAATAAATAAATAAATAGAAAAATAAATACTAAAAAAGAAGGAAAAGAAAAGAAAACCATCCCTACAGGGGCACTGGGTTATTTAAATGATTTTTCATCCTGAATCTCTACGTAGCAGTGCCTGATGATCTAGACAGACCAGAGTTACTGTGAGTGTAAAGTCAGCTGATGGATGTGAATCACTAAAAAGGTGGTTAGCACATAGCAAGTGATCACAAAATAATCCATCATTTTTATTTCTAAGCTTTTTCTACATAATTAAAAAGATTTACTCAAAGGTTGAGATGTAATGAAATCAGTAATTTTTACTGCCTTGTTAATGGATATTCCAGAGAAGGCAATGGCACCCCACTCCAGTACTCTTGCCTGGAGAATCCCATGGATGGAGGAGCCTGGTGGGCTGCAGTCCATGGGGTCGCAAAGAGTCGGACACGACTGAACGGCTTCACTTTCACTTTTCACTTTCATGCATTGGAGACGGAAATGGCAACCACTCCAGTGTTCTTGCCTGGAGAATCCCAGGGACGGGGGAGCCTGGTGGGCTGCCGTCTATGGGGTCACACAGAGTCGGACGCGACTGAAGCGACTTAGCAGCAGCAGCAGCAGTAACGGATATTCCTAGGTGAAATTGGCTTTCTCTTTTTTCTTCTTTTTTAAACTGTGAGTGTGTAGGAGTGAAGAGCACAATGATATCCAGCAGAGTTTGGTGCCACTGTATTGATTCATGCTGAGGAGACTGCAGTTTTCCCCATCACTGCGTTCATAGTATTAGTGTGACCGTCAACACTCTGAAAAAGGTAAGTAACATTTTGCAGTTATTAGCAGAATAGTTTTGACCTTGCAGACCCTCTGAAAGTGTCCTAAGCAGCAACACTTTAAGAGCTACCAGTCTATTCTGGTTATTATTCAAATTATTCTAGTTTCCCTCCTAATATATTTTTTTTCTGGTCCAAGGTTCAATCTAGGATCCCATGGTGCCTTTAGTTGTCCTGTCTCCTTAGACTCTTTTTCTTCTTCTTCTTAGACTCTTTTTCATCTGGAACAATTCCTCACTCTGTCTTTCCTGACCCTGACACTTGTAAAGAGTACTGACCAGTTATTTTGTAAAATGTTCTTCCACGTAGTTTGTCTGGTATTTCCTTATGAAACAATTCAAGTTCTACACCTTTGAGCAAGAATACACAGAAATATTATTGTGCCTTCTCCATATAGAATATCAGGAAGCACATGATGTCAGTTTGTCCTGTAAGTGTTGATGCTAACTAGGTAATTTGCATGCTCCTTATTCTGGCTCTTGTTTTTGTGTGGTCATGTCTGACTCTTTGTGACCCCACTGACTGTAGACTGCCAGGTTCCTCTTTCCATGGGACTTTTCAGACAAGAAAACTGGAGTGGGTTGCCATTTTCCTCCTCCAGGGGATCTTCTCGACCCAGGGATCAAACCCGTGTCTCCTGTGTCTCCTGCGTTGCAGGCAGATTCTTTACCTGCTGAGCTCTGGAAACAGTCATTTATCCAAGGAACTCTGATTTAGGCACCAGGTATGCTCCTTGCTGCCAGGCCCCTTAGCAGGTGGAGTTAGGAAAGATGTGTGTGTGTGTATGTTTTAAGGTATTTATTTATTTGTCTTGCTTTTTTGGCCTCACAGTGCAATATGTATGATCTTAGTTCCCTGACCAGGGATTGAACCCGAGCCCCCTGCAGTGGAAGTGTGGAGACTTAACCACTATACTGCCAAGCAAGTCAGAAAGATGTGGTTTCTGATCCCGTAAAGTTTTCACTCTAGTTAGGGACACAGTCAATAATCAGGTAAACAAACACAGAGAGAAGATAGTGTTGGACAGTGGGAAATGCGGTGAGGGAAATAAAATAGGGGGATAGGAGAGAAAATGAATGGAGGGTTGCTTTGGTTACAATATTCAGGGAGGGTCTCTCTGAGGAGGTGACAGACCCAAAGGGTGAACAGGAGCTGGGCAGGAGAAAATCTGAAAGAGAAAGCATCCTGGGAAAAGGAATAGGAAGTGCAAACTCTGTCCAGCGGGAATGAGCAGAATTGTGCTGAGCATTCTGCTTCAGCTTCTGAACAACCTGTCCGCAGATGGAACTTGGGTCTTGGACACACAGAACTAACACCAGTTAAACACTTATCAGACCTGGACTCATGTGAACGTGGGGTAAAAATGGAAAACCCCAGGTGTTCCTCTTATGTGTTCATTATTTATCTCTGGCTACACTGGGTCTTCATTGCTGCGTGCGGGCTTTCCCTAGTCACAGTGAGCGGGGGCTACTCTAGTTGTAGTGGGTGGGCTTCTCATTGCGTTGGTTTTTTTTGTTGCGGCCCATGGACTTAGTTGCTCTGCAGCATGTGGTATCTTCCCGGACCAGGGATTGAACCTGTGTCCCCTGCCTTGAAAGGCAGATTCTTAACCACTGGGCCACCAGGGAAGTCACCAGACATTTCTTTAAAAACACTTGACGTGTTTCATTAGCTTTGGAGAAACTCTCCTCACCTCTAACTCACGGGCCTCCAGTTTCCCAGACTCTCTCTGTCTGGGAAATTGAGTCAGAAAGTTATCCATCCAGAGAGGGTCACGCACCTGGCTACACCCTGAACCTCATCATTTACCAGTGGAGCCAGCTAGGCATTTGGCAGGAAATAGTGAAGATAATGCTTTCCTGGTGTCTGAGGGTGCCATATGCATTTTGACTTGGGTGGTATCCAAAATCAGCTGGGGAAATTCCAGTTTTATCAGGTATCCATCTTTTCTCTCTGGGTGTGACTGGCCATACAGGAAGTCACATAGTTACACATTGTCTACTGAGTTAGCTCTATCCTCAAAAAAACATGTTATCTAAGATACAAACACACACAGAGGGCAAGAGGAAGGCCACGTGAGGAAGTGGCTAGATCACCATATCGGACATCAGAGCATCAGGGTTCAAGAGTTCGCATGCCACAGCTAAACATCTCACTTGGGCTAAGTCACTTCAGTCGTGTCCAACTCTTTGAGACCCCATGGACTGTAGCACACCAGGCCCCTCTGTCCATGGGATTCTCCAGGCAAGAATACTGGAGTGGGTTGCCATTTCTTTCTCCAGGGGATCTTCCCGACCCAGGGATTGAACCCGGTTCTCTTCTGTGTCCTGAACTGGCAGGTGGGTTCTTTACCACCAGCGCCCCCTGGGAAGCCCAAAGATCCTCCAGGCTGCAGCTGAAAAGAAACCTCGTGCTGCAATTAAGGCCTAGCACAGCCAAAGGAGTAAATATTTTAAAAACGAAGATTCTAGGTCAGTAGGTCTGGGGTGGAGACTGAGATTCTGCATTTCCAACAAGCTCTCAGGTGATTCCGGATGCTGGACCCAGTTCTGAATAGTGACGGCCAAGCCACATCAAGATGACCTTCTGGGTCTGAGGGCAGGGGGAGGCGGTCTTCCTTTGAAACGTCTTGATGCTGTGATTGAGGAAGGGAGAAAGTCGGGGGAGAGGTGGACTAGCCCACTCCTGGGCCCCTCCACGGAAGCAGTGTGAGGTTAGAAGAATGGACGTACACACATGGGCAACCTCACAAAAGCAGAAGCTCGGACCGCTGTTCCCAACCCCCTGCCATGCCAAGAAGTCCATGTTTGCCTGAGTCTTGGGTTTAGCCGAGTCATGACCATGGACCCCAGCCTGGGTTCAGCTTGCTTGTCTTAAAGTCACCCAGGAACCGGCCACTCTGGAGAAGCCAAGTGTGGCATCCAGAGAGGCCTGGTACCTCTGCCCCACAGACCCCATGGAGATGGACACCAGGCTGCCAGGCGGTTTAATTTCCCCAGTGGGAAGTTGGCTGGGGGAGTCAGTCTGGGGCAGAGATTAATGATTCCATTATCTTCCTGGGCAATCATCCCACATGGGCCTCCATCCAGAATGTAGATATAAGGTGTAAATAAAGTCCCTGTTCTGAGGGAGCACATTTTTCATTGTCTCTACATGGGAATTTGGCCCAGAAACCCTCGGCTCAACTCCAGGAGGTGTCTTTGTTTAGTGGAACAAGCTGGTCCACTGGGGGCATGTGACACAGGCCTCCTGAGCGCTGGGCTGAGGCTTGGGATGAAAAAAAATGTATTGCTCTTTTTCTTAAACGCATGTCATATGCGCTTGTCATAGGAAATTTAACCTAGGAAGCTGCGTGCATGTAAGGTAACAAGTGATAGCTCTTGCCCCACACCCTTCTGCAAGGTAACGATGATTAATTTTTGGTGTGTATTTATCCAAACACAGGCTTCTCAAGCAGTGCTAGTGGTAAAGAGCACTCCTGCCAATGCAAGAGACATAAGAGACACAGGTTTGATCCTTCAGTCAGGAAGATCCCCTGTAGGATGGACGGCATGGCAACCCACTCCAGTATTCTTGCCTGGAGAATCCCATGGACAGAGGAGCCTGGCAGGGTGCGGTCCGTAGGGTTGCAAAGATTCAGACACGGCTGAAGCAACTTAGCACGCACGCTCATCCAAACACACGTCTTTCTTTTTGGTCCTATGTTCTTTGATTCGACTTTATTGAGGTATAATTGAAATACACTAGATGGCACATATTTAAAGTGTATACTTTGATTGGTGTTGCTATAGGTCAAATCCACAAAAACTTCACCACAGTTAAGATAATTAACATATCCATTGCCTCCCAAATCTGACATCCATTCTTGTGCCCTCTTGCAACCTTCCTCCCTTCCTCCCCCCACCACCGCTTACCGACTTCTGTCACTGTAAATTAGTTTGCATTTTCCAGAATTTATGTAAGTGAAATAATAAAGTATGTACTCATTGTTACATGATGGAGGCTGGCTTCTTTTATCCAGTATGATGATTTTGAGACGTCATAGGTACCAATAATTCATTCCTTTTTTTTTTTTAACTGTTGAGAAGGGTCCCATTGTTTGGGTGTTCCATGATTTGTTTATTCATTCATCTGTTAACAAACTTCTTCAATTGTTTCCAGCTTTTGGTGATTACAAAAGAAGTTGCTCTGAACATTAAAGCAGAAGTCTTCATGGAGATGAATGTTTTCGTTTCTCTTGGAGAAACGCCTAGGAGTGGAATGGCTGGATGGGATCTTATGGTGGGGACATGTTTAACTTTTCAAGAAACTATCCAACTGTTTTCTAAAATGGTTTAGCACATTTTTCATTCCCCCAGCAGCGTATGAGAGCTCCATATGCTTCCCATCCTCACCAACACTTCTTATGATCAGTCTTGGTAATTTTCAACATTCTAATGGATGTATAGTGGTGTCTCATTGTGATTTTAATTTTCATTTCCTTAGTGACTAATGGCATTGAACACCTTATTATGTGTGACTACTGGCTATTCACATACACTCTTTTATGAAGTGTCTGGGAGCAGGGGGTGGCAGGTGTTTTTAGAGGGGCTAGCATTGAGGCCCCCGTGTGATACCCGCGTGCAGATGTCAAGTGGGCAGTTGGAGACTAGAGGCTAGACTTCAGATGAACGGTCCAGGCTGGCAATGTAAATTCAGGAGTTGTCAGCTTAACAGTGTTTAGAGTCACGAGCCTGGATGAGATCACTAAGGCAGAGCAGGTAGAGGAGAGGTCAGGTCTGGGTCTGGGGGCACTCGGGCAATTTGAAGCCAGAAGATGAGGAAAAACCACTCAAGACTCTAAGAAGGAGTGCTGGTGAGCTTAGAGGCGGAGGAAGAGAAGAGAGTGCTTACTGGCAGCAACACCACAGTGGCTGGACTCCAAAGATGGCCCGTCTAGAAGCACACTCTGCTCGGCACACACTCGTCTCCCACCTTCATTCTGGGCTGACCCTGCAAGAGAAACAGAATGCAGCTTCTGAGGCCACGCTGTCAGGAGCTGTAAGAAGCCCTGTATGTGGCTTCCACCTTTGGTTCTGGGACATTGTGTGCGTGTGTGCTCAGTCGTGTCTGACTCTTTGTGACCCCATGGATTGTAGCCCGCCAGGCTCCTCTGTCCATTGCGGTTTTCCAGGCAAGAATACTGGAGTGGGTTGCCATCTGCTCCTCCAGGGGACATTCCTGACCTAGGGATTGAACCTGCATCTTTTGCATCTCCTGCACCGGCAGGCAGATTCCTTATCATTGCACCACTTGGGAAGTCTCCTTGGGACAATGCTCTGGGATAAATTAGTTGCCATCCAAGAAATCTGACTCTGAGACTGCCACGATGGGGGGAAGCCCAACCTAGCCACATGGCAAGACAATATGAAGAGGTAACAATGGTCAGCTAGCCCTGATTCTCCTGGTCATCTCAATTGAGGCGGCGGACAGGTGAGTGGAGAAGCTGTTTTGGATGTCTGTCCCCACCAAGGCTTGACATAACTTCAGCAGCAGCTGTGTGCCCCCCACCCCCTCCCAGCTTGCAGGATCTTAGTTCCCTGAGCAGGGACTGAACCTGGGCCCTCGGCAATAGAAGCAGAGTCCTAACCACTGGTCCACCAGGGAAGTTCCAGGGGTAGCTGCTTTCTGACTGCAACTGCATGAGAGATCCTAAGCAAACCACCCAACCCAGCCACAGGACTCGGAGGGATAATAATAAATGTTGCTTTAAGCCTCTAAGTTCTGGGGTGGTTGTGATGCAGCAGCAGGTAACTGAGATGGACGTGAGCAGTGAAGGGAGACGGATCAGCATCCCTCCCCCAGCCAAAGCCCAGTACCCTGCAGCCCAGAACCATGGAGAGAGGGGTGCTCCACCTCAGCTGGAAGGCTCTCCGGCATTCTGATGGGCCCCTCCCTGCGAAGAGGAGAATAAGCTTCTCTCTGGAGGCTGGAAGCTGCAGGAAGCTGCTGGTTCTTGCGTTGGGGACAAGGCAGGGCCAGCAGTGGTTGCCTGCTCCCACCTGACCTTTACATCAAAAGGGACCACTTCTCTCCGTTTCTGTCTCTCTTTCTCGTTGTTTCCTTTCTTCTTTCTTTCTTCTAGCAGTTAAAACATTTGTAAGTCAATATTGTATATATATATGTAACCTCGTGGTTCAGCAGTAAAGAATCTGCCTGCCGATGCAGGAGATGTGGGTTTGATCCCTGGGTTGGAAAGATTCCCTGGAGAAGGAAGTGGCAACCCACTCCAGTATCCTTGCCTGAAAAATCCCATGGACAGAGGAGCCTCACAGGCTACAGTCCATGGGGTCACAAAGAGTCAGACATGACTGAAGGACTAAACAACAATTTTACATGTATATAATATTGTTACATATATATGAAACTGAAAAGTATTAGTCTCTCAGTTATGTCCGACTTTTGGTGACCCCATGGTCTGTCCATGGGATTATCCAGGCAGGAATACTGGAGTGGGTTGCCATTTCCTCCTCCAGGGGATCTTCCCGACCCAGGGATCGAACTTGCATCTCCTGAGGTGCCTGCATTGCAGGCAGATTTTTTTTTTTTTTTGCCGCTGAGCCACTGGGGAAACCCTGCCTTTCTCCATACCCTTCTCAACTCCATCCAAATAAAAATCAACCTTTCTGATTTTCACTAATTGGTAAGAAATGGTATCTTTGTACTTCTTACATTTGAACTGTCTTATTAGGAGGTTTGACTATCCTCACTTTGCATGGCAACTATGTCTAGCCTTTGTAGCTATTTCTTCTAATTGTTATTGCCATAGAGTTAAATCATGTATTCATGTGGACATTTGTTGACTTATCAGCTTTAGACATCATCTACTGAGTTTTGCTCCAATACATGAGGATTTAACTCACTTACAGTATCCTCTGTCTTATATGTCTTCTCTCTTTCCAACCTTCCTTCCTTCTTGTTTCATTTATGAAAAGAATATTCCTGGCTTTCCACTTATGGAAGTGATATGTTCTCTTTTAAAATAGACGTTGTTTTTTAGAGCAGTTTTAAACTCACAGTAAAATTCAGCAGAAAGTACAGAGTTCTCATAAACTCCCTG
The DNA here is from genome assembly GCF_019320065.1 of Cervus canadensis. Taxonomy (NCBI): domain Eukaryota; kingdom Metazoa; phylum Chordata; class Mammalia; order Artiodactyla; family Cervidae; genus Cervus; species Cervus canadensis. Next base: position 75,787,325 of record NC_057395.1, read on the forward strand.
ACCTCTACCCCTACTCAGCCCCTCCCCCGGCAACATCCCCCACCATAGTGGTCCATTTGTTACAGTGATGGAACCTACATCAACACACTGTTATCACCCAAAGTCCATGGTTTACATTACTGTTCACTCTTGGTGTTTAAGTTCTATGGGTTTGGACAAATGTATAATGACACATCAGTTCAGTTCAGTCGCTCAGTCGTGTCTGACTCTTTGCGACCCCATGGACTGCAGCATACCAGGCTTCCCTGTCCATCACCAACTCCTGGAGCTTGCTCAAACTCATGTCCATTGAGTCAGTGATGCCATCTAACCTCTGTCGTCCCCTTCTCCTGCCTGGGCTTCCCCCATGGCTCAGAGGTAGAGAATCCACCTGCAATGCAGCAGGTGTGGTTCCATCCCTGGGTCCTGAAGATCGCCCGGAGGAGGAAATACAACCCACTCCAGTATTCTTGGGCTTCCCTGGTGGCTCAGCTGGTAAAGAATCCGCCTGCAATGTGGGAGATCTGGGTTCAATCCCCGGGTTGGGATGATCCCCTGGAGTAGGGAATGTCTACCCACTCCAGTATTCTGGCCTGGAGAATCCCATGGACTGTATAGTCCATGAGGTCACAAAGAGTCGGACATGACTGAGCGACTTTCCCTTTCACCAGTATTCTTGCCTGAAATCAGTATGGTATCATATGGGCTTCTCTGGTGGCTCAGTGATAAAGAATCTGCCTGCCAATGCAGGAGATGAGGGTTCTATCCCTGAGACAGGAAGATCCCCTGGAGAAGGAAACCGCAACCCACTCCAGTATTCTTGCCTAGGTGGTCCCATGGACAGAGGAGCCTGGCAGGTCACAGTCTTGTTGTTCTGTTGCTCAGTTGTATCTGACTGTTTGTGACCCCATGGACTGCAGCACGCCAGGCTTCCCTGTTCTTCACTTAACGTCCTGGAGTTTGCTCAAACTTAACGTCCATTGAGTCAGTGATGCCATCCAAGCATTTCATTCTCTGTCACCCCCTTCTCCTTCTGCCCTCAGTCTTTCTCAGCATCAGGGTCTTTTCCAATGAGTCAGTTCTTCGCATCAGGTGGCCAAAGTATTGGCACTTCACCTTCAGTATCAGTCCTTCCGATGAATATTCAGAGGTGTAGTGGTAGCTCATTGTTTTCATTTGCATTTCCTTAATGACACGATGTGGAGTATCTCTTCATACGCTATTTGCCATCCGTAGTTCTTTGGTGCGGGGTCTGTTGAGGCCTTTGGCTCATTTTAAAATCCAATTGTTTGTTTTCAAGTTGAGTTTTAAGAGTTCTTTGTATGTTTTGGATAATAGTCCATTATCAGATGTGTTTTTTGCAAATATTTTCTTCCAGTCTGTGGCTTTTCTTCTCATCTTCTTGAGTGATACAGCTTTGTAACAAAGAAATCAAGGAACATTTTTAAAAATGAGTCAATTTAAAGAGAAGTGTTCAGGAAATGATAGTCAAAATGGTAGGAATATTGCAAAAAAAATGAAGCTGTATTCAGGGGACTCAGATTTGGGCATTACTGTTGGTACACAAAGAGCCTGGTACACAGTCTGGCTCCAAAGCTCCTTTACCTGGCAAGTATGCCTATTATTTAAACAATACGGGCAGCTATTTTCACTCTTCTTGCTACTATTCTTGTGGCATAGTGGCTATTACTGCTGTAACAATACACTACTGTTATTTATTACAATGCATCGTTTTGATGAACCTCAGAATAACGCATACCTCCCTGGAACCTGGAGGCAATGGGAACCCTGCAAAGTTGGTACTATTTGAACAACCTTGTTGAAATAGTTGTTACTTTGCTGTTATTAGTTGAACCCTGTGGTTGTTGCTACTATTATCTTAATATTTCACTGCCATAAGCTGTGCAAAGTTCGGATAGAATGTTGTTGTTTAATCGCTAAGTCCTTTCCAACTCGTTAGGACCTCAAGGACTGTAGACCGCCAGGCTCCTCTGCCCATGAGAATTCCCAGGCTTGAATACTGGAGTGGGTAGCCATTTCCTTCTCCAGGGGATTTTTCTGATCCAGGGATGGACCCCGCGTTTCCTGTATTGCAGGAGGATTCTTTACCACTGAGCCACCAGGGAAGCCCGGATAGGATGAATAGGGGTAAATAATAAAAATAGCTCCGTGACAGTTAGGGGAGGCGTCGGGCCAGGGGCCTCCGCCGCTGCCGCCGAACGAGGAGGGCTGCGTAGGGTCGGTGCCCGCCGGCCTCCGGTTCCCAGCGGCACCCGGGCTCCGGCCCCACGTGGCGGGGCGCCGATCCTGCCCCTGGCGCTCGCTCTGACCGCAGTAGCCGCGGTGCCCTGGGCACAGGGCAGGTCGAGCGCGCTCCGGGCCGGCAGGGCTGCGCCGTGCTGGGCGGCTGCTGCTCCGGCCGTGACCCGCCCCGCGCCGCCCGCGGGCCCCCGCGCTGCCTCTGCGATGCGGAGTGCCGTAAGGTGGGAGACTGCCGCCCGACTACACGCGAGTCCGCAGAGGTGCGCCCCCTGGGGCGCGGGGCGAGGGCGGAGCTCTCAGGGCCTAGGGAAGCCGGGTACCAGCGAGCCATCGCAAGGAAGAAAGACTGCCAGCCTGGGCGGGGGGTGGGGGGCGGTTCTGGACTCGGAGGGGCGCACGCGCAAGGGGGACGGGGACGCGCGGGACGCCAGGGCAAGAGTGGGGCTGCTGAGGGGCGCGCGGAGAAAGAGGCGCGCGGGCCCCCGACCCCGCTGCGCGAATCAGTGGGCTGGGGAGCCGAATGGACACGGACGCGAGGAGAGTCGATGAGCGTTTGGGAGAAGGCGCGAGAGTCCTCACCTTGAGCGGGGCCTGGGAGGGCGGTGCGAGGGTGGAGAGCTCGGGAAGAGGCGAGCGAACCAGGCGCTCGGGGGCGAGACGCAGGGCACCCAGCAGAAACAGTGGAGAGAGGAGGGGCGCACGAGCTAAGGGGGGCGCACGGGGCGACACCCGGTAAGGGCGGAGGGGGCAGGCCTTCGGCGGGGCTCTCGCAGTGTGGAGGGGTGCGAGGGAGGCGCGAGCGGTTAGGGGTAGGGCGCCAGAGTTAGCGGGTAAAAACACAAGATGCCCAGTTAAGCTTACATTTCAGGTAAATAACCCCTACTTATTGAGTATACTTGTGTCCTGAATATTGCACGGGCCATACTCGCAAGGAGTTGGACACGACTGAGCGACTGAACTGGAACTGGAACACTTACATTAAAAATTATTGATTATTCGTCCGAAATGAAAAACTGGGCTAAAAACAGATTCTTCTTCTGAAATTAAAATCTAACTGGGCATCCTGTAATTTCATCTGGCAGCTCTAGCTGGGGGAAGGGCGTGGGATCTGGAGGGGTGCGAGGTGGGAGCGGGAGGGCGCGCGGCCGTCGCTGGCAGGGGGATTCACAAGGCAGATGGAGGCGGTGTTGAGAAGCAGCAGGAAGGGCTGAAGCCTGGGGACGGCTTGGAGAGGAGCAGAGAGGGAACCGGCAGGGTGGTCCCGGAGGGGCGGGGGAGCGGGGTGCGCGGGGTGGGGGTAGGGGGAGGGGCTAAAACTTGGGCGAAGCGGGGGGCTGCGAGGGTGGGAGCTCCTGACGGTAGGCAGGTAGTGCCTTACTGTGGGCTCGGTGGGAGGTGTGGCCATGGGTAGCGGGGTCTAGGGCATACCTTATAGCGAGACACCTACCCCCCCACCCCACCCTCACGCCCCCTCCCCCGCCAGCGTGGTATCAAGAACCCGCCTGCCAGAGCAGCAGACATCAGAGAAGCAGGCTTGACAGGAGGGGCGGGAAGAACCCCTGGAGAAGGGAATGGCAACCCACTCCAGTATTCTTGGTTAGAGAATTCCATGGACAGAGGAGCCTAGCGACAGTCCATGGGGTCGCAAAGAGTCGGACACAACGGAAGCAACTTAGCTTAGTGGGGAGGACTCCATTTTTATTTTAAAAAGATTTACTTGTTTATTTTTGGCTTCGCTGGGTCTTCATTGCTGCCAGCAGGCTTTCTCTGATTGCGGCCAGCAGGCGTCTCACTGCCGTGGCTTCCCTTGCTGCGAACAAGCTCCAGGGCGCATGGTCTTCAGCCGTTGCAGCCCATTCAGGAGCTCCAGACTGGAGGCTCAGGGGCGGCGGGGCAAGGGCTTAGTTGCCCTGAGCAGGGATGGAACCCATGTCCCCTGCCTTGGCAGGTGGATTCTTAACCACTGGACCACCAGGGAACACTCCCCCTCCCCATCCTTTTTAAATTCCAGGAATAACCTTTTCACACCCACCGCAGTTGCCATTGTTGTTCAGTCCCTCAGTTGTGTCTATTTTCTACCTTATGGACTGTAACCTGCCAGGTTTCACTGTCCTTCACTATCTCCCGGAGTTCGCTCAGATTCATGTCCATTGAGTCAATGATGCCATCCAACCATCTCATCCTCTGCCGTCCACTTCTCCTCCTGCCCTCAGTCTTTCCCAGCATCAGGGTCTTTTCCAAGGAGTCGGCTCTTCGCATCAGGTGGCCAAAGTATTGGAATTTCAGCTTCAGCATCAGTCTTTCCAATGAATATTCAAGGTTGATTATTAATATTCAGGGTTGTCTCCCACTGGAGACAAAAAAAATCTAAATTTTGTCACCTTGTTGAGTGGATATGACCTAAATCTCCCTTGTCAGGGATAAGAGTGATTTTAAAAAAAATTTATTTGGCTGCTACAGGGCTCAGGTGGCACAGTGGTAAAGAATCTGCCAGCCAGTGCAAAGGACGTGGGTTCAACCCCTGGGTTGGGAAGATCCCCTGGTGAAGGCAATGGCAACCCCACTCCAGTACTCTTGCCTGGGAAATCCATGGACAGAGGAGCCTGGTGGGCTACAGTCCATGGGGTCCCAAAGAGTCGGACACGACTGAGACACATTCAGGTCTCAGTTGCTGGAGGTGGAGTCTTCTTTGTCTCTTGCCGGGTATTTCCGTGCGGGCAGATCCTTGGGGGGTAGAGCCAGGCTCTCCAGCTGTGGTGTGGGGCTTAGTTGTTGCAGGAGATATGGGATCGTTAGTTCCCCAACCAGGGATTGAACCCACATTTCCTGCATTGTAAGGCAGATTCTTTACCTCTGGACCAGCTGGGAGGTCCTGAGAAGGGTGATTGATTGGACCCCCTCTACCTGGAGACCTCAGGGGAGCTTCCTTCAGAAACTTTCAAAGAGAGCAGCTTTAAAAAATTCAAAGTGGAAGGGACCTAACATTACTGGGACCTAACATTCTTGGCTTGGTAGTCAAGAATCCGCCTGCAGGGCAGGAGACAAGAGTTTAATCCCCTCCAGGGTCAGGAAGATTTCCTGGATATGGAAATGGCAACCCACTCCAGTATTCTTGCCTGGAGAATTCCATGGACAGAGGAGCCTTGGGGGCTACAGTCCATGGGGTCACCAAGAGTCGGACAGGACTGAGTGATCAAACAACAACATTTACTGACCACCAGCGTACTCTGTAAGCTGGGTGTCTCATCCAACCTGGTTTCTGTCTCATGGCATTCTGGGGCTCTGGCCTATAATAAGGTTCCTGCTCAGCCTCTGTGAAGAGCGTGGCTCAGAGAGGCGTGGGCTTTGACCAGCCAAGGCGACCCAGCAGGATTTGGAGCTGGGTGATCTGCTTGCTTCTAGCTCCTTGCTGCTCCCCACAACTTGCAGTGGTGAATGGTGTATATTCAGGTAGCAGAGAAGAGAAAGTATTTTTGGATGTGGTGTCTTCCCAAATCATAGCAAATGCGTAGTTGTTGTTCAGTCGCCCAGTCATGTCCGAACCTTTGAGACCCCAAGACTGCAGCACGCCAGTCTGCAGAGGAGAAAGGCCTCCCTTTCTCTCAGCATCTCCCAAAGTTTGCCCAAGATCACGTCCATTGCATCGGTGATGCCATCCAGCCATCTCATTCTCTGAAACCCACTTCTCCTCCGGCCCTCAGCCTTTGCCAGCGTCACGGACTTTTCCAATGAGGCAGCTGTTCTCATCAGATGACCAAAATACTGGAGTTTCAGCTTCAGTATCAGTCCTTCCAAGGAGTATTCAGGGTTGATTTCCCTTCAGGTTGACTGGTTTGATCTCCTTGCTGTCCAAGGGACCCTCAGAAGTCTTCTCCAAAACCACAGTTCAAAGGCATCAGTTCTTCCGTGCAATGAGACTTCAGAGCAAATGAGACTCCCCCAGATTAAACTTGCAGAAGGACTGTGTTAGGAATGCTTTTGTATTCACCTGGTTTCGGTGCAGAGGGCGCTGGCGGCCGTAGGGTCATTCAGAGTGTGGGGCTGAGGTTCTTGGCGTAGCTGCACCCACAGGGTCCCGGTCACAGTGCGGGAGTCGGGGCCCAGGACAGGGACCAGGCGGAGCGATCTGTGACGCTTTCCCACAGTCTGGCCCGAGCTCACAGAATCACACCGTGTTATCAGCTCCCCAGCAGCTGCTGTTGTATAAACAGTCAGGCTGGGGGACCCAGCAGCCTCAAAGCTTTGCACGCTTCTTTGTTTTGCTCCTTTGGGAAGGCATTCAAAAGGCAGTAGGTCTAGGATCTGCCCCTTTGTCTAGGTTGGGTGGAGCTGAGGTCTCTTGAATAGATGCAGGAAAAAGTCAGTTTTCCATCTCCGGGTGGAGGGAGGGGAGAAGGGCAGAAAGGAGATGTGGGGACTGGTTAGGAGGTAAGATATGTATTTTTCATGAGTGATTTAGGCGGTAGAGTTGACTGACTTCAAGAATTGTTTGTGGTAAAGAGAGGTGTTGAGGATGGCTTTAAAAAAAAAAACCCACTAACATTTACTGAGTGCTTATCACGTGTCAGAAGATACTGTTTTAGGTACTTAAAAAATAATTTAAAAAAAATTTTTAATGCTTTAAATAAATTATCTCCTTTAAGCCTCATAACAGCCCGATGGAATAGATAGTGTTACCATGCCCATTTTATAGATAAGGCACAAAGGCATGAAGAGGTGGTGACCTACTTCCGACGTGCTCAGCTATCAAGTAATAGATCCAGGATTTGATTCCCAGCAGTCTTTGGTGGCTCAGACGATAAAGAATCTGCCTGTAATGCAGGAGACCCAGGTTTGATCCTTGGGTCAGAAAGATTCCCGGGAGAAGGGAAGGGCTACCCACTCCAGTATTCTTGCCTGGAGCCATGGGCAGAGGAGCCTGGCGGGCCACAGTTCATGGGGTTGCAAAGAGTCGGACACGACTGAGTAGCTAACACTTTGCTTTTCACCTTGTCAGTCTGACTCCAGATCACGATACCATATGGTAGCTTGAGGATGGGAGGGACTTCAGCCTGCTGCACGAGGGAAATTGAGGCCGCAGGTGGAACAGGAACCCTTGACGTTGCCCACCTTCAGTTCAGTTACGTTGCTGGCACCTGCTGTGTGCCCAGCTCATTGGGGAGCAGCCGGGGTCGGAGAGATGGGACTCTGGTCCCCCTCAAGCTTATAGTCTGTTTTGGGGGAGACAGGTGGCTGTGGAAGAAATAAACAATTTCAGTCAGAGCAAAATGAGGCTTGGAAATGATTGGTGAGAATGGGGTGGAAGCGGGGAGAGGGTGGGGCTGGAGTGGCTAATAAAGCCTTAAAGGATAGACCATGACCTCACGGTTTTCAAGTTCCCTACTGAATATTTCACTTATTTTGTGCTCCTTAATTCTCATTTCAATCCTGGAAGGCCCAAATTCCCCATTTATACACTTACGTTTTCATTGTACTAGTCTGAGGAGTCTGAGGGTTGTGACACCACTCATATTACTCCGGCTAAGAAGGGAAAGCATTGGTGCAGGCCACTGAAAACCGATCCCTGGGTTCTGGCTTCAGGCAAGGCTGGACCCAGGGACTCCAAGGTGACTCCAAGGTCAGCAGGGCCCTCCGCCTTTTAGCTCTGCTGTGTTAGCTTGAATCTTAGGCATGCTGTCCCCAAGTGTTGACAAAGAGAGTCCTCAGTAACTCCAAACTGGTGTCCCTAGTGGAATGGGAGGTCCCTTTCCTAGTTATTCCAGCCAGACCCCCAGGGATGGTTCTCATAGGCCCAGTCTGGGTTGCATGCTGATTCATGATCCAATAAATCACAGCCTGGGGTGAAGGAAGATGTCAATCAGTCATGTCTGGGTCACATACTGAGTCCCAGCGATGGGAACGTGAGGTCAGCCTCATCCAAAGTATGTGGACTGAGTGTGCAGAGGGTGGTTCTTCAAAAGGAAGCCAAGATGGTGTTAAAAGAAGACGGGGGTGGGGAGGCTGGGAGGGCAATGCCAGCTCTGCACATCTGAGGGGTGGGGGGCTCTGCATTCCAGGGAAAGTGAAAGTGAAAGTGTTAGGCACTCACACTTGTCCTACTGTTTGCGACCCCATGGACTGTAGCCCACCAGGCTCCTCTGTCCTTAGGATTTTCCAGGCAAGAATACTCGAGTGGGTTGCCATTCCCTTCTCCAGGGGATCTTCCCAACCCAGCACTGGAACCTGGGTCTCCTGCATTGCAGGTAGATTCTTTACCATCTGAGCCACCAGGGAAGCCCCAAAGTAAAGTGTGCTGAGACATCAGACAGAAAGAGGAAGCAGGGGGTTGACTGTAGATGTAGTGTAAGAACACTTAGATTTTCAACCACTAGTCTTGGGGGTCTCTGTGATTCACTATCACAAAGACCTTATGTGAAACCTATTGAGGTAGTAGGAGATGAGAACCACTAAAGGATTTCAGGTGGCAGGCCAGAACTGCATTCCAGAAAAAGCTTTTTGGTAGACAGTGGGGAGGATGGATGGCCAGAGGGCTGGGCAGTGAGGTTCAGAGAAGAAGCTGGGGTTTGAATTGTCCAGAAAAGGATTTGCTGATGAGCCTGGGTCTGTTGGAGATGGGGCAGAGGGATCCAAGGGACTGCGGGAAATTCAGTCTGGCTCCCGCAGGCTCGGCTGACATAATGTTATCTGGGTGTCCAGGGCTGGAAGAGCAACCTTAAAACCTCCTTTTTCAGCTGTGCTAATAAGCTAGAATTTCTCCTTTACGCAGAACACGGGGTGGCCTTTGTTTTGAGAAACACCGCCATCTGGCGGCACCTTTTGCAACACCAACTTGTGGTCATATTTCCTTTGTTGTCGCTATAGCTCCACCTCGTTCAGAATTGAGTGACTCGTCACTTACTGGGTCCCTGTTTGTCAGGCACTGGGCTTGGTTCTGGAATTCAGTAGGGGAATTCCTGCCTCCATGGAGCTGACGTTCTAGTTAAGGAGGCTGGCAAGGTATGAAAAGTCACAGGACGGTACTGAGGTTGTGACCCTAGGTCTAGACCAGGCGTGGTGACAGTTCTCTGGGGGTATCAGCTGCTTGATAACATCACAGATGTCAGCTACGTGGAAAGAACATGCCTAGAGTGGCGTCTGCCTAACTTGCTGCAAAATCTCTCACTCGCCTGCCAGGGGATCCCTGTGGACGGCTGGGGCTTCCCCTTGGTCCAGCCACCCGGCCAGTGACTGAATCTGGTCTGCAGTCTCCCTGCAAGGTCGTCCAGCCACTCTTGGAACACTTCCAGTGACATGAAACTCATTTTTTTTTTCTAGTAGGTTTTTCTACTGTAGATCATACTCTCTCGCCTGGACGACTGCAGTAGCCTGACCCCCACCCAGCAGCTAGAGACCGCCCGTTAAAACCTCAAATGTGATCATGTCACTCCTCTGCTCCGAACCTGGCAATGGCTTTTCTTTTTTTTTTTTAATAATTAAAATTTTTTTATTTTTGGTTGCACTGGTCTTTGTTGCTGTGGGTGGGCTTTCTCTAGTCGCGAGCAGGGACTTCTCATTGCCGTGGCTTCTCCCGTTGCAGAGCACAGGCTCTCGGGAGCTTGGGCTTCAGTAGTTGCGGCTCTCAGGCCTTAGAAGGTGGGCTCAGCAGTTGAGGTGCTCAGGCTTAGCTGTTCCGAGGCATATGGAATCTTCCCAGACCAGGGCTCGAACCCATGTCCCCTGCATTGGCAGGCAGATTCTTTCTTATCCACTGGACCATGCGCGAAGTCTAGCAATGGCTTTTCTTCACGCTTAGAATAAAATCCAAATTCCTTACAAGAGCCATCAAGTCTCTGTAGCTATCATGCCTACCTCTCTCTCTTACATTATTTTCTGCCATTTTCCTTCCTGATTTTTATGCTCTAGCCACGCTGGGCTCCTCACTGTCCCTCCAGCATCCAACCTGGACCCTGCCTCAGGGCCTTTGCACTGCCTGCTCTCTCTGGAACCTGTCCCCTCGGATATCTACACAGCTTCCTCCCTCACCTCCTCAGATGCCCTTTGTCACGGAGGCCCTCTCTGAATTGACCCCTCTATCTGAAATAGGTTCTCATCACCCTATACCCCCACCACTCTTATTCTGCTTCGGATTTTCTCAGAGCATGGATCGCTAGTTGAAATTACATCATATATTGTATTGTTTCTTTCCTTTTTTGGCCGTACTGTGTGGTTTGCAGACTCTTAGCTCCCCGACCAGGGATCAACCTGTGCCCCCTGCAGTGGAAGCTCGGAGTCCTAACCACTGGACCTCTGGGGAAGTCTCTGTATTGTTTCTCGTCTGTTTCCCCCACTGAATGTCAGCTCCTCCAGGGCAGGAGCCTTTTCTGCTTTGCTCTCTGTGTTCCCAGCACCTGAGTCAGTGCTTGGCACTTAGGAGGGCCTTAATAGTTGTTGAATAAATGCAGAGAGTCCCCTGTCATACTGAGCATTTGCTGTCTTCCTGGAGCTTCACATCCGTTGTCGCAGGAATCCTGGGAGACTGCGGTTGGGATCCAAGCTTGAGAGACTCCAGTGTCTTAGCTCAGCTCAGATATTCAGTCTCCTTCAGCCCCACTTGCCCGTTCTGAGAGATGGATTTGACAATAGTGCAAATACGTACACATACGTAGGAGTTAGGGTTCTGGCGAGCGACAGATGGTGTGCCCAGAAGAGCTGAATGGAACCGAATTTGACAAGGGCTCTGTTCGTGATGGTGGGGGCAGGGGAGCAGGAGGAGAGAGAGATACAGGAGCCCAGCGAGGGCGGGGCCCACGGCTGTGGGTCCCCCCAACAGGAGTGAGGATGAGGCAGGTGTCGGGGTGATAAACACCGGGGTGGCTCGGTCCTCCTTGCAGGCGCCCCTCATTGATGAAACTCAATCAGCAGCCAGGGGGCCCAGGAGCCTCTGGGATGCACGGTCTCCTGGGGGGCAGAGGGCCCAGAGAAGGGTCCTAAGGCTGCTGTGACGATTACACGAAGCCTGGGCTGTGACTTGCCTGGTCCAGCAGCGGTGACGTAATTGATGCCGTTATTAGATGGATGTTGGAAGCAATAGATGAGTGTTAGGCTTCAACACATGATTTCCTCCCTGCCCCCCACCCTCGCCCCTTGCTTTGAACATTTCAGCTCTGCTAAGCACTGAGATCCATGCAAGGAGTATGCAACTTCCTGAGGTGCCAGAAGCAATACTGTTTTTATAACACAGTCACCTCCGTCCCTCAGTTCAAGGAAGCACACTTTTGTTTTTTCTTCACATTTTCAAGCCGCTGAAATAGGCCATGTGTCCCCGCTGCTGAGCGTTGTTCATGAGGACAGACCTGGTCTTTCTTGTTCCCTGTGGTGTCTCCAGCACCTAGGACAGTGCCTGACTCACGGGAGATGCTGGGGAAATATTTAGGGGGTGAGGGATCTAATTCTGACATTTGCAGTGCCCTGTGTGAGCACGTGTGTGCGTGTGCATGAGTGTGCATGTGTGTGTGTGCATGAGTGTGCAATGTGTGTGTGTGTGAGTGACTGTCGAGGCGTCTCAAGAAAGGCTTGACAATTTCTTGTCAAAAAGTTTTCTCCCTGAGGAATGTCTGGGAAATCTTGTGTTTTGGCCAAACAGCCTTCCCCGTCGGGCTTGGTCCAGTCCCGCCCTGGGGCTGTGAACTTGAATGAAGAAGCTGAAGGTCTCAAAGGCCAAATCATCAGATGTGAGGGGTTCTGCTTGGGGGAAAAGGGAGCAAGACCTGGGCACTGCCCAAATGCCCCAGGAGTTGTCCTTGGAGATGCCGCCTTGTCTTCCAGCAGACCCGTGCGTCGTGGCAGAGCGGGGCAGCTGGAGTCGCTGTGTCAAGCCCTGCCAGGTCTGTTAACGGCGTCCGCAAGAGGCAGGTCCCACCGCAGCCAAGGAATGGCGTGTTCCCTGCCCCCGCTTGGAGGAGCGGGCTGGCTGCGTGGGTACGGGAGCACCAGAGAGTGGAGTGCCGCCTGTCCTTGAGTGAGTGGGGACGGCCCCTGGGGCAGCTGTGGGAGGGAACAGCCTGGTTGAACTGCAGGGCCCTCCAGAAGTTCCCACATGGGGGCTGAGTTTAGGGTGGGACTTTGTCTTTCGTTACTCTGATCCCCCTCCTCACCCTGTGATTGAAGTAAGAAGTTCTGACTTTCTCTAAGCATCTCGATGACTTCTTCCTACACATCTCTCCGTGTGAATCAGTTATGGCTTTATTTAAATGAAGATGATAGGAAACCCACCTTAAACTGACCTGAGCAAAAAAAATGGGTGACTCAGGTCTGCATTCAGGCATGGCTGGGTCCAGGAGCTCAAACAATGTTGCCGGGACCCACTCTCCATCTCTCAGTTCTGTTTTCCTCTGAGTTGACCTCATTTTCAGACAAGCATTCCCCCTGTAATAGTCTTTGATAGCTCCAGACTTCCCTGCAACCACTCTAGCAGATGGAAGGGAAAGCCTCTTTCTCCTTAGTTTCAGCAAACATCCTAGGATGAATTCTCATTGGCTTGACCTGGGTCCTGTGTCCACTGCCGAACCAATCAGTAGGACCAGAGTGATGGAATAGTCTGACTGGCCACGCTGGGGACACGTGTTTCCTTTGATGCTAGAGGGGTGGGTCAGCCCCATCTGAACAAGAGTAGGGGAGGGGTGTTCTCCAAAGGAAAATGGGGGAATGGACGCAGGGGAGACGAAGCAACAGATGTTGGCCATATTGCACGTACTGATAAAATGCTTTTATCTCACTACCAAAAAATAGGTGATGCTCATTTCACAACTGAAGAGGCTGATGGAGAGAGTGAAGCCTTCAGGGGTTTTCCCGAAGGGGTAGAAGTGCAGGCTAAACTGTCCCCTCCCAATATCTTCCCATGCCACAGCCTGGCAGGGAGCGCTGCACACATCTTACCCTGGTGTCTGCCTCCTGCTTGAAATTCCCCAGGAGGCACTCGGTGCCCTCAGGGTGAAGCCCAAACTCCTCTGTGGCTACAAGCTCAAGTGCCTTGGCTCTTACCTCTTGTGACCTCATCCCCTTCCTCCTTCTGTCTGTGTTTTGAAAGGATGATTCTGACCCCTGTGGGGGACAGCAGATGGAAAGGGGTCAGAGGGCAGCGGGGAGGCCCACCGCAGTGATGCGGGCAGGAGAGGATGCTGTCTGGACCAGGGTGGTGGCAACGGGGTGAGGAACGAGGGAGCCTGAGATCATTTCCTCTGCCTGCCATCCTCCTGCCTCTCCTTTGCCACCCGTGTCTAACTGGCCTGGTTCTTCCTTTCCTGCACAGATGTCAGATTTCTCCAGGAAGATTTCCTGATTGCCCCTACTGTCTGCCACGTACTTTGCCCCATTTCTTGACTCTGTGAGGCCAGTGTTACTCTGCATTTTTCAGAAGGGGATACCAAGGCTCAGGCCGGCACAAAACTTGCCTGAGATACATGGTTCATCGTGTATCATTTTATTCAACTCTGACAATCAGTGTATGGTATAGGTTCTAGCGTTATACCCATTTTGCTGATGAGGAGACTGAGTCTCAGAGAGGACCAAGATCACTCAGCTATAAGAGGGAGAGCTGGAACCAGAATCCAGGCTTCTCTGGGACTCTCCTTAATGCTCTAGGCTACACGAAAAGCAGCATTAGAAGAGAAGATAAGTTGTGTATTAAGTGTATCACCTTCTCTAGATGACAAGCATTAATTAGTTCTTTAAGAACTAATATCTTTGATTCAGTTCCATTACTCAGGGACTGGGGAGGGGTAGGAACTTCCCTTGGCTTCTTTTTCCGTAAAGAATCAACATCCTCTCCTGGACTGACTCAATTCTTCTCTGTGCTCTCGGAAGGAAGGTATTTGGAAGCTGGCTCAACAATTAGTTACTTTTATTAATTTATTCGTCCACCCATACCTCTGTGCCCCTTTCTCCCATCCTTCCATCATCCCACCCATTCATTCCTCTGTCATCTGGCTCTTTCACCCCTTCATCTATTCATCCCCCTATCACCATCTATCCACCCCCCATCACCTCTCATCCATCCTTCTTCCCACTCACCGTCTCTGTCTACCTCCTTTTCCCCATCCTCCCACCTTCCCATGTACTCATCACCCAACCATTCTTCCTCTTCTGTGTCGTTTCAGTCACCCATCCATCCATTCAGTTGTCAGCTCACCTATTTTTTCACTCAATCACTTGTTTATCCATCAAGATCATTCACTTGAAGAACTTCTTGTTGAGACCCACTGTTCCACCCATTGTGCTAGGCTGTGAGTCTCAGAGATAAATGTAGTTTTGCCTCCATCGTTGCATAAGGGGTCCTTGTGGGGACCATCTACCCAGTTACACGACTCCGCAGGCTCCTTAGGGCTGCCATAGACATGACTCAGGCACTAGAACTACCTAATTCTTCCTGGGGTGTCACAGCCTTGGGGGGGCAGTGCTGGAAAAGCTGGGCTACTTAACTCTGTTTCCTCCTTGGCCCACAGTCCCTGCTCTGATGACCACAGGCAGCTGTGGGAAAGAGCGAGAAAGCTGAAATGTCACCAAGAACCAGGAATTAATAGAGTAAGTGGAAGCAACCGAACCTCAAGTCAACTTCAAAATTGTGACCATTTTCCCTTTCATCCTGTCTCTGTCTTACTTTGGGAGCTTTAACATCTCCCCATTTTGTGTCCTGTCACATTTGTAAACTCATGAGCAGGAACTCTGCAGTCCCTAATGACTGGTCTCTATTCAACTTCATTCATTCACTGATTCACTCAATGTTTATTATTTGCATGACAGGTACTGGGTTTAGGCCTTGGCTTACAACAAGGAACAAAAAAGGACAGAAATACTTATTTTCATGGAGTTGGCCCCAGAGGAGGCAGACAAGGAAAAAATAGATAGCCTGTCAAATGGTGCTAAGTGCCATGGAGAAAAATAAAACAGGAAGAGGGTTGTGTGCTAGAGACATCTTTACTGGGAAGGTGATATCTGAACTAAGCTATCGGAGAGGTTACCTGGGGGAAGAGTGTGGTTGGATGAAGGACCAGCAAGTGCGAAGTCCTGAGGCAGGGCACGCCTGGTGTGTTCAAGGCTGGATTCAGGGAGAGTGAGAGAGAGGAAATATGACATATTGGTGGGTGGTCAGATCATACAGGGGCTATAGGCTGTGGCAGGAACTTTCTCTGCATGAGATGGGAGTCGTGGGAGGGTTTGGGGCTGAGGAATGACAGACTCTGACTTAGGCTTTCGCAGGATCCCTTTGGCTGCTATTTGGAGAGCTGATCTCAGAGAGGCAAGGTGGGAATTATGGAGACCAGTGCAGAGGCTACTGCAATATATTGTCCACACGAGAAATGAAGGTGGTTTAGGCCAGGATGGAAGCCCTACACCTTTGAAGGGTGGATTTCAGGGATGGAGTCAGGCGGTCTGTCGCTGATGGTGGTGAAGAGGCCAGGCTTCTAGGACAGTGCCTCATACACGTAACTGTTCAACAAGTATCAGTTGAAAGAGTAAGGTCTGAACGAAGGCAGTGCTAAGGGTGATGGCAAGGGCAGTCCTGTTAGTTAGGTTCCTTTCATTTCAAAGGACAGAAACTCAGCTCAAACTGGCTCAAGGGAAAAGGAGAATTATTTATATAACTGAGAGGGAAGTTTTGAAATAATATCATTTCAAGCCTGACTGGAGCCAAGAGGTCAAATATTATTGAGACTCCGTCTCCCCACTTTCCCCGCGTCTTATATTGGCTTCATTCTCAAGCAGCCCCTGGAGCCACCAAGCTGCCCCCACCAACATCCCCATATCCTCCCAGCTTAGTGATCCCAGCTGGAGGAGTCCTCTTTCCCAATCTCAGCATCATTTCTGGAGGAGCGTGCTGGGTCCTGCTTGGATCCCAGACCCATCCGTGAATCAATCAATCACCATGATCCAGGGGACAGGAACCTCTGATTAGTCAGCTTCAATCATATGTCCATGCTAGGGGAGGTGTAGGGAGCCAGGACAAGGATTGCCCCTCCAAGACCACATAAGGTGAGGACAAGGGTTCCCCCAAATGAAACACCAAAAGGTGAGAGAAAGCATGTTGGGGAGGTGAAAGTTGCAATTATCACAGGCTCCTGGTACGAGACGGGGCTTCCCTGGTAGCTCAGCTGGTAAAGAATCGCCTTCATTGCAGGAGATCCTGGTTTGATTTCTGGGTCAGGAAGATCCCCTGGAGAAAGGATAGGCTACCCATGCCGGTATTCTTGGCCTTCCCTGGTGGCCCAGACAGTAAAGAATCCGGCTGCAATGTGGGAGACCTGGGTTTGATCTTTGGGTTGGGGAGATCCACTGGAGAAGGGAAAGGCTGCCGACTCCAGAATTCTTGCCTGGAGAATTCCATGGACAGAAGAGCCTGGTGTGCAGCGGTCCATGGGGTTGCAAAGAGCCAGACGTGACTGAGCAACTTTCACTTCACTGGTAAGAGACAGATTTCTAAGGAGTTCTGGAGGGAAGCTGAGAGGAAAGTGCTCTGGGCTGTTCCCAGAAGAAAACTGTCGGATCCTTGATCCTTCCTGAGGCTGCAGCAGGGGGCACCTCGTGCCAGCAGGGGGCAGCAGGCCCACACAGTCACCCCTGGGTTCTTGACAAGTTGCATCTCCTCCAGCAGGGGGCGCCATTTACTGCTGCTTAGAGAAAAAGTTGGGTCTAAGTAAAATTTTGGCAAATTGAATCTTAGACCCTCTCCCCTTGTGGCTCAGCTGGTACAGAATCCACCTGCAATGCAGGAGACCTGGATTCCATCCCTGGGTTGGGAAGATCCCCTGGAGAAGGCAAAGGCTACCCACTCTAGTATTCTGACCCGGAGAATTCCATGGACTGTATGTACGGTCCTTGGGGTCTCAAAGAGTCGGACACAATTGAAGGACTTTTTTTTTTCCCCCAGACACTCCAGAATGGGAGAATTATTTAAGTAATTCTCATGGTGAGTCTTTTCTATAAAGTGATATATTTTGCAAAGCACTTTGGAGTGCTCATTGAGGCTTTTGGGATGAGGTAGTTCCATTTTAGTTCCTACCATTTATTATCTGTCTGACTCTGGGCAAGTTATTTTGTTGGTCCTCAGTTGCCTATTCTGTAAACTGGGGCCAACATCTACCTGGCACAATTTCCCTCTTCCATGGGACCAAATGATTCATTTCTCAACTTTTTATCGAGCCAGATCCTGGTCTAGGACTTGGATGCAACAGTGAACGGAACAAATCAAACTTCCTGCCTTTGTGGAGCTGCCATTCCCATGGGGGAGACAGATGAGAAATAAATGATATGGTCTTTTGGATGCGCTGTTTGAAGAAGTGGCTCCTGGAAGCCCTCCCTTGTATGTTACCTGTTGATGCAGGTTGAGTGGCCCCAGAGGCCTCTGTAGCAGGGAGAAATTGTCCCAGTCCGAGCCTACAGAGGGCGAGGTACACAGTAGGCGCTCCAGAAATGCTCCCAGGTGTTTGAGGCGGTGTCTTCCCGCGTGTCTGCAGGGCCTGTGTCCGGCTCCAGCTGGGACCTGTTCCGGAGAGCGGCCAGCAGGTGAAGGAGCCCCACGCCCAGTGGTTGAGGTCTCTGACCCAGGGCCACATAATCTGTGTGACGTGTGAGTGGCCTGCCCAGGACGCCAGGAGCAGGCATGGCTATAGGGTTGGCGCTGAGCCTGGAGGGTAAGCAGGGGGACTTGGGCCTGGGCAAGTGTGACTCTAGAGCCTGGGCCCTCTCTGCTGCCTGAGAGGTGAAGGTGGGAGGGGGTGGGATCCTGTTTTCTGGCCAGGGCAGGAGGGCCCAGGAGGGTCCTGATCCCAGTGTCCGAGGAGAAGCAGCTCCTGCCATTCCCAGCTGTGTGACCTTGGGCAATTGTAAGACCTCTCTGAACTTCAATTTCCTTGTCTGAAAGTACAGATAATCAGAGGACCTCCCCATGGGGCAATGATGAAAGTGAAATGAGATTGTGCAAGTTGAAGATTTGGCAGAGCTCTTGACATCTAGAAAAGGGAGCTGGTTTGATGGTTGACTCTGCAGAATTCCCTTAAATGCTATGTTTGTTTCCCCTCATGTTATAGGTGGGGAAACTGAGGCTCAAAGAGGCATTGTGACTTAGTCAAGGTCACATAGGATTTGGCTGTTATTATCTCCCAAGCTCCCACAAGGGCAGATGTTTTGGAAAGTACTTAGTATTACAATAGTAGCTAATATTTACTGAGTGCTTATATGTGCCAAGCATTATTCTGTATGCAGCCATTCATTCATTCAACAAGTATTTGTTGAGCACTTACTATTAAGCATGTGTCAGGCAATGTTTCAGGCACAGGGGAAATTCAGTGAGCAAAACAGCTGTGGTCCCTTCCCTCATGGAGACACATTCTGCTGTGAGGAGGCGGACAGGAGGCAAGTAGGTCTGTGATTTGTCAGATGGGAGATAAGTGTCAGGGAAAGAAAGCACGATTGGGGAAGTCCTGGGGATATTTATTATTTTTTTTTTTTAAAGGAGGGTGACTCTAAGGAGGTGGCATTTGAACAGAGGCCTGAAGGCAGTGAGGGAGGGAGCCGTGGGGATGTTTGGGGGCAGGGTATTCTAGGCTGAAGGAACAGCAGGTGCAAAGGCCCTGAGGTGGGAGCATGCTGCCATTGAGGCTGGTGTGGAATGAGCAAGGGGGAATGGGGAGAGCCCAGAGTGAATACTTTCAGGATCCTCTTTCTCTAGAAGAGGAGACTGATTCACAGACAGGCGCCCAAGATCACATACCTGGCAAAAGGCAGAATCAGGCTTTGAACCTAAATTCCCACTAATGTGCTTTTCCAGTGCAGGGATTATTATCCTGTAGGAATGAGTCCCCTCTGGGGTCTGTCCAGGGAGTTCTGTTTCTAAGGGTGTTAGTTTCCTGCCTTTTGAAACTGAGCAACCCTGCTCGTTATAAATCTAGAGCAGGGGAGGCTGATGCCAGATGGGGTGTTAGGGACATTTGTATCTGAACAAGAGGCATTGGGACTGCACAGGTCCAGGTGCAAACCCCACTTCTGGTCCTGACAGTCCCCATCACTTTGTACTGCAGGAAAGATCCTGAGACCTTTTCACAGCACCTGGCTCCTCATAGATGCTTCCTAGTGGAAGCTGCTGTTGTCATGTTTAACCTATAAAATGCGTATAATAATGTGTACTTTGTGAAAATGAAATATAATAAATGTGACAAACCTGGCACATAGTAGGTGTCAAATAAATAAATGGCAGACAATAGGGAGGTCCTCTCAACCAACCTTACTCCAATCTCTACCCACCACCACTTACTCGTCCTAGACCTGATATTCTACCATTAGAGATTCATTCTTTGGGCTAGATGCTTACTTATTAGAGCCTCAATTTACCTATCCATCTTTGAATAAGCATTGCTAGCCCTAAAACTCTGATTAATCCCAAACCTCTCTTTTTGGAAGCACATACTCCAGGAACATGGCACTTTGGTGAGGCTGAGATGAGGTTCTAGGAACCCCTGCCTCCACCAGGCATCACGGGCTGGGATGGAGATCAGAGCCAGGGCTGTGGCAGACATGGGCACCTCTGCCTGTCCCCGCTCCAGCCAGGCCAGGCCAGGCCCACAGAGCAGGTGACAGAAGGTCTGACTGGGGCATGAGCTCACCACGCAGGACTGGGCAGAGGAGGAGGATCAAAGGGAGGGTGGAGATGAGCTGCCAGCCAGATTCTTTCCACGGGCAGCTGGCGAGGGTGGGACCTGGGGAGGGTTAGCCTGCTGGGTGGGGAGTTTAGGAAGGCTTATTTAGCAGGAGAAATGTTTCTGAGTTTGGGACAAGCGGAAGGACACCCACCATACTCAAGTACCCACTGCGTGCTGGGTACCAATGGGGTGCTTTGTCTGTGAGCTCTTATTTAAGCCTCACAAGAGCTTTGGAGACAAGGGACATTAGTTCTAGTTTATATTCTGAGCATAGCAATAATAATGGTAACTTTAAAATGGTATCCTTTGTGAAGTGTCTATGAAGTGCCAGGTACTGTGATTAGAAGCTTAGAACAGTGCCTGGCATATAACACAATCTCACTATGTTATTACTCTTATTTTTTTGCATTTTTAAAGATGTGAATTATACCTACAGTGACTTCCCTGGTGGCCCAGACAGTGAAGAATCTGCCTGCAATGCAGAAGACCCAGGTTTGATCCCTGGGTCGGGAGATCCCCTGGAGAAGAAAATGGCAACCCACTCCAGTGTTCTTACCTAGAGAATCCCATGGACAGAGGAACCTGGCGGGCTACAGTCCGTGAAGTCACAAAGAGTCGGATATGACTGAATGACTAACACTTTCGCTTTTCATACCTACAGAGAACTGGCTAAAACATATGAACCAGGTTCATAAATGTTTGCAAAGAGGACACATCTGGGTCGTTAGGACCCAGGCAAGGGATAGAATCTGGTTAGCTCCCCAGTCTCCCCAGAATCCTCCCCCCGAACCACAGTCCCTCCCTCCCTATAGAGAAGACCACCATCCTGACTTCATGGAAATCCACTGTACAGTTTTCTTTATAGCTTTACTCAACCCAGTACAGATCTCTAAGCATTAGAGTTTAATTCCACCCCCCCAACCAAAATTCACATAAATGAAATGATACAAGAAGTACCTTTAGAATTCAGTTTCTTTTGCTCAGCGTGCGGTTTGCAAGCTCTGAGTGACTGCCTCGTGGCCTTGGATTGTTCATTCTTGTGGCTGAAATGGTCAGCTATTATTGTCATGATCGCTGTTTCACTTTGCACACCGCATCTCATCATACCCTCCCAACACTTCAGAGGGGCAGAGATTATGGTTGTGTGTGTGTTAGTTGCTCAGTCATGTCTGACTCTCTGCGACCCCATGGACTGTAGCCTGCTTGGCTCCTCTGTCTATGGAATTCTCCAGTATCCACTAAGAATACTGAAGTGGGGTACCATCCCCTCCTCCAGGGGCTCTTCCTGACCCAGGGATCAAACCCAGGTCCTCTGCATTGCAGGCAGTCTCTTCACCATCTGAGCCACCAGCGAAGCCCTACGGTTATGTCTGCTACTCACCAAAGAGCCAGAAGCTCCTAGCAGCTGGGTCACGAACTCCCCCCGCCCGCATGCCAGAGCCTGTGTTCTTAATCCCTCCACACTGCTGCCTCCCAACAGGAGGGAAAGGGGGCGCAGGGAGGCTAAGGATATGAGGGGGTCACCTCGTCAGACTCTAAGAGTTCAGTCTGGATTGCCCAGGGTGGCCTCTAGGATCAGCGGTTCTTCACCCAGTCTGGGGCCCAACTTCTCCATCAGGCAAAGAATACAAACAGGGCCCAGTGCCCATATACTTTTAGGCACCACAAAAATGCTTTAATTTTAACCTGCTAAAGTCAGAAGAAATAAGAGGTAATAAGAATGAAGATCTGATACGGAATCCGGCCTGGATTCTATTTATCATTATACAATGCAGTTGTAGACTTTGATTTGAAATATTTTTGCACGGAGGCGGGGTCCCTGAAAGCCAATACCCCCGGCGCCCAGGAGAGTCGTGTTGCCACTGAAACAGCCCCGTGTCTTGCAGGCACCAGCTGTTGCCGTGGCAAGCGGCCGGCAACTCCAGCTGCCAAGAGACCTGGGAGAGACGCGGGCAGTTCCAAGACTGTTCCTGCCCCGCGGTTCACGGCTTTGTCTTCCTCTAGCAGCCGTGACCCCCATCTGTCCAGAGCCCCTCTTTCCAAAGCCTCCTTGGGTGGCAGGGAAACCCTCAGGGCTTGGGAAGCCACAGGACGAAGGATGGGGAGAAATCAGCAAGTCTGAGGCTGGAGGAACAAGCCTAGTCCTTAAGCTGACACTGAAAATAGCTTTGCGTTTCCATTGGGTGCCAGCTGAGTCACAGCCTCACCGCCATCTCCCTCTGGTTTGGGGCTTCCCAAATTTCTTCTCCTAAATTTGCTCTTCTCAAGGTTGCCCTATTTTCCTAACCCTTTTTTTGACCCTCCACTTCATCCCTTTCTTTACTTAAATAAATTTGTTTAAAAAGGAAGCTTATACTTACATGTGTGTGTTAGTTACTCAGTCATGTCTGACTCTTTGACTCCATGGACTGTAGCCCGCTGGGCTCCTCTGTCCATAGAACTCTCCAGGCAAGAATACTGGAGTGGGTTGCCATTGCCTTCTCCAGGGGATCTTCCCGACTCAGGGAACGAACCCGGGTCTCCTGCATTGCAGGCAGGCTCTTTACTCTGAGCCACCATGGAGGCCCCATACTTATATACTGTGTATAAAGAGATTTTTTTTTAAATTGCAACTGGAAATGAAAATAGATAATAGTTGCAAACATTTATTAAGTACCTACAGTGTCCCACACACTGTCCCAGGCTTCTACACATACTGACTCATTGTATCCTGAGTTAGATACAGTTATTACCCCCATTTTGCATGTGGGGGAACTGAGGCACAGAGAGGTTAAGTTACTTGCCCTAGGACACACAGCCAGTGAGTGGCAGAGTGGGGATTTGAAACCCATGAGCTACACCTACTGCTCAGGTTTTCTGCCCTAGCAGTACCTCAGCTCCACGAGGGCAAGGGTTTTGGTCCTCTTCCCCGCTGTGTCCCCTCTGGCTAGAATAGCGTCTGTCACACCATAACACTTAGTACATATTTACTGAATAAATGAAACGAACAGGTGAACAATCAGTTGCCGTAATTAGAAGGCAATCAGAAAAACAAACACAACGGAAAGCAAACAAGTCTGGTGAGATACTGTTCTTCAAGGAGCCGAACGTGAAGCCTGCTGTCTCCTTGTTCAAACAAGACACTGGCGTGTGTGTGAGAGGAAGTGAGGGGGCCACGTGTTCTAATGGAGACTAGGTCCCTGCCAAGCTAGAGGAATCACAAGGGACTTGAAAGGGAGCAGTTTTTCTCCCCTTGGGAGTCAATTGTTATTAATATGTCTTTTAACACCTTTGCTGAGCTAGAATTCACAACATGATACCATTCACTCAAAGTGTATAATTCAGTCTTTTGTTGTATATTCAGATAATCATCTAACTTGATCTCATTGTAGAACCCTTTTCATCCCCACAGAAGTCTCATACCCATCAGCAGTTACCCTCCATTCATCAGACCCTCCAGCCCTAAGCAACCACGGATCTACTTTCTATTTCCATGGATTTGCCTGTTCTGGACATTTCGTATAAATGGAATCATACAAATGGTCTTTCGTGGCCGGCTGCTTTCACGTAGCATAATGTTTTCAAAGTTCGTCCATCTTCTAGTCAGTTACTTCCTGCCCTGTCCGGGGTTTGTGTAAAACCATCTCATTGACGAGTCCCTCACTGCAGGTGAATTAAGAACTGTGAGTGAGTCCGGGCCTATCCCACTCCTCTAGCGAGGGTGCTGGCTCGGTTCTCCCAGCCTCTGGACCCAGGAGCTCCGAGGATGGAGTTGGGGGAGGGGTGTATCTTTGACTGCCCTTGGGTCTGGGCAGGGACTGGCCCACATGTTCCTGCTATTCAACCCTCTTTCCTAAATCAGGACTCTGGGCACTCCTGGGAGTCACTGTCGGCCCCCACCGTCTCTGCGAGTGTCAGTGAGTCACTGGGCAAGCATTTCAGCAGCACCTGTGTGTGTCCGTCTGGGGTGAGGAGCTGGGGTGATGGAGGGGAAAGAGATGCTGACCGGTCAGGCAGTTCACACTGAGGTCAGGTTCCCTAGAAGCAGGCTTTCTCTGCCTCTGCCCCTGTGCTTGCTTTGGCCACAGGAGGTCGTTTTATGTGGAAATTATCTTTTGTGTGTTTGTTGTTGTTCAGCCGCTCATTCGTGTCCAACTGTTTGCGACCCCATGGACTGCAGCACACCAGGCTTCCCTGTCCTTCGCCATCTCCCAGAGCTTGCTCAAACTCATGTCCATCGAGTCGGTGGTGCCATCCAGCCATCTCATCCTGTCATCCCTTTCTCCTCCTGCCTTCAGTCTTTCCCAGCATCAGGGTCTTTTCCAGTGAGTTGTCTCTTCGCATCAGGTGATCAAAGTATTGGAGCTTCAGCTTCAGCATCAGTCCTTCTAATGAATATTCAGGACTGATATCCTTTAGGATGGACTGGTTGGATCTCCTTGCAGTCCAAGGGACTCTCAAGAGTCTTCTCCAGCACCACAGTTCAAAAGCATCAATTCTTCGGCACTCAGCTTTCTTTATAGTCCAACTCTCACATCCATACCTGACCACTGGAAAAACCATAGCTTTGACTAGATGGACCTTTGTTGGTAAAGTGATGTCTCTGCTTTTTAATACGCTGTCTAGGTTTGTCATAGCGTTTCTTCCACGGAGCGTCTTTTAATTTCATGGCTGCAGTGTTTAGCTGTTGTCTTCCCAAGCAGACTCAGTGTCTGAGATGCCTGGGCTCTGTAGTATAAACGTTTTGGAGTCCCTCATAGTTACTGTTGAAAAACCAACCCTTAAGTAGTGATGCCTCTTTTAACTTTCTGGGATTCTGGGAGGTGGATGATCTTTCTCCCATTTACAGAAGGGGAAACTGAGGCTCAGGAAAGTCAGGTGACCTGTATGAGGCCTCATTGTTAGGAAAAGTTGGAGCTGGAATTTCAACTGGATGCCAAAGCCTGCGCTCTTGACTGAACAGGAAGTTAGAGGCTGTGGCGGGGAGCACCGGGGGATGGGTACTGTGAAAGGGGGCGCTTCCCTTGGGTACAGCTTCTGGAGTGCGTGCCCATGTCACCGAACGAGCTTCGTTTTGCCCAACATACAGCAGGCCATGATGCTGGGACATCTAAGCATGCACGAAGCGTGAAGACGAGACCAATCTCAGATCTGCCTCCCGAAAGGCTGGGAGCTTGGGAGTATTGATGGGATAACGAATAAAATGGGAGGGGGGTCTGAGCGTGGGGAGTGTGGGGAAGGGTGACTGGAAAAAGGTGCCATCATCGTTCTGTGCGGGTGCAGCCTAGCTCCGGGCCTCTGTGTGTTAAAAGATGAAGGCGCTTAGCACCATCTGAGGGTGCAGTTTTTGACCCTCTAGCATCAAAAGGTCACTCACACATGGCCAGTTGGAGGGTTGGTGGTCTCATCTTGTCCCGTCTTAACAGGCTCAGCTAGAACTAGACACAGCTGACTCTAGGTTCCTGGAAAACAACAGGGTCTGACTTCTTATGTCTTAGGCTACCTGCTGCTTGCTGCTGCTGCTGCTGCTAAGTCGATTCAGTCGTGTCTGACTCGTGCGACCCCATAGATGGCAGCCCACCAGGCTCCCCCGTCCCTGGGATTCTCCAGGCAAGAACACTGGAGCGGGTTGCCATTTCCTTCTCCAATGCATGAAAGTGAAAAATGAAAGTGAAGTCGCTCAGTCGTGTCCGACTCTTAGCGACCCCATGGACTGCAGTCCACCAGGCTCCTCCGTCCATGGGATTCTCCAGGCAAGAGTACTGGAGCGGGTTGCACTTGCTGCTTGGAGTGCATGCAAAGCCTTGATCAGTGAAGGCAGGTGAAATGGATTTGACCCATTATCCCCAGCTTCAGCAGGAGTTTGTACGGAGTCAGGGATTCTGCCAGAGGAGGGGGAAGTATCTCCACCCAACCAATACCAAAAAAATTAAAAATAAAAGGACTTCCCTTGTGGTCCAGTGGTTAAGACTCTGGGCTTCCAGTGCAGGGGGCATGGGTTTGATTCCTGGTTGGGGAACTAAGATCCCACATGCCGTGTGACTATGTCGATAAAAGAAAAAAAGCTTAAAAAATCAGAAATGCTTTGGAGATGAAGGTGGGGAGCATGCAGTGTGATGTTCCTGGAGACTTGCCCCACACCTAAGCGCTTCAAGTCAAGGCCCTTTGTGTGTGTTTGTGGCGGGTGGGGGGGTGGGTTGGTGAGTGACAGAACTCAGTCAGCTTTGGCAAAAATGAAAATTTATCGACACATGTAATTAAAGTTTTCAGGATAGATCTCCCTTCAGGTGTGGCTAGATCCAGGTTGGAGCTGTCTTATCGCCACCCTTTGGCCCTCCTCTCCTCTGTTCGGCTCTTTCCTTAGGCAGGCATGTTGTGATGCAGGCGTCCAGCATCTCTGGATTTTCTTCCTCCCAGTTTAGTATTGCCGAGTGGAAGAGAACTTCTCATTTCCAATAGCTAAACTCCTGGGGTCACTGCTTATTCACCTGGCTCGTCTTACATGCCCATCTCTGAACTGGTGGGGCAGTGGGCTCTGATTGGCTGGGACTGGCCAATTGGTGCATCCTAGGGCTAGAGAAGGATCAATCCTAATTGAACCACATGGACCAAGGGGAAAAAAGATAGTTCCCCTAGGAAAACTCAGGATGCTGTTATAAGAAGCAGCAGGAAGGGGACTGGACAGGTCCAAGACAACAGACTTCTTCCTCACGGGAGCTGGAAGATACCATCCAGCTATCTGGCTTCGCTGCCAACTAGCTAAGTAAACTTGAGGTGACGTGTCCCACCCCCGCCCTCCCCCTCTTTTTAAAAAAAATATGTTTTGGCTGCGTGGCATGTGGGATCTTAGTTCCCTGACCAAGGATCGAACCCATGCCCCCTGCAGGGGAAGCTCAGAATCTTAACCACTGGACCACCAGGGAAGTCCCCGCTCCCCCTTTCCAAGTCCCAGTTTGCCCATCTTTTACAGTGATGATCTCCTCAAACTCATCCAGCTCTGAACTTCTGACCAAAAGATTTCATTTAGCCAGAAGCCCAGCATCCTAGCTTGACAGATCCAAGCTGCGGCTTAGGAATGCTTGGCCTTCGCACACCCTGAGGTTGAACTTGGAACCGGACATCCAGCCTCCTGTTCCTGCTCATGCCGGCAGGGTACAGCCTGTGTTAGTGGGAGGAGGTTTCTTTGTACATCCCCAGCGTTCTCCTTCTATAATTGGCTCCAAATGAAATGATCTCATCCCTGAATACTGAGGAAGATGGGTGGGGGTGGGGGTGGGGAAAAAAGCTCCCTGGCAGCATCTGACACTGTTTGTGACTCAATCGTTTCCCAGAGAGATAGAGACAGCCCGCTCTCTTGAAGACGACATAAAAGTTTGGGGAAAAAAAAAACAACAGTCTTGGTAATAGATGGAGGAAGGCTCCAGCTTTCTGGGCTTTGCGAGACCGAGGTAGTTCTTCATTCTGTCCAAACCTTGTATCTTCTGACTGTGGCTCACAAGTCAACATGACCACTTGTCGCATCTACGCTTGGCCTGAGAGGAGGTGAGCATGGCCACGCGGTCAAGCCAGTTGTCCTGTGTCGATTCTTGATGGAGTTTCGTGACTGGCTGCAGCTCATTTAAATGCCCATACATTAATTGTGAAAGATGAGCTCCTGATCAACTTTTAAAAAGCTTGTCATAGCACCATCTGTTTGGCGTTTGTCACTATTGCATTACATAAGAGGAAAGACATTTTTAAAGAATGCGGCTGCATTTAGTAATTGGATCGCCGGAGAGGAGCCAAGCTGGGGCGGATGGCACCGTGATCTGGGGTGCGACGGCCTCCCCAAATTCCAGGCGGTCTTGGCAGAGACCTGAGTGCAGCCCCGCTTGGGAGACAGGCCCTCGGAGCCTTCTTTTCCTCTGGTCTCTCTCTTACTTCTCCTCCCCCCATCTTTGTTCTTCCTCACCCCTGCCAGTCTGATCAATTCTGCCAAGTATTAATGGTAACCAAAATATCTCACCTCCCTAAGCTCCAGTTTCCTCATCTGAAAGCGAGAATAGCTGCTGTGAGGTTTAGATGCATTGATACACACAGTGCCTGGCACATGGTGAGATCCTGTGAGGTGTTACCTGGGGCTGCGTCTGATACCCTGGGGGCTTCTTTGGTGGCTCAGTGGTAAAGAATCTGCCTGCAATGCAGGAGATGCAGGAGACGCAGGTTCATTCCCTGGGTCAGGAAGATCCCCTGGAGGAGAGCATGGCAACCCTCTCCAGTATTTTTGCCTGGAGAATCCCGTGGACAGAGGAGCCTGGTGGGCTACAGTCCATGGGGTCGCAAAGAGTGAGACACGACTGAAGTGACTGAGCGTACACACACACACTGATACATTGAGGGACCAGATGCATGTCCGTTTTCCTTCATTTCCCTCCGACTTCCTTTTTTTAAAAAAATAATTCAATTATTTGCGTTTGGCTTCACTGGGTCTTCGTTGCTGCGCGTGCTTTCTCTAGTTACAGTGGGCTGGGTCTACTCTTTGTTGTGGTGTTCAGGCTTCTTGGTGACACCCCACTCCAGTACTCTTGCCTAGAAAATCCCATGGACGGAGGAACCTGGTAGGCTACAGTCCATGCGGTCGGGAAGAGTCAGACACGACTGAGCGATTTCACTTTCTTTCCGGCTTCTCACTGCAGCGGCTTCTCTTGGGAGCGCGGGTTCTAGGGTACTTGGGCTTCCGTAGCTGCAGCACAGTGGCCCCGAAATTGCAGCTCCGGGGCTCCTGGAGCACAGACTCAGCAGTTGTGGCACATGGCCTGAGTTGCTCCGTGGGTGGCAGGTGGGACTTTCCTGGATCAGGGATCGAACCTGTGTCTCCTGCATTGGCAGGCAGATTCTTTACCCCAGAGCCACCAGGGAAGCCCTTCCTCCGCCTTCCATTTGGTTCAGCAACTATTTAGGAAGTGCCTACCTGAGAGGCCGGGCTGGCTTCACAGACACGCAACTTGGGTGATTGTTTAGAGGCCCGTGCTCCGGAGGGAGGCCCCCCAGTGGATGATGGCTCTGCCCTTGCTGTTTTTTCTGAATCATTTCTGAACAAGAGACGCTGCACTGTGACTTTGCACTGGTCCCTGCTGGTCCCACCTGGATGTCTAAACAACACGTTTTATTGGACTGCTTGATATTGAAAAGAAAGAACTCGGTCCGCATTTTAAAATTTGGAGAGCTCACATAAAAACGTACTGCATTTTGGAAAATTGGAAAATCTTGCCACAGAGAGTCGATATGCCCACGTGCCTCCAAAGATGGGCTGGTCGTGGGCGGCGGTGCCCTCTGCAAAGGTCACGGGCTTCAGTTCACCAATGTCCACACCTCTTTTGGAGGCTTTGAACTGAGTCCCTTTGTTCATTTACAGAGCATCTGGGATGATGGTTGGGGCCATGGGCTTTGCAGCCAAGTATGTTTTCAGTTTTGCCAGTCAACAGCCGTTGACCTTGGGCAAGCAGCTCTTTGCTTTAGCTTTCCATCTGTAAAATGGAGATAATGAGAACAATAAATTCTCCCTTAGGGATGTGAAGCATGGACTGATTAACACATGGAAAGCATCTAGAACATGTTGTATTAGTATCGCTGCTCTTTTACCTGCTGCAGAGGCTCAGACTCCGAGTCTGAGGGGTGCCCCCCAGGAGCTGGAAGCTGGACCCCCAGAAGCTGGCTATGATGTCACTTTCCTCCTGCCAGCGTGAGCAGCCTTGTCAAGGTTCACTTTCTCTGTGCCTTCAGAGTCGGAGTTTGTACCTGAACACTGCCCTCTGAAAGTTATAAGCATCATTTTGAGGGAAGGGCCTTCTGTTCCTTAAATAGACCAGTTCGTCTCTGGCTCAGGGCCTTTGGACATGCTGCAGTTTCTTTCTGGAATACTCTTGCTCTATATATTTGTATGGCTATCTGCTTATTCTGGTTTAGCTCAAGTGAGGGAGCCGTTCCTTGACCACCCTAAGTAGTGTCTGCCCTGATCCCTCCACTCATTTGCATTCATTTACATTATCTCCCTCCCAGAAATTGTTTGCTGTCTGTCTCCCAGAAGACCTGGTCTGTCTTAGTCGTTGCCGTATCCCCAGCACCTGGACCATTGCCTGGCACATGGCAGGAGCTCAGTAATAGTTTGTGGAATGAATGAACCACTGAGCTCATTAACTCTTCGTGCTAAGAGTTAACACATAAGCCTGTAAAACCACCTGTATGGCAGGGACAGGAGGAGAGGCAATAGCTCAAGGTCACACAGCCAAGGAAGGGGTCACATAGCAGGAAGGAGACCAGGTGCCCCCAGGTGGGAACAGGAGAGACAAGGGGTGCTTTGGGCCCACCCAGCTACCCAGAAGGGGTCAACTATGGAGCAAGGCCGGGGAACAGCCTCGAAGCGTGTTAAGAGTGAGCCAGCTTGGCAGCCGGGAGGCGGGACTGCTGATAAGAGCAGGAGACCATTGCCATGACAACTGGACAGCCTACAGCTCCCCGCAGCAGCAGCAACGTGGCCAGGGATGCAGATTTGCATTTGGCTGGGATGCAATGAGGGCAGTGAGGGTGGGACTGGCAGAGGGGTGGGGACTCCAGACACCCAGTATGAGGGAAGGAGGTTTCTTTTCTGAGAGGTGCCTAAAAACGGAAAGGACCTGGTGACACTATGTAAGATTGTGTGTGTGTGTATGAGTGTGTGTGTGTGTGTGTGTGACTGTGTGTGTGAGTGTGAGTGTGTGTATGAGTGTGTGTGAGTGTGTGAGTGTGTGTGTGAGAGAGTGTGAGTGTGTGTGTGACTGTGTGTGTGAGTGTGTGTTTGTATGAGTGTGAGTGCGTGTGTGAGTGTGTGTGTGTGTGAGTGTGTGTGTGAGAGAGTGTGTGTGTATGAGTGTGTGTGTGAGTGTGTGTGAGTGTGTGTGTGTGAGAGTGTGAGTGTGTGTGACTGTGTGTGACTGTGTGTGTATGTGAGTGTGTGTGTGAGAGTGTGAGTGTGTGTGTGAGTGTGTGTGTGTGTGTGTGAGTGTGTGTGACTGTGTGTGTGAGTGTGTGTGTGACTGTGTGTGTGTGAGTGTGAGTGTGTGTGAGTGTGTGTGTGTGTGTGTGTGTGTGTGTGTGTAGGAGTGTGGACTGCGTGGAGCCAGGATGCTGGGTTTGAATCTCAGCTTTCCCACTTCCGCACATCTTGTCCAAGTGATTTAACCTCTCAGTGCCTTGATTCCCTCCAAGGTAAACTGGGATTAGACAGTGGTACCTTAGGCATGGGTCCCAACCTTTTTGGCACTAGGGACCAGTTTCATGGAGGACAGTTTTTCCATGGACAGGGATCAGGGAGGGGGATGGTTTCGGGATGATTCAAGTATTTTACATTTATTGAGCTCTTAATTTCTATTATTATTACATCAGCTCCACCTCAGATCATCAGGCATTAGATCCTGGACACTGGGAACCCCAGCCTTACAGGGCTGCTATGATGATTAAAGGAGATAACACTGTCACATCACTCAGCATGTATCTTACATTGCTACTAAGTTCTAGAACTCAACTGTCATCTGACTTTTGGTTGCCTTTCTGCTGAGGTAGTGGGAAATTTGGTCTCAGTCATCCTCAGGGGTCCCCACTTTCTTGGCTTTTTTCTTTCATTTAACAAATATTTATTGAGCGCCTACTCTGTGTTAGGCAATGCTCTAAAGGTGGGAAACAGCAGTGAACCAAGCAGACAAAAACCCTTGCCTTTGTAGAGCTGATATTTTAGTGTGAAAGTATTAGTTAGCTGAGTCGAGTTCAACTCTTTGCGACTCCATGGACGGAGTCGCACCAGGCTCCTCTGTCCATGGAATTCTCCAGGCAAGAATACTGGGGTGGGTAGCCATTCCCCTCTCCAGGGGATCTTCTCAACCCAGGGATCAAAACTAGGTCTCCTGCACTGCAGGTAGATTCTTTGCTGTCTGAGCCACAAGGGAAGTCCCGACATTTTAGCAGGGTAGACATTCAGTAGGATAAAAAGGAAAATACATTATGTAAGTGTGTGCTCAGTTGATAAGTTGTGTCTGATGCTCTGTGATCCCTGGGACTGTAGCCCGCCAGGTTCTTCTCTCCATGGGGATTTCCGGGCAAGAATATTGGAGTGGGTTGCCATTTCTTCCTCCAGGGCATCTTCCTGACCCAGGGGTTGAACCTACATCTCCTGCATTGGCAGGCAGATTCTGTACCACTGAGGCACCTGGCGAGCCACGTGTATGTCAGATGGTCTTAAGGAGAAAAGTAAAGCACGTTTGGAGGGGATCTGGACTGTGGGTGAGGGCTTGCAATTTTAGACAATGGCAGGTTGTGGAGGTGTTAGAGCCCTCCGGACAAAGTAACCTTCGAGGATGTAGGAGGCAAGAGAGGGTTATATGGCAAGAACATCCCAGGCAGAGCAAAGAGCAAGTGCAAAAGCCCGGGGGCGAGAAAGTCAGCACGCATGAAACCATATCGTGCTGTTCCACTGTGTGGCCTGTGTGCACGTATGGTGTTACCAGGCACCATTTAGTTCTAGATGGGTGGTGGTGAGTCTTCACACGGATGGAGATGTGCGTGCATGTTTGTTCACACGCAGGACTGCTGTGTTCAGCCAGAGGCACTGTTCCTGCACAGTGGGGGGAGGCCATCTACGCAGATTACGATGGCATGGGCCCTGGCCCTGTGCAGATTTTATGCGGAAATACATAAAGACATGTCTGTGAAAGTGGTTCATATGTGCATGTGTCTGGATATTTGCACAGAAGTGATATGTAAATGTGTACATATGGATATGTCTATTTAAAATGTTAATATTTTGAATATCATGGATTTTTGTACTATTGATTTTTTAAAATATTATTTTTTATTTTTCAGTGTCCCTGAAATACATTTTTTTTTTCTAATTACATTTTTCTAAATACAATTTTAAAAGATTTTTTTTTTTTTTGGATGTGGACCATTTTTTAAGTCTTTATTGAATTTGTTACAATATTGTTTCTGCTTTATGTTCTGCCTTCTTGTTCATGAGGCGTGTGGAATCTTAGCTCCCCAACCAGGGGGCAAACCCCCACCCCCTGCACTGGAAGGTGAAGCCCTCACCATTGGACCACCGGGGAAGTCCCTGTCCGCTTACATTTTACGCCACAGCAAGTGCCTCATTCTCTTTACCTGAGTCCTGGTCCTGTTCTGTCTGCAGGATGTAAAATGAATGTGGGGGAGGCCTGGCTGAGGCGAGGGAAGCCTTTTCTTCCAGTGGCTTTCAGCATCTGTGCTTGTCAGCGCATGACCAGAATCTAAACTCAATCTGAGCACCTCTTGTTTCTCTAAGACAAGATTTATTGAGTGCCGATATGCGCCAAGGAGTCACATACATTATTTCATTTCATCCTCACAACCATCCTCTGGGGTGGATATTGTTTCGTTCAATTGCACATGTATTTATTTATGGCCTACTGTGTGCCAGGATCACCATCTGGTATTCCTGCTGGCCCAGCATACATTCTCTATTTTTCTGGTAACAGCACCCCAGGTTTTTGGGAGGAGGCTAGCCTCTCCCCCTCAGAGTCCAAATGGCTCAGCCCTGGTTTTCTGCACCCCTGCCCATAGCTCCAGGAGTGGGTGGCCTGGGTGGCCCAATCAGCATTGTCCATCTCTCTGGCCATAAAGATTGGTGATGGGATGATCACATGACCCAAGTTGGTCCAATCAGAGTGAATACTAGGACTTTTGTGGCACTGTTTGAAAAAAACTCTCTTTCAACCAAGATTTCCAGCTGTAAGAAATCTGATGTAATCCTGGAGCTCCTGGGGAGGGTCCACTACATGGAGAAAAAGAAAAAAACTGAGCCCTTGGCATCTTTAGAGCCCCTGGATCCAACTGTACCTGAAGCTATTGCCCAAAGACTTTCCATTTCTAAGAGTTTACCATCGGTTTTTAAAATCAGTTTGAGAAGGCATCTGAAATCCTGTGTTGCCGTCTTTATACATTATCTTCTTTAATTCGGGGATGAACTCAATGGAGAAGGGGCAAAGATTATAAAGTAACTGAGCCTCCGGGAAGTAAGCAGCTTGTTCAAGGTCATAGAGCAGGTCAGTAGTTGAAGCTTGGATTCGAACCCAAATCTGTCTGTCTCTTAGCCTTCATTCCATTCCACATCGTCTGAGCTCTGGACTAGAGGTTCTGTGGAGATGATAGACAAAAGACCCAAGTCTCATTTTGGCCACTGTCTTGCTATGTGTCCTTGATCAGGTCACAACCAGAGCCTCAGTTTTCCCATCTGTAAAACGGGGAACATAGTAGTGCCTATACCATCTCTTTGCCATGAAGATTGAACGAAATAACCCATGTAAGTTAAGCACTTAGAACAGGGCTGGGCAGGTGAACAGGAGCAGTGAACACGAGCTATTATTATCATGGCTGTTTTTTGGAGCAAAGGAAGGGGGTCTGGGGGCTTCATCTTTGCCTGTAGCCAGCGTGCTCCCTGCCTCCCTGCTGGTCACAGGTTCCCAGGAGACCTAGGGTGGCATCTTCATCCATCTCCTGCCAGATCTGACTCACTTACCCAGGAAGCAAGCACTTTAAAGAGCCGCTTCCCCAGTTTCTCTTTTAATTTTCATTACGTAAACTTCGCATTTCCTGGAATAGAGATCTTGAACGGCTGGGCTCATTTGGAAATCAAAGTCAGCAAAGACCTCATTTATATTAATGGGGATGCTAGTCTGACTTGCAGGGAGGCTGAGACAAGGATGGATGGTAGTAACTCCGGCTGAGCTGCTCCAGGCTGAGCTCTCGGACGCTGCCTTGGAGGAGCAGATTCTTCTAGGTTCATCCGGGACTGTCTTCATTATGTGAGAGGCTCCTGGATATAAGTGCCCCCGGTGGCTCAGACGGTGAAAAGTCTGCCTGCAATGCACGAGACCCAAGTTCGATCCCTAGGTCAGGAAGAACCCCTGGAGAAGGAAATGGCAACGCACTCCAGTATTCTTGCCTGGAAATCCCATGGACAGAGGAGCCTGGTGGTCTCTAGTCCGTGGGGTCACAAGAGTCAGAGACAGCTTAGCGACTAAACCACCACCACCGCCTAGATGCCAGGACTGTGTTGGTCCCTGCCTTAAATGCCCCCACGGCTGTCTCTTGCTCTCAGAGTGACCCTGCTTAACAAGGTGCTGTGTGATGGAGCCCTGCTGGCCTCTCACCTCCTTCTCCTTACTCATCCCGCTCCAGCCAAGCTGGTCTCCTGAGAGTGCTCCCACCTCCGCGCCTCTGCACTTGCTGTGTCTTCTGCCTGAAAAGCTCTCCTACTAGCTCCCCTGGTAGCCAACTCCTTCTATCAGTGAGGTCTTGTCTCACAATCACCACCCCTGGGTGGTCTTCCCTGACTGTCCAGTCACCCTAGATCAACTCCTGCTTCATTTTCTCCATCAGTTCAGTTCAGTTCAGTTGCTCAGTCGTGTCCGACTCTTTGCGACTCCATGAACCACAGCACGCCAGGCCTCCCTGTCCATCATCAACTCCCGGAGTCCACCCAAACCCATGTCTGTTATGTTGGTGATGCCATCCAACCAAGTCATCCTCTGTCGTTGCCTTCCCTCCTGCCCTCAATCTTTCCCAGCGTCAGGGTCTTTTCACATGAGTCGGCTCGCCACATCAGGTGGCCAAAGTATTGGAGTTTCAGCTTCAGCATCAGTCCTTTCAATGAACACCCAGGACTGATCTCCTTTAGGATGGACTGGTTGGATCTCCTTGCAGTCCAAGGGACTCTCAAGAGTCTTCTTCAACACCACAGTTCAAAAGCATCAATTCTTCGGTGCTCAGCTTTCTTTATAGTCCAACTCTCACATCCATACATGACCACTGGAAAAACCACAGCCTTGACTGGATGGACCATTGTTGGCAAAGTAATGCACTGAGCAATAAATAGTTTGTATCTTATTTACTAATTTGCCTATTTATTTATTGGCTGTCCCCTCTTTGAGAATATAAACCCCATGAGAACACAGACCACATCTATGTCGTTTGCCTTTGTTTCCCTAGGACTTGACACAGAGAAGGGGCTCAATAAATATTTATGGAATGAATACCTGGATTCATTTAGCAAACTTCTTTTGAGTGCCTTCCCTGTGCCAAACTCTGTGCTGGTGCTTGGAACAGAGAGAAGACAAGATCTTTGCCTGCATGGGGTTTGCAGTCTGGTGCAGAGAGGGATGAGCCACAGTAACTAACATTTATTGATTGTGACAAGCACTTTACAAGAGACAACACGCTTGATCCTCATCACTGCCCTGGAAACTAGCTGCTGCTAGTACCCGTTCATAAAGCGCAGAGAAGAAAAATAACTTGTCCGAGAGGAGCTAGGATTTGAACCCAGGCTCCCTGGCTTTCACATTTGCTGGGTTAATGAGCTCAGTGAAGTCAGAGGAAGTTAGAGCCTGGTGCCATAAACGTTGTGGTGGGGCGGGCTTGGGAGGCTGCAGGAGCAGAAAAAAATATCCGATCCTGCCTTTGATGGGAGATGGAATCAGCAAAGCCTTCTGGGAGACGCGGGGCCTTCAGTTCAGTTCAGTTCAGTCGCTCAGTCGTGTCCGACTCTTTGCGACCCCATGAACCACAGCACACCAGGCCTCCCTGTCCATCACCGACTCCTGGAGTTTACTCAAACTCATGTCCATCGAGTCAGTGATGCCATCCAGCCATCTCATCCTCTGTCGTCCCCTTCTCCTCCTGCCCCCAAACTTTCCCAGCGTCAGGGTCTTTTCACATGAGTCAACTGTTCGCATGAGGTGGCCAGAGTATTAGAGTTTCAGCTTCAACATCAGTCCTTCCAATGAACAGCCAGGACTGATCTCCTTTAGGATGGACTGGTTGGATCTCCTTGCAGGCCAAGGGACTCTCAAGAGTCTTCTCCAACACCACACTTCAAAAGCATCAATTCTTCTGTGCTCAGCTTTCTTTATAGTCCAGTTCTCACATCCATACATGACCAATGGAAAAACCATAGCCTTGACTAGACGGACCTTTGTTGACAAAGTAATGTCTCTGCGTTTTAATATGCTCTCTAGGTTGGTCATAACTTTCCTTCCAAAGAGTAAGCGTCTTTTAATTTCATGGCTGCAATCACCATCAGTGGTGCCTTAGCTGTGTCTAGAATTTCTTTCTTTTTAACTTTATAGCTTAAGAAGTTTTCATATCTCTACACTGCCCACAGTTAAAATTTTAAGTAATGCATATTATTCTTGTGAGAGGCAGGGCTGCTCATCGTTGTTGTTGAGCTGAATTGGGCAGGTGTGTGCTTGCAGTTTAGATGCTCTCCCTCATGTCACAAGGACCGACTCCCTGAACTTAGCTGAGGGATGAAGGACTTAAGAGTTCAGGATCCAGACCTGGGTTCAAATCTCAACTCCTCCCCTTGGCTCCAAGGGCTCTCCCTGCATGAGGCAAGTGGGCATCTCCAAACTCACCAAGGCAGGTAGATCATCAATAGCTAGGAGGGCCTGACCCACCCCTTCCCCTTCCATGTCTCAACGCCAGGTGAGACCCAGGCTCCTCAGCTTCAGGAGGGACTGAGGCCGGAGAAATGGGGAGTTGCTGTTTACCGGGAACAGAGTTGCGGTTCTGCAAGATGAAAACATACTGGAGACGGGTGGTGGTGATGGCTGTACAACCATATGAATGTTCTTGACATCACTGAGAACGTATACTTCAAAATGGCTCCAGTTTGTAAAGTTTATGTCACATGTGTTTTTTTCACAATTAAAAAAAAAGTTAGAGCAAAAAGAAATTCCAGCTTCCGCCTTTCTCTTGGATCCCTCACTCTGGGAGAAGCCCTCAGCCATATTGTGAGGATACGGAAAACACCTCAGGCGAGATTCGTGTGGTGAAGGACAGAGGCCTCTTGCCAACAGCCCCAACACCAGCTCGTCAGGCGCCCGCGGGAGCCATCTTGGAAGCGGGTCCTCCGGCCGAGCCAGGCTTTCCGGGAACCACGGCCCTGGCCAACGTCTTGACCGCAGCCTCATCAGAGTGTCTGCCCTGGAGCCACACAGCTAAGCAGTCCCCAGATCCCCTGAGCCACAGAAATTGTGAGATAATATGTGTTTACTGTTGTTCTAAGCGGCTAAGTGTTGGGGTAATTTGTTATATAGCAGTTGGTAACTAACCCAGTTCCTCATTTGTAAAATGAGGGTGATGATCGTTTCACGGAATTGTTGTTGATTATAATTTTATAATGCTCATGATGATAATTTCATAGGTTGATTTTCATAGAGTCGTTGCTAAGAATTAATTAGCAAATAAATGCATGTGAAGTGCTCAGAACCTTGCCTGGCATACAGTAAATGCTCAATAAATCTTAACTAGCAGGATTTTATGCTCTCGGTGATTTCTGGCATTGTGAGGAGCTCAGCCTGAACAATAGATCTCCACTAAGGAACAGATATAGGCCCCAGGCTACAGGACAAATCACACGGATGGTAACAGAGAGAGCTGGCCATTATTGAGTACTTATGCATGCCAAGCCTACGGCTAAGCATTAAACATCTTTTTGTTAAAGCTTTCCAGTAGTCTTTTAAAGTAAAC
Source organism: Cervus canadensis (assembly GCF_019320065.1). Classification (NCBI taxonomy): domain Eukaryota; kingdom Metazoa; phylum Chordata; class Mammalia; order Artiodactyla; family Cervidae; genus Cervus; species Cervus canadensis. The sequence continues at coordinate 75,825,784 of NC_057395.1, forward strand.
ATTGCTACTTTCCCATTTTATAGACTGAAAAAACAAGGATCCACAGAGGGAAAATGACTTGCCATGCACTGGTTACACAGCAAAGCAATAGTGTAGGCAGAATTTGAACTCAGATGCTTCTGACCCCAGCGTTTCTCTTCTGAACCACTAGATTGAGCTGCAGCTTTAAATCCCCCCTCCTCCCACCTCCACCCTGACAAAGCCCATCTTTCCCCTTTAGCTATTTCCTGTTTATTAGCAGAGGGTTAATTGCCAGCACATCTGACAAGCGAATAATTTGTTTCCTCAGCTCCCATCTGCTGAGGGTCAAACCCCCTTCCCTTTTGGGAAACCAGAGTTGATTCCCTTAGAAGTTTTGTTTTTCTGATTCCAATATCCTCTCCCAGGCTCCCACCTTTTTTAAGAAAAATTATTGACTGCTCCAGGTCTTAGTTGTGGCATGTGGGAGCTAGTTTCCTGTCCAGGGATTGAACCCAGGCCGCCTGCACTGGGAGCACGGAATCTTAGCCACTGGACCACCAGGGAGGTCCCCAGACGTTCACCTTTGCTATCGAGGTTGGGCAATAAGAGCACACACACGTTCAGAAAAAAGCACCGAAGTCTCTGCCCGGCCTCAGCTCCCCATAGCGTCTCATCAGAGGCTGTTTAATTGGCCCCAAACCTTTGGAGCCGGGCACTTCCAGACACGCTGCCAGCTGGCTCTTCACAAACAGCCTGCCTCATATTTGCCTAATATGTGCATGTGGCCATCAGGAGGGGCCTGTCCCCAGGCGGGCGATGAGCTCAGGACATGGGCATCGGCACACCTGCTCCTCTCCCCGAGGACGGGGGAGACAGCTGTGTAGCCGCTGACAGCAGGATGTTTTCTGAGCCCGGGTCTTGTGTGTGTACTTGTGTGTAGGCAGAAGGGCAGCCGAGGACCAAACCAGGGCCAGTGGGGGCCTGGAGGGAGGGACAAGGAAGTCTGCACCTGCAATGGGGCCGCGGCCGTGCTGGGTCTGCCCTCCCTCGAGCCGTTGCTTCTCAGATATTTCTGGCCGTTAATTAATTTCATTTTTGGCTGTGCTGGGTCTTTGTTGCTGTGTGTGGCCTTTCTCTAGTCGTGGTGAGAGCGGCTATTCTCCAGTTGCAGTGCTCAGGCTTCTCTTTGCAGTGGCTTCTCTTGTTTTGGAGCACGGGATCTAGGGCAGGCAGGCTCAGTAGTTGCTGCACTTGCCCTTCGGTGCCCCACGGCACATGGGATCTTTCTGGACTAGGGATTGAACCCATGTCCCCTGCATTGCAAGGCAGATTCTTTTTTTTTTTTTTTTTGCAAGGCAGATTCTTAACCACTGCACCACCAGGGAAACGCAAGAAGTATTTTCGCATCGTTAACTGTGACACACACACACCCTGCCCCCCCCCATCACCACCACCAACACACACAAGTGAAATGAACATTTCGTGACTCTGAACTCATTTGATTGTGAGCATGCTGATCTATTATATTCTGTTCTAATCTGGTCTGGTCTATATCATGATTTCATCAAAAAAGTGCTAGTTGTGACCCATGAAACAGATTTCAAAGGCCCCTTAATGCAGGCATTTGTAACCTGGGTCCATGAACTTAAATGGGACAATACTCGATAGTTTTATTTTCACTGACCTCTAGCTGAAATGTGGCACTTCCTTCAGTTATAGAGACAAAAAATCTTAGTAATGTAAGCAGTAATTGTGACATTGTCACTAACAAACACTCTATGATTTTGCATCTCCATTCTCTGTTGCAGATGCCTTGAAGCAGCCCAGAAATGCTTTGTTTCTGCTAGTCGCTCAACTGTGTCTGACTCTTTGTGACCCCACGGACGGTAGCCCTCCAGGCTCCTCTGTCCATGGAATTCTCCAGGCAAGAACATTGGAGTGGGTGGGTTGCCATTCCTGTCTCCATTAGATCTTTCCGACTGAGGGGATTGAACCCTGGACTCCTGCATTATAGACAGATTCTTTACCATCTGAGGCACCAAGGAAGTCCAAGAAATGCTTTACTCCCTTGAAATTATGGTAGTTACTAGACCTGATCTCAGGTGGCCTCGGCCTGGAATGGCTTGGAGCGGGGCTTGGGTTCCCAGCCAGAGACTGAGGCTGGGTCATGGCAGAGAGAGCTGCAGATCCTAGCCACTAGACCATGTATCCTCGGCTTTGCAGAAAAGAACTTCCACAAAGACAGAAAGTGGTGAAGCAAGTATTTATCAGGAGGAAAAGATACAGTATGTGTGGATAGACACATGGGCAGACTCAGAAGGAGGGTCCCTCATGGTAGTTTGAATTACTTACACGGGGCATTTCTTTTGGGCTTCCTTTGGCCAATCATTTTGATTTGCCTGGTTCGCAGTGCACATTTGGTATATCTCGGGGTCCTCCCATGTGTGTGCATGCACCTCTTAGCCAAGATGGGTTTTACTGAAAAGGCATATGGGTAGAACATCCCTTGGCATCACTCTCCCTCTGACCTCCCAGCAGCCTTTCTGCGCATGTGTGATCAGGGAGGTCTCCTGACTTGGAGAATGAGAAATATGTGGTCAGAGCCGTGCCCAGCCACCTTCCTTGATTGTCCTGCTAGTCTCGTCTTGGAGTTTCAGTCCACAGGGAGTGAGTCTCCAATTGCTTCACCCTGGGGGAGTGGGGGCGTCATCTACCTCCTGCCTCAGATCCACTGCTAGGTCTTGTTATTTAATTTGCTAAGAAGCCCACGTATTACTGTATCATGTATTTTTAAATATTTTGATAATTCCATGTCAACAGATTTCATTTGTAAACCTATGTATTTTATTTTATGCACTTAAAATTACTATCTGAGGAGGGGTCTGTGGGCTTCACTGGACTGCCTGGGGGTCCACAAAAAGGTTAAGAATCCTGGCACCAGTGGGGCCCAGCTCCCAGTTTATGAAACAAACACTGCCCCAGCACGCTCCAAGAGAGCAGAGCCCCGCAGTCTCTGTAATGTGCCCCCAGAGCCAACACTGAAGTCATATTACTGGCCAGTGTCTGCAGAGCACTTTAGCGGGTGCCTGCCTTTATACTAGGTGCTATATGTGAATTATTTATTTTAATCTTTATACCAACCTTGAGAGGTGGGTTCTAGTTTTTTTTCCGCCCTGTGTCTCTGTCTCTTTCCCCAACTTCATTTTTCTTCTTAGCTTCAGATGTGTCATGTATTTAAACTCCATTGATTGGCAGCCTTCCCCTCTAGAATGTGCATCTCTTTAAGGTAGGAATTTTCTTTGCTCAAGGCTGAATCCCCCAAGGGCAGGGATGGGACCAAGATGAGGTGAGTGAGGCACTCATTTCTTAAGAGATTTAAGGGTGTGCCCCAAACTTGGCAATCAAAGTAAAGCATATTAAAAAATTAATGCAAAAAAGCTACGATGAACAAAATATCAACATTTCAGATAACGACAGAATCCAGCTCTGCACTGGTACAATTCTGCCTTCGTCACCTCGTCCTATTGTTGGCCCTGAGGGATTTAATATATAACTGTTGCTTAAGGAAATGAGCCTTATTCTGCAGGTGGAAACTCTGAGACACAGCAGCTAGAGACCCCCCCGATGCCATATAACCACCAATTGGAGGAGTCAGGATTTTGAACCAGGGCAGTCTAGCTGCAGCCTGCCATGCTGCAGTTCATGGGGTCACAAAGAGTCGGGCACAGCTGAGTGACTGAACTGAGTATGGCTCCAGACCAGACCTCTCAAACATTGCACTGTTCTGTCTACTAAATTATTATGCTCGACCCTTTGACCAGGTAATTGTGGTACTGGAGAAGACTCTTGAGAGTCCCTTGGACTGCAAGGAGATCAAACCAGTCAGTCCCAAAGGAAATTAACTCTGAATATTCATTGGAAGGACTGATGCTGAAGCTGAAGCTCCAATACTTTGGGCACCTGATACAAAGAGCTGACTCATTGTAAAAGACCTTGATGCTGGAAAAGATTGAGGGTAGGAGGAGAAGGGAGCAACAGAGGATGAGAGTTGGATGGCATCACCAACTCAATGGATATGAATTTGAGCAAATTCCAGGAGGTAGTGAAGGACATGGAAGCCTAGTGTGCTGTAGTTCATGGGGTTGCAAAGAGTCAGACACGACATAGCGGCTCATAAAGGGGCTTCCCAGGTGGCGCTAGTGGTAAAATGAAAAATCCGCTTACCAGTGCAGGAGACTTCAGAGATGCAGGTGAGATCCCTAGGTCGCAAAGATCGCCTGGAGGAGGAAATGGCAACAAGCTCCAGTATTCTTGACTGGGGAATCCCATGGACAGAGGAGCCTAGCAGGCTATATAGTTCATAGGGTTACAAAGTGTCAGACATGACTGAAGTGACCTAGCATGCACACAACCTAGTAAAATTGGACAGACCTGAGTTAAAATCTTGGCTGTGCCTATTCTTAGCTAGACGACCTTGGACTGCCCTTTGCTTCAGCCTCCTTGGCTGCAAAATGCAGATAATAATGATGTTTTCCTAGTAGTGTTTCATGAGGATTGGGGGACAGGGCACATGGAAAGGGTTCAGCAAAGCACCTGGGACGGAGGAGATCTTGGGTCACAGCACGTTTCTTGCAGGCACCCATGATCTATATGTGTGTGTGAGTGGTTTCTTCCAGGCCCCCGTGACCTTTTCCAGTCCTGTGGCCACGGCTGAGTTTTCCAAATTTGCTGACATATCGTGTGCAGCACTTGAACAGCATCATCTTTTAGGATTTTAAATAGCTCAACTGGAATTCGGCCACCACCACTTGCTTTGTTCTGAGTAATGCTTCCTAAGGCCCACTTGACTTCACACTCGAGGATGTCCTGCTCTAGGTAAGTGACCGCACCGTTGTGGACACTGGGGCCATTAAGCCCTTTTTTGTGTACTTTTTCTGTGTATTCTTGCCACCTCTTCTTAGTCTCCTCTGCTTCTGTTAGGTCTTACCGTTTTTGTCCTTTATTGTGCCCATCCTTTGTACTTTTCTTTTATATAGATCTTATACATATCTGTTGGATTTATACCTGTTTCAGTTTTTTGGTTGACACTGTAAATGGTATTGTGTTTTTTAAATTTCAGATTCTACTTGTTTATTGCTGGTTTGTAGGAAAGCGGTTGACTTTTGCATATTGAGCTTGTATTCTCTGACTTTGTTACAGTCATTTGTTAGTTCAGGAATTTTTTTTGTCAGTTCTTTTGGATTTTCTACTTAGATAATCATGTCATCTGTGAACAAAAGCAGTTTTATGTCTTCCTTCCCAACATGTACACCTTTTAGTTATTTATTCAAGTCTTATCTCTATTTTTCCCCCCTTAGCCTAGCTGAAGGTTTGTCAGTTTTATCTTTTAAAAAAAATAGTTCTTGATTTTTATGTTGCTCTTCTGGTCTTGATTTTGTTTACTTCTTTTCTGATCTTCTTCATTTTCTTCCTTTTGCTGACGTTGGGCTTACTTTGGTCTTCTTGTTTCTGGTTTCTTGAGGTGTAAAGTTAGGTTGTTTTTTTAAGACTTTTTTTTTTTTTTTTGCTGGTGTACAGGTTTATAGCTATAAACTTCCCTCTTAGAACTGTTTTTGCTGCATTCCGTAAGTTATGGAATACTGCGTTTCCATTACTGCTTCTTTCAAGATACTCTTTGATTTCCCCTTTGACTCAATGGTTGTTCAGGAATGTATTGTTTCATTTTCACACAGACATTTTCCATTTTTCTTGTTATTGATTTCTAGTTTCATAGCATTGTGTTCAGAAAAGATATTTGCTAAGGTAGAAATTTTCTTATATTTGTTAAAACTTGTTTTGTTGAAACAGATCACCAGCCCAGGTTGGAAGCATGAGACAAGTGCTTGGGGCTGGTGCACTGGGAAGACCCAGAGGGATCGGGTGGAGAGGGAGGTGGGAGGGGGGGATCGGGATGGGGAATACATGTAAATCCATGGCTGATTCATGTCAGTGTATGGCAAAAACCACTACATTACTGTAAAGTAATTAACCTCCAACTAATAAAAATAAATGGGACAAAAAAACAAAACTTGTTTTGTGACCTAATATAATCTATCTTTGGAGGAGGAAAAGGCAGCCCACTCCATTATTCTTGCCTGGAAAATTCCACAGACAAAGGAGCATGGCGGGTTATAGTCCATGGGGTTGCAAAGGGTCGGGTAAGACTGAATAACTGAGCACGCACCCATGATCTATCCTGGACATTGTTCCTCGTGAATTTGGGGTTTTTTGGGTGGAATGTTCTATATATGTCTGTTAGGGCCATTTGGTGTAAAGTATAGTTCAAGTCTAGTGTTTCTGCATTGATTTTCTGTCTGGGTGATCTATCCATAGTTGAAAGTGGTACTTTAATCCACTCAAATACCTACTTAAATTTCCTACTGTGATTGTATTGCTCTCTATTTCTCCCTTCAGATATGTTGGTATTTATTTAATACATTTAGGTGCTCTTATATTAGGTGCCTATATATTTATTTGCAATTGTCATATCTTCTTGATGAACTGACCCTTTTATCATTATATGAAGTCTCTGTAGCTTACAGTTTTTGTCTTAAAGTCTAATCTGTCTTTTATAAGTAGTTATTTTTGCCCTCTTTTGGTTTCCATTTGCATGGGGTATCTTTCCCATCCTTTTTTTTTTATCATCCTTTCTTTTTTTATATTTTATTTTTATTTATTTGTGTATTTGGCCGCACTGGGTCTTAGTTGTGGTATGTGGAATCTTTTTTTTTCTTTTAAGTTGCAGCGTATGAGATCTTTTACTTCCAGCATGTGAACTCTTAGTTTCGGCATGTGGGATCTAGTTCCCTGATCAGGGATTGAACCCGGGCCCCCTGCATTGAGAGCACAGACTCTTAGGCACTGGAGAATCTCATGGACAGAGGAGCCCAGCAGGCCACAGTCCTTAAGGTGTACTATACACATGTGTGCTTGTGTGTGCTAAGTCGTGTCCGACTCTGCCACCTTATGGACTGCAGCCTGCTGGGCTCCTCTGTCCATGAGATTCTCCAGGGAAGAGTACTGGAGTGGGTTGTCATGCCCTTCTCCAGGAGATCTTCCCAACTCAGGGATCAAATCTGCCTCTCTTACTTCTCCTGCATTGTTATATGTGTATGTTGCTGCTGCTGCTAAGTCACTTCAGTCGTGTCTGACCCTGTGTGACCCCATAGACGGCAGCCCACCAGGCTCCCCCGTCCCTGGGATTCTCCAGGCAAGAACACTGGACTGGTTGCCATTTCCTTCTCCAATGCATGAAAGTGAAAAGTGAAAGTGAAGTTGCTCAGTCGTGCCCGACTCTTGGGGACCTCATGGACTGCAGCCTACCAGGCTCCTCTGTCCATGGGATTTTCCAGGCAAGAGTACTGGAGTGGGGTGCCATTGCCTTCTCCATATATACATATATGAGCATACTAATGGAATACATTATTGCTGTTGTTCAGCCACTCAGTTATGTCTGACTCTTTGTGACCCCGTGGACTGCAGCATGCCAGGCTTCCTTGCCCTTTACTATCTCCCAGAGTTTGCTCAAACTCAAGTCCATTGAGTCAGTGATGCCATCCAACCATCTTGTCCTCTGTTGTCCCCTTCTCCTCCTGCCCTCAATCTTTCCCAGCATCAGTGTCTTTTTTCAATGAGTTGGCTTTCGCATCAGGCGGCCAAAGTATTGGAGCTTCAGCTTCAGCATCAGCCCTTCCAGTGGACAGTCAAGGTTGATTTCCTTTAGGATGGACTGGTTTGCTCTCCTTGCAGTCTGAGGGACTCTCAAGAGTCTTCTCCAACACCACAGTTCAAAAGCATCAATTCTTTGCCACTCAGTCTTTTTTATTGTCCAGTTCTTACATCTGTACGTGACTACCGGAAAAAACACACCTTTGACTATACAGACCTCTGTCGACAAAGTTATGCCTCTACTTTTTAATACTCTGTCTAGCTTTGTTATAGCTTTTCTTCCAAGGAGCAAGCATCTTTTAATTTCATGGCTGCAGTCACCATCTGCAGTGATTTTGGAGCCCAAGAAAATTAAGTCTGTCACTGTTTTCATTGTTTCCGCATCTATTTGCCAGGAAGTGATTGGGCCAGATAACATGATCATAGTTTTTTGAATGTTGCGTTTTAAGCCAGCTTTTTCACTCTCCTCTTTCACTTTCATCAGGAGGCCCTTTAATTCCATTTTGCTTTCTGCTCTTAGGGCAGTGTCATCTGTGTATCTGAGGTTGTTGATATTTCTCTCAGTGATCTTGATTCCAGCTTGTACTTTATCCAGCCTGGCATTTTGCGTGATGTACTCTGCATAGAAGTTAAATAAGCAGGGTGACATCATACAGCCTTGATGTACTCCTTTCCCAATTTGGAACCAGTCCATTGTTCCATGTCCATTTCTAACTGTTGCTTCTTGACCTGTTTCGCAGGAGGCAGATAAGGTGGTCTGGTACTCCCACGCTTTAAGAATTTTCCAGTTTGTTGTGATCCACACAGTCAAAGGTTTCAGCATAGTCAGTGAAGCAGAAGTAGAATTTTTTTCTGAAATTCTCTACCTTTTTCTATGATCCAACAGATGTTGGCAATTTGATCTTTGGTTCTTCTGCCTTTTCTGAATCCAGCTTGTACATCTGAAAGTTCTTGGTTCACATACTATTGAAGCCTAGCTTGAAGGATTTTGAGCATTACCTTACTAGCATATGAAATTAGTGCAGTTGTGTGGTAGTTTGAACATTCTTTGGCACTGCCCTTCTTTGGAATTGAAATGAAAACTGACCTTTTCCAGTCCTGTGGCCCCTGCTGAGTTTTCCAAATTTGCTGGCATATCAGGGGAAGCGCTTTAACAGCATCATCTTTTAGGATTTGAAATAGCTCAGCTGGAATTCCATCACCTCCATTAGCTTTGTTTGTAGTGATGCTTCCTAGGCCCATTTGACTTTGCACTCTGGCTCTAGGTGAATGATCACATCATTGTGGTTACCTGGATCATTAAGATCTTTTTTTGTTTAGTTCTGTGTATTCTTGCCATCTCTTCTTCTTCTTTTTTTTTCTTTTAAATTAATTTCTTAATTTTAATGGAGGCTAATTACTTTACAGTATTGTGGTGGTTTTTGCCGTACGTCGACATGAATCAGCCGCAGGTGCACATGTGTCCCCCCATCCTGAGCCCCCCTCCCCATCCCTCTGGGTCACCTCTTTTTAATATCTTTTGCTTCTGTTAGGTCCATACCATTTCTGTCTCTAGTGTGCCCATCTTTGTTATTTATTATATCAATTAATAATAATAAGTTGTTATTATTTTCTGTTATATGCAGAGTACATCATGCGAAATGCCAGGCTGGGTGAAGTGCAAGCTGGAATCAACATTGCCAGGAGAAATATCAATAACCTCAGATACGCAGATGACACCACCCTTATGGCAGAGAGTGAAAAGAGAGTGAAAGATGGTGACTGCAGCCATGAAATTAAAAGACACTTGCTCCTTGGAAGGAAAGCTATGACCAAGCTAGACATTATATTAAAAAACAGAGACATTACTTTGCCAACAAAGGTCCGTCTAGTCATAGCTATGGTTTTTCTAGTAGTCACGTATGGATGTGAGAGCTGGACTATAAAGAAAGCTGAGCTCCAAGGAATTGATGCTTTTGAACTGTGGTGTTGGAGAAGACTCTTGAGAGTCCCTTGGACTGCAAGGAGACCCAACCAGTCCATCCTAAAGGAGATCAGTCCTGGGTGTTCATTGGAAGCACTGATGCTGAAGCTGAAGCTCCAATACTTTGGCCACTTGATGGGAAGAACTGACTCATTTGAAAAGACCCTGATGCTGGGAAAGATTGAAGGCAGGAGGCGAAGGGGATGACGGAGGATGAGATGGTTGGATGGCATCACCGACTCAATGGATGTCAGTTTGAGCAAGCTCCGGGAGTTGGTGATGGACAAAGAAGCCTGGCTTGCTGCAGTCCGTGGAGTCGCAAAGAGTTGGACACAGTAAACTGACTGACGGAACTGAACTGAACTGATAATAAGAAAATTAAAGTTTTATTTTGTCTTTGTTTATTACATCTTTGATGATTGTTCTTTATGTAAACAGATATCTTTCTTTTTGGGGGCACCCTGGGGCTTGTGGGACCTCAGTTTCCCCAATGGAAACAGGTATCTTTCTTTTTTTTTTTTTTTTTGTCTACCCTGAGTTTTTCAGGATCTCAGTTCCCCCACCAGGGATTGAATCTGAACCATGGCAGTGAAAGCTGAAATCTTAACCACTTGGCCACCAGGGAACTCCCACATCGTTATGAAGTTCTGAGTTTCTGACTTCTATCATTTTCCATCTCTCTAACTTTTAGAAAACATTTCATGCAAGGCAGGGCTACAGGCAACAAATTCCTTCAGTTTTTGTTTGTCTGAGAAAAAAATCACAATTTCTCCCCTTCTGAAGAATAATTTTGCATGGTCCAGAATCCTAGGCTGGTAGTGTTTGCTTTTTTCAATACTTTAAACATTGCATTCCATTCTCTTCTTACTGGTCAGATATAATTCTTCTCTTTGTTCCTCCAGAGATGAGGCGATTTTTTCCTTAGGCTTCTTTCAGGATTTTTTTTTTTTTTTTTTGCATTTTGCTAAGTTCAGTTTAACAGGCATTCTGAAGCAGAAAAGGGGTGAAGGAATACATGGAATTTAAGGAATTTCAGTCTTGGAATGGGGGGGTAGTGGTGCCCGTTCCTCCAGCTGGGTTCAGAAGTTTTCCTGTTAATGACCATGGGGAGTAAAATGTCCCCAATGCACCTGGGGTACGGTGGAGGCTTGGGGCATTTGGGTTCATCAGGATAATAAGCAGAGCCTAATGCCACGCCCAGCCTTTTGCATCTAAACCAACATCACCCTGGCAGGCACAGGTGAGATCTGAGACCTGAGAAGAGGGCTCGCTCAAGGTCCCGTGGGAGGTGAGCCTCACCCTGCTGCGCCTCCTCTCAGCTGCACAAAATCAGCTCCCTTGGCCGGGGTTGAGATGCCCCAGGGCAGGGAAGCTCCTACCGCAGGCACTTCCTGCTGAATATAGAGCCTGGCAGGGGTTCAGCCTCTTCAGGATTTACTCCCTATCATGGACACCTGTGCTCATCTGCACCCACCACAGCCTAGGACATCCTTCTGAGGGTCCAGAGGTGAGAGGCCCGGTGCAAGGAGTGAACCATGGCAATCCCGCCCCTTCTGCAGTGAGAGAGCCGCCGCTAGATGTCCTGCCTGGGTGTGTTGCAGGAAGGGGGACCCCTTCCAAGGGCCCGAAACTGGGCTCTTGTCTAACACTCAGAAATGAATTGTCAGAGGAGACACGTGCTGACAAAGCAAGAGATTTTACTGGGAAAGGGCACCCGGGTGGAGAGCAGTAGGTAAGGGAACCCGGGAGACCTGCTCTGCCGCGTGGCTCGCAGTCTTGGGTTTTATGGTGATGGGATTAGTTTCCGGGTGGTCTTTGGCCAATCCTTCTAATTCAGAGTGTTTCCTGGTGGCGCACGCATCGCTCAGCCAAGATGGATGCTAGCGAGAGGGATTCTGGGAAGTGGACCGACATGCGGTGTCTCCTCTCGACCTTTCCCTAACTCTTCCGGCTGGTGGTGGTGGCTTATTAGTTCCCTATTCCTTATCAGGATCTCCTGCCATAAAACAACTCATGCGAATGGTTACTATGGTGCCTGGCCAGGGTGGGCGGTTTCAATCAGTGTGCTTCCCCTAACAGGTGTAGGTTTTTGTTTGTTTGCATTTATCCCACTTTGTGTTTGCTGAGCTTCCTGGAACTGTGGTTTGGTGTCTGACACTAATTTTGCAGAAATTTTCAATCAATGTTTTTTTTCTAATATGTCTTTTGTCCCTTTCTCTATTTCTTCTCTTTCTGCTGCTCCCATTACTCGCATGTCAAACCTTTTGTAGCCACCCTACCATCCTTGAATTTTGTTGTTCCTTGTCCTGTCCAACTCTGTCACCCCATGGACTGCAGCATGCCAGACTTCCCTTTCCCTTCACTATCTCCCGGAGTTTGCTCAAACTCAAGTCCATTGAGTTGGTCCTTGTATATTCTCTTCTTCTTTTCAGTCATTGTTCTCTTTACTTTTCTGCTTTTGAGTTTCCTCTCTGCTGGAGGGAAGGAATTTACATTCGACTGGAGCGAGTAAACAATAAAATAAACAAATAAAATATAGTATGTCAGAAGATGGTAATCAACTATGGAGAATAATAAAGCAGAGAAGGGGATGGACGGGGAGATGTGTGCTTGTGAGGGAGGTGGTGTGGGGTATTGCTGCTATAAATAGGAAGTGAGCCACATGACTTGCCTGGAGAAGATGTTCCTGGTGGGGGAGGGGGGCGGGGAGCCAGAGCAAAGGCCCTAGGGTGGAAGTGAGCTTGACGTCTTGGAAAGTTGGCTGGCGCCTAATGTCTGTGAGGGGGTGGTGAAGGAGGTAGAAATAAGATAGGAGATCAGAGGGTGGAAGGATCTGGGAGGGGGGCTAGAAAGGAGCTGCATCACTAGGTGAGCCTGTGGTGGGCATGTCTGAGGAACAGCAAGGAGACCAGTGACGATGGAGCAGGACGCCATCAGGGGAGAGAGACAGAGACGAAATCAGAGCGGCAGGCAGGGGCCGGGGGATGTGTGGCCTTGTAGTCTATGCCAAGGACTTTGGATTCTATGCAAAACGTGATGGGGAGCCTTTGGAAAGTTTTGACAGCGAAGTGATGTGATCGAACTGACAGTTTGACAGGATCCCTCTGGCCACTGTGTTGAGAAGAGCCTGAAAGGGACCAAGGGCAGAAGCAGGGAGCCTGATCTGGAGGTGGCTGCAATCGTTAGGCCGCAGACACTGATGAGGTGGCCCGGAGCTATAGCAGCGGAGGGGTGAGAAGTGCAGACTCCTGATCTATTTTGAAGGCAGCGCCCACAGGAACCGCTCCGCTGACAGGCCGTTCATTTCAGCACTGTTTGTTACAGCAAAAGTTTGGAAGCAAACTCAATGCTCAGCTCTGGGAGACTAACAATTACTGTGCACAATAGAAGAGGACACAGGCTTGCGAAAGAATGAGGACGCCCTTTGTGTCCTCATACAGGGTGATTTTCAAGATACTTTAAATGAAAAAAGCAAAGTGCAAATGTTACTATTTGTGGGGGGTAAAACAAAACAACGCACACACACATGCACACACACACACACTTGTACGTGTGTGTTTGCCAAGAATGTTGGTGGAAAGGTACACAAGGACCAAGTAGCCGTAAGTGCCTCTGGGGACAGGGGGTCTAGAGGTGTGAGGGAAATTTCACTTTTCACCGTAGCTTTCGGACTTTGAACTTGGTACCTCCCCCAGGGGTGCTCAACTGAAGAGATTTTTTCCCTCAGGAGACATCTGGCCGTGTCTAGAGACACTGGCTGTCACAGCTGAGGAGAGGGTGTCCTCGGAACCTACTGGGTGGAGGCCAGGGATGCTGCTAAATATCCCACGGTGTGCGGGGCAGCCCCCACCTCAAAGAAGGATCCAGTTCCGGATGTCAACAGTGCCGAGGCTGGGAAACCCTGACCCATGGAAGAAACAAACATTCTTTTTTTAAGGACAGTCTTTTATTCTGAGATTATATTTTTGGAGGGGATATGAAATCTTTCGTGTCACTAAGAAATAGTGATAGTACATGGTCGTTACTTTTCAACATCTTTACTTGACAAAATAAAGTGCTGGCAAGGCTTATGTACATCCCCAAACTGAACAGGCAATTCTATTGGCCTATGAAATTCTAAAGTTGGAAACTACTCTTTCCAGTAAGTGAAATTTAGTGGCTTTAAAATATGTCCACAAATTCTCTGATACATCTTTATTTATGAGGTGCAATTCCTCTTTTATTCTTTTGCAATTCCTCTTGAGTATGATGGAGACGGAAATGGCAACCCACTCCAGTATTCTTGCCTGGAGGATCCCAGGGATGGAGGAGCCTGGTGGGCTGCCGTCTATGGGGTCTCACAGAGTCGGACACGACTGAAGAGACTTAGCAGCAGCAGCAGCTTGAGTATGAACTAATGAATAGACCTCGGTAGAAGTGACGCTGTCTGATTTCTGTGACTAGGTCACAAAAGGCACTGTACTTCCTCCTTGCTTTTTCTTGGATCACTCATTCTGGGGAAAGCCAGCTGTCCGTACTGTCAGAACATTCAAGAAGTCCTGTGGAGCGGTCCACGTGGTGAGGAAATGAGACCTCCCCCCAACAGCCAGCAGGGACCCCAGGCCTCCTGAACTATGTCGGAGTCAGATCTTCCAGCCTCAGTCAAGCCTTCAGATGACTGCAGCTGATGTCTTGTTTGAACTTCATGATATATACCGCCCCCGCCCCAGCCAGAACTATCCAGCTAAAGACCCTCTTGAATTCCTAACCCACAAAAATGTTTGGGGTTGAGAATAATAAATGTCTGGGTGAGATAATAAATGTTTGGGTGAGATAATAAACATTAAAAGCTACTAAACTTGGGGGTAATTTGTTACACAGCAGTAGATAACTAATATAGAAATCATCAAGCCCTGTCAATCGAGGTGAAGATCACAGAAGGGCAATGTATAAGCAGGGGTGGCCTGCCCACACCTGTTTTCATTTGGCTACTACAGGATCAAAGGAAAAAAACAGAATTAGTTGTTAACACTAAAAAGGTAAGATATTTCCCATAAAAATAAAGATGCCTCACCTCTCTGAAAAAGTCTGAAGATCTGGCACTACTGGGCCTGCATCTCTATCTGGTGACAACCAGCTGCAGGTGAACAGAGTACACCCTTTTATTTATTTTTTAAAAATTACTTATTTATTTATTTTTGCTGCACTGCATAACATGTGGGATCTTAGTTTCCCTGACCAGGGATTGAACTCGCGTCCCATGCATTAGAAGCACAGAAAGTTTTAACCACCGAACCTCCAAGGAAGTCCCAAGTTCACCCTTTTAGACAGGAAATGTGATCTTAAGTTTGCCACACTCACCACCACTCCCTTATGTCTCTTACCTGGGTTGCTTTACTCATTTATGTTACCTGCTTGACTCCTATGGGCATTTGAGCTTGTAACTTGTACTAGGAGACACTTTTATGAGGTATCAAGATCAGGAATACTCAGGCATGGTGGACATGAGCGTCAAATGACCAGAACAGGAGTTCCGTGGACACAGCCCGGGTTGGGTTACCACCGCTTGCATCCTGGGATGACGAGTCAGCTAGACGCCCGTGCTGCTTCTCTTCTGGATGGACAGTGACAGTGAGCGCTGCTCCCCGAGGTCCCCAGGCTCTCCAGCTCAGCCTCCCTTACAGATCTTCACATCCTCACCTCCCTGCGCCCTCCAGAAAATAAACCACCAAGCCTGTTTTCTCCATACCTTTTTATTGAATTCTGCAGACTCATTAAGGGACCATTTGCTTAGAAATTCTTAAACATTTGGACATATTTTACAAGACAGGACAGCAGCTGGAGGTCACAATTTCATCTCATCACATGCATAAAAAGACACTGGGTTTTTGTTGTTTGTTTGGTTTCTCTGTGTGTGTGTGTGTGTGTGTGCGTGTGTGTGTGTGTGTGTGTGTGTGTGAGAGACACTTATTTTTCACCTTTACAGGAAGGACTAGAGACGGCAACTGACCAGAGATGAACAGAACCCATGAACGTGACTCCAAGAAAAGAGTGGCTAAGGACGTTGGTCGTTTATGGCTAATGTGATTGGCTTGGCCCCCGTAACGGGTGGGGCGATCAGAATGGCTTTGCTGGCAGAAAAGCCTAACCTCACCCCGCGGTTCCTGGGAGAGACAGAGGGTCATAGCTGGCGGGATCAGGGAGCATGCTACCATGGAGGGGCACTGGGCTCAGAAAAAAAAGGAGGACCCTTGGCTCTGAAAGCTGGAGGACAGGCTGGCCTTGCTTTCCAGCTCAACTGCCATGGCTCAGGGAATGCAGTCCAGTTTCCAGGTATCAGCTCCCACATTCCTGCCCCCAGCGAGTCCCAGCCCAGGGGAAACCGTGACCTCGGACCCTTGGCTTGGCCTATTGGAAAACCACCTCGTGGTATGGGCTAGGGTGAGCCAAAGCAGGGTATGAGGGTGAAAATGCAGGGTAGGAGCCGAAAAGAGACTGGGGCTGCCCCCATGGGGCCCCTGGGAGTGTAGCTCCGAGAAGACCCTCAGGGCAGAAAATGTGACCGTCATCTCAGGCCCCGGTTGAGTCAAAGAACAGATGGCAATGCTGGGGCTTACAGGCTTCAATGGTCGGGGGGGCCTCCCATTTCTCCCTCCTTCCCAGAATGAACTGCTCTCTCCACTCCCCCATTCACTCATCCATTCATTCACTCGGAAGTCAATCATTTTCACATTTACTCACTCACTCAAAAAAAAAAAAAAAAAACAAAACCAAAACCCACAGGTTGGGTGCCAAAGTCATATGTTGGGGGCTAACCCTGAGTTCCTTGATCTTGGGTTGAAGCCAGGACTGGCCTGGAGAGCAAAGCGGCCATACAGCCCGACCTCTGGTGGTCTTCCTCATCCCCACCCCCCAGGCACTCTGAGCTCAGATGTCAAGCTCTACGGAGAGAGACCCCCAAGGTCCTAGTGAAGACAAGGGGGCCTGAGCCACACTGAGAAGTCCAGATTCTGTGGGCATCTTTTCCCGTGCTTCTTTCCTTGTTTTCCAGGCCTGGATGAGCTTAGGGAGGCAGGAAGTGTGTGGCAATCCATGCAGGACTCCAGAGGGCATCCCAATGGGACAGAATTGGGAGTTTTCTTCATTTTCCAGAATGGTCACATCATAGCAGCCAGCCACTTGCGCTGTTTCTGCAGGACAGGGCCTCAAGGGGGATCGTGGAAACTGGGCTTTTGTTTAATTTTGGTTTGTGAGGAAGGCAGTTGCTCAGACTATCCAGCCAAACCTCTCGCCCTGCCTTATCCTGTGATGAAGCAATCTGGGACTTCCTGGATGTGGGGTCACCCTGAGGACAAAGTCCCTGCTCCTCCAGGCCCACCATCCACAATTAGGGGGAAATTTAAAACCTCTTTTGTCAAATGCTGTCCTTGGATGTGGGCGTTCCACCTGCAGGCCGCCGTAGCCGAAGCCTCGTTTTGTAGTAAAACTAGATTGCAGCTGTCTCTCCCTTTTGGCCCTTCTGGACTTCCTTCATTGGGTGGGGACTTTCAAGGGTCTGGAATGGGATTTCCTGTTTTATTTGTTGGAAAAAAATAAAAAAGCCCTTTGGGGATGATGCTGTTTGCCGCTGCCTGGCCAGTCGGTTCCTTAGGCAGCTGGCGAGTGGGTAAAAGATAACTGTGTCTCTTGTACGGAAAGCCTGAGGCCTACACAGGCGCAGGGTCTGGGCAGAAGCTGAAGCACCGTGAGCAGGCCAGCCAGAGAAGCGGGGGTTCGCTCCGTGGCTGGCCTGGGGGAGGGGAGCACGAGCCTCATCCCAACACAGCGTGGTCCCTGTCAGGGCACTGGGGACGCACAGGCGACCAGCGGCCTCACTACAATCACCCAAGACGGGGAGCAGAGACGATCGGGGTGTCCTGCTGCCACTTCCCTCCCTGATACCCCCTCAGAAAGCTCCACACTCTGGAGTCTGAGCGTCTGCTAACTGCGCCCTCTGCCTTTGCCCCTGTGGCTTAAGCCTGTGCTCAGATGTTCAGACCACACACACACACACACACACAGAGGCATACACTGGAAGGGGGTGGGGAGGGGGTGGTGGAGAGAGACTTTCCCCGGATATTCAGTCCAGTTGGTATGCAGTACTAGGCGCCCCCAGCAACATCTGTTTCATACATCCAGTAGCCTCTTTTTAAACACCCGTGGTGTCAGAGATCTCATGACCCGACATGGCATCAAGTTCCATGGGGAGGCAGCCCCGCCTAGTAGAAGGGCTTTCTTAATCCGAGCTGAAATTGACTGCCAGGTCCCTTTTGTACGGGAGAAACTTGCAGAGACTGGCAAGCAGCCATCCTGTGGTTAGGTGGTCCCTTCTTCAGGTCAACGGCCCCGCTCCATCCCATCTCCCTCCAGCCTTTAGATATTTTCAGGATCCCCTCAAGAAGGAACGGGGAGTTAAGAGTTAGCAGTGAAGATGAGGGGCTACTCGATGAACAGACTCCCTTCCACATCCATTTCTTCAAGCTGGCATTTGGGGGAGTTCAGGAGAAATTCCAGGTTCAGACAGTATCAGGGGCAGTGGATGGAAACCCCAGCGACACAGCGTTTTCCTAGATGAACCACCCACAGACACCCACAGGCAAGGATGTTTGCTTCTCTGACCATCAAGCCTAGCAAACTGCTGGGAGACGGTTTTGTTGCTGTTGTTCTTGTGCAAAAGTCTTTTTTTTTTTTTTTAAATCTTGTCTATTTTATTTGGCTTTGTTTCAAACCAGATTACTTGGAATTGGGGAGGTGTTTGAAAACTCTGATTAGAGTCTTAGCCCAGAATGTAGCTCAAATGGTAAAGACTCAGGGTTCAGTCCCTGGGTTGGGAAGACCCTCTGGAGGAGGGAATGGCGATCCACTCCAGTAAGCTTGCCTGGAGAATCTCATGGACAGAGAAGCCTGGCAGGCCACGGTTGCTCTGGGTTGCAAAGAGTTGGACACGTCTGAGCGACTAACATACACATCAGAATGATATGTTTGTTGTTCTGTTGGTTTCCCCTTGGGGTTGATGACTCAGTGGGCGATGGTTCACTGCCATCTGGGGGGTCCTGACTTGGCTCAGATCTCTGACCTGGGCAGAGGCCAGAGCCCTGCCCAGCAAGGCAGGTGGGATATGACAATCTACAGATGCCCGCTGGAGATGATCTGGGCTTTCTTCCTCTTCCTGCACAAACTGACGGATGGAGAATCGTCTTCTGGTGAACATGCTGCTTCACGAGATGTTGCCGGCCCACCCGAGTCCTGGAAACCACCTGGTGGAATGAATTATCTGTACAGTCCCGACACTCCCTGATAGGTGGAAGCTGGAAAAACACCACCATCCTTGCCACGAATCTCTGGTTCTGTGGAGCCAGGCAGCTGGAGAGGGACGGGGAGATGAGATGGCAGATTCTGGGGACAGTCCCTCCTCGGGATTTGGCTGCGAGCTTGTCTGGCCGAGGGCGGTGGTGAGGCTGTTGGACAGGGGTTGAAATGCAGAACTGATTAAAAGTGGATGAGATCTGAGGCCCAGGATTTTCTCTGGGTTTTGAGAACCTGGAAGTGCTGTGATCTTCAGATCTAATCGATGTCACAGGGCAGCAGGGTGCCGGATGTGGCGGGACAGGCCAGCCAGGAGGGGTTTCCGTGTCCTCTGAATCTCAGAAATGCCAGAGCGAGGTTTTCTTGCATGAGATTTTAGACTCCAAGATCTCTGGGAAGAAGAAAACTCAGTCCCTTTAGAACCCCAGAAGGGTGTGGGGGATGAGCTAAACCTGCCCACATCCCATCCCGATCTTGAGGGCCATCTGTAGCCCTGCTCTCCCTCGTCTCACTCTTGTATCTGTGCTCTGGATTCTTAAGAACAATAAACAAGAACAGACAGAATGGGGAAAGTAACAGGTCAACAGATTCTAGGCCTGGTGTCAGAAAATGCCTGCATGAGACAGTCAGAACCCCAAAGTCTTTCCCCACCTCCAGAAAATCAGAATAACAATGAAGAAGAAAAAAAACAGTCCAAGGAACAATGGGAAGAAATGAAAGAGACCAGAAGACATCAGCTGCGATAAAGACTAACAATAGAACTCCTAAGATGTTACTGCGTATTACAAAAGAAGAAAGTAGACTCAATGGCCCAATTATAAATTTGCTAAAAATACATATATATATCTTATATATATATTTTATTTGAACAGAAAAATAGACTACTCTGAGATGCGCGGACATCCTATGACGTAGTCACGCATCAGATATTTCTAGAGCCAGAAAAATGGTAACAGAAAACGCAGAGGTAACTCTTATTTCTGGATGTCGCCAGCGCTGGTTTGGGTCGCCCGGGGTTGAGTGAAAGCATTTGGATGCTGTCATATAAGCAATGGGAGGTGAGGAAATTTCAGCTCAGGGCTGGAGGTTCTCCACTGTCCTGCTGGGGGAGTCACGGGAGGACTCTTTCATCTCCTGCCAACTTCATGGCGGTAGAAAAAGTCCTTTCTCAAAGGATCATGTGCTAGAGGCTTTTTGCCTCCCTCTCAGAGGATTCAAAGTTACTTGACTGGAGGCTGAAGCTTGGGGTCATGTTACTTGAGACTAGTTAGTTGGCAGAGAAACGAGAAAAAGAGAGAGGGAGAGAGAGAGACCGGGCTTTAGTGACCCTTGTCTGGTAAATTTTAAATTCCCCCCCCTGCCCACGGACTACACACTCCAGCCAAGACTTGGAGCAAGACAGAAATATACAATAGTTACAAACACCAACAATACATTACAGTTTTACAGAAGAGAATACCGTTCTGTTTTTGTTTTTTGTTTTTCTCATTAGAAACGTGGATCTTATTAGGAGAGGGGGCAAGGATGAGGCTTGCTAAGACACGGCGGAGGAGAGGTTGGGTAATCAGTCTGAAAAAGTCTGTGTCACCAGCAATTCTCAGGGGCAAGCCAGGTGGGTTGAAAGGAAATGGCCTCCTCAGGATTTTGCTATTTCACCATCGTTATCTTCTTCCTTCTTGATCCCCGATGCTTTGAGAGAAAGGGGCTTCGTGGGAATGAATGTTCTTTCCTCTCTTTTCTTTCCCCATTAAGTGTGCTTAAGATAAAATTCCTAAAGAAGGCACTGAGAAATCTACTGCACGGAAGTCCTATTGTTTTTCTTTACCCCAAGATAAAAAGGTGAATAAACGGACTCCTCCAGAGCTTGCCCACCTCTCTCTGCTGGTCGTCGACGGTCCCCTGGGTGATCAGGGCGCACAGCTACCTGGTCCCTTGTTTTTGTTGTCCCTTGTAGCCTGTGTCTTGACACACACACTCAGTTGTGTCTGGACCTGGTCCCTAGCCCTTTTTGATAACGGTGGAAGTTTGGCGGGGTTCTTGATGAGTTTTATTGAATGTGCCAAAGGGACCAGGCATCCATCCACCTCCAGCCCCTAGATTCATTTCTTTGGGATGAAATAACATTTCTTGGTGTTTTTTTTTTCTCCCACTTTCATTGGTTCAGGAATGGGTGGGACCACCAGGTTAAAGCAGTATTTGCCTCCAAACCACTGCTTTTCTCTCCTCCATCAACACCAGTCTATCAAGGTTAGCTTCTCAGTGGAGACTCTTAGGTAGATTTCCCAGTGCACGTACATAGTACATGTACAAGTAGGGTGTACACATCTTAGAAAATCTGGGCATGTTTCTTTTTGGCAGGTGGGGGGCCTGGGAAAACTTACAATACTCTATTTTGAATCGGCACAGGGTAAAAACTGTATTCCTATGATAACATCCACAAGTAAAAGGAAAACCCAAAACAAAACGCAATACTTTCTAAGCATAGTATATGCTGAATTTCAGTTATTCTGTTTCTATAAGAACTCTATAGGACTCTGGCTATTAAGCCTGAACAGGTAGGTTCTTCATGATACTTCTGAATTCATCCTTCAAAAGTGACTCAATAAAATGCTACTTTAAGTTCAGACAAAATACACGGGGAAGGAAAGGGATAGGTCCTGCATGACCACGCAAGGCAGATAGGGCCTTTGGTTACAAGGAGAGTTGCACCAATTGGTTATTAGTTTAAAAAAAAAAAAAAAAAGAAAAAAAATCATTTCTAATCTGTACACTTCTTGACTGCTTCAACCAGCAAATGAAATGCCTCGATTTGAAGAAGGGGTGATAAGTTCCTTCTCACTATATATGGCTATATTTAAACATGTTCACTTTCCTGATATGTAAAATAGACTATATTATTATTATCATTGTTATTAATTTTTACAGATAGCATCAGCTCTAAAAATATCTGAATCGGAAATCACAACTATTTACTTTTATCAAAAAGCATTTGTTTGTTTTCCCTGAATTTTCACGTTTGTGCTGATGGCAGATGTGAATGGTGACGGAAACAAAGACACGAGAGATGGCCCTGGGAAGACTGCCTTGCAGCTGTCCCTCCACCGGCCCCCAGCTTGGACTGTGTGCTCAGCAAGGCACCTGGGGGGCCCTGCGCTTCCTGCTTCCGGTGAGCCACCAGCCCGGGAGTACCTCGTACTCCCTGCCCCTTAAATCCCTTAGGATTTGATGCAAGAGTGCTCTGGTACTTCCGGAGTCAAGACACTGTGTTAACGCAGCAAAAGACAGGACTGCGCCCTCTTGGAGGGATCTACAGTCCCTGGAGATGCTGAGAAGCAGTGCGGACCGGGTGCATATGCAGCAGAGGACACGACGTTTTCAAGGGCAGTGGAATGACCCCGTGTCATCATGCCTGTGACAGGTGGCCCAGTCTCATGCCGCTGTGCAGAGGGCAGGCAGAACGAATCTGCGATGCTTGTGTACTGACGGGTGGATTGTGCCATTGTACCAACAGGCAGACCAACAACAGATTCTATGAAGGACAGGCAAACCACGTTTTGTCCCATCAGGAAGACGAATGCCTGGCACTATATTGAGGATCGGCAGAGCTACGCTATTGTACTTGGGACGTCATCCATCAGCATTGTGTTAGGAGAACGACATCGCGCCACTGTCCTGAAGACAAGTAGATCAATAACGTGCCGTTTTCACTAACAGACGGGCCAGCAGCACGGCATCGTGCTAACCAGCGGCTCCACCCAGTGTTCCCGAACTGGGGAGTGGCCAGCACCACCATGCTGCTGAACTAAAATCAGGCAGGTCGACGCCAGGTCATCAAACTGAGACAGGAAGACCAACACCGAGAGAGGGCGAGCAGAACCGCTCACAATGCACACGGATACTTATTGCTTTTGTCTGTACTGGCTGCATTGATGGCTGCAGGCAGGAGAGCTGAGCTGGGAGTACAGACAGTGACACTGAGAACAGAGTACAACACCCAATGCCCAACCGTCTACATCATCCTTCTGAGATGTTCCTGCTTCCTGCACATGTGACTTAAGCACAGGCCCCCACGCAAGGGCCAAGTACCCTTCCTGATGCAAGAGGGTTAAGGGGAAGCTTCAGGGGGGCAGGGAAGGAGCCCACAGACTTTGACAGCGATACCAGCACAGTATCACCCACCGTGGCCAGACACAAGCCTGGAGCAAAAACGCAGCTGTAGTCCCAGCGAAGTGGCCCACGGGAAATCATGCTTGTTTTAAAGTGCGAGATGTTGACACTGTCCCTGGTAAAACCTATTTTTTTTTTTTTTTTTGAAAAACATAAAGTGCTTTTTATTTTAACTTTTTTCTGAAAACTTAAATACCACAGGAAACAAAAAAGAAATTCTATTATAATAAGTACTTTCCCTGCCTCAGCAGGAAGGATTCAAAAGTCTGAACTGGGCATTTCAATTGGGGACTTTTTTTTTTTTTTCCTTTCGTTTTTTTCAGGTTAAAAAAAAATCAGATTTTATTCTGTTCTTCGGTAACATACAGTCGCTTTGAATAAGCTATTCTTTTGCATATTTGACACTTGCATATCTTTTGAGTCTACGCTAGTGATGTACAGAAAGCGTTTTTCTTCTCCACCCTAAAGCAATGCTCAGAGTTCATACTGTTGCCTGGGCACCCGCCTTCTGAACCCTTTCCAGATTGCCAGGGGGCAATTAGAATTGAGTACAAGTGGTGCAACTCACCCTGATGATATCTCAAAATAAAATCTCAGGTACTATGGAATACTGAAGTCAATGAAGACATTTGAGGAAGGGTTTTGCGCTGGGATCCTGGCTTACGATGCAGCTTTCCCCAGGCCATGAGCATCCCCCGTAGCCTTCCAACAGTGGGGTCCATCCAGCAGGTGATGGACAGACGTTCCTAGAGGTGGCCAGGCAACACCCCAAACCAAAATCGTCAACCCACTCTTCGAACGCCGGCCACCTGTTCCAGCATCCTTCTTCAGCGGAAGCCAGGAGGGATGAAGATGCTGCCCTCCGAGGCTGTGGCGGACAGCCACGAGAGAAGAATGAGGAGTAGGTGGCCTCGGCGGTGTCTAGAACGTGGTAGTGGTGGCTGCGAGTTCTGTTCTTGTCATCTTCCAAAGAGGGCAGTAGAGTTGTTACAAGGAGGCGCCATACCCTACGGCTTGGCCCGCTTTGCTTCTGATGGACCCGGTAACGGCTCTCAAGGTTTTAAGGGAGCTTCCGCTGGAGTCTCTCTTCTTTCTGGGGGCTTTGCAGAGCCTTTCTGTTTCAGAGTTCATGCAGAAAACCTCCGCGGCAGGTAAGCTGAACAGCACCCCTCTTTGGACCCCGCCAGAAGTCTCTCCTCCGTGTGGGGGTGGTTCAGATGCTCTGATCCCGTGAGCTTCCATGGGCTCCGCCCCCCGGCAACACGCGGACGTCCGGGGAGATGTGGTTCTCAAGTTTGCACTTTTCTGGACCACTGGGAGCTTTTCCAGTCAATGCTTCTGTAGGGTAAATACAGTTCTGCCTTAAGAACTTAGGGGAGGTGGGTAAGGGGGAGCTCTCAAAGTGGTTCGTCTCTGACCTCGTCCCGACACTGAACTTGGGACTGGTGTTCCCGTGGAGGCTCTTGGGAGGGCTGGAGCCCACACTGTAGAGGACCTGCCCTTCGTCATCTGTGTCCGCGTCAATGTACTGGTGGATGCCAGCTTCGAAGTTGAACGCTATTGCTGTGTGTTTCTCGGGCGACCGGGGGGGTGTCCGAGCGCTCGCTGTGGTGTAGATGGAGGACTCTGGACTCAGCACAGGCCTGTCCAAGAGGGTGGCACACTCCAGTCCTGCCACAGCTGCGGCAGCACCCCCCCGGTTCCTAAGAGGGTCATGGTACATCCCCAGAATGGGGACTAATGGACTGGGGTCGCCCTCCATGAAGTTGACTTTCAGAGCTCGAAGCTTCAAGGGGTTGGTGGTCTTCATGGAACTCTTGGGGCTCTCGATGAAGAAACTGGAGTGATGGCTGGCATCAGGGGTGGAGTTGGCCTCCACGAACCTACCACCAGTGGCACCCAGAGCTCCCCGCCAGCCAACCTCTGGGGCCATGCCACCTCCAGTTTTGCTGGGAAGTGATGCCAAAGGGCTGTGGGAGAACCTGGTGGCTTCAGGGAAGTCTGTGGCACAGCTTATGAAGCTATCAATGCTCGACATGCTCCGCATGTCAATGACCCCTTCTGTACGAGTGGGCAGAGGGGCCACGGGGCTGGGGATACTCTCCATTTCAAGTTCTTCCTTTGGTTTGCTCTGGGTGGCTGACTCCTTAGTATTGAGGATGGGTTGAGATTGGGTCTTGGCCATCTTGTTGTACATGTCTTCCAACTGCTGGACGTTCAGGTGCTGAGGACTAGAAGATGATCTGGCTTTCTCAGGGGATCCCTGCTCCTTGGTTTCAAAGGATTTGCTTGAGCTGGTTTCAGACAGTGTCCTCTTGGTCCATTTCCATTTGTTGGGAGACAAGTGATTATCTTGCACTTTCTCTTTCTGACCCACATTCTCTCCATTTTTCTCAACCACAATGTCCATCATCTCGATGCTCCGGGGGAATGCATCCTTCATGTTCATGGATACGATGCTGCCGTTCCTCTTGGCTCTCTCCAGAGCCTCTCTCCGCTTGATGGCTTTCTCCTGCCTCTTTTGCTCTTTGTAAAACTCAGAGAAGTTATTGACAATAATGGGGATGGGAAGAGCAATCACCAGGACCCCTGCGATGCAGCAGAGACCCCCCACAATTTTCCCCAGGAGAGTCTTGGGGTAGATGTCTCCATACCCAACGGTCGTCATGGTGATGGTGGCCCACCAGAATGAGGCCGGGATGCTTTTGAACTTGGTGTCATCCTCATCCTTCTCGGCAAAGAAGACAAGGCTGGAGAAGATCATGATGCCCATGGCGAGGAAGAGGATGAGCAAGCCCAGCTCGTTGTAGCTCCTCCGCAGGGTGAAGCCCAAGGACTGGAGGCCAGTGGAGTGACGTGCCAGCTTAAGGATGCGGAGAATACGCATGATCCGGAAGATCTGGACCACGCGGCGGACGTTCTGGAACTGCAGCACGCTCTTGTTGGATTCAGTGAGGAAGATGGTGACGTAATATGGCAGAATGGCCAGCAAGTCAATGGCGTTGAGTGGGCCCTTGAAGAACTTCCACTTTTTGGGGGAGGAGAGGAACCTCAGTAGGTACTCCATGGTGAACCACGCGATGCACACGGCCTCCACGTGGGCCAGCTGGGGGTTGTCTGTGGTCTGACCGAACTCGTCAAGGCTCTGCAGCTCGGGCAGGGTGTTGAGAGACAGGGCAATGGTGGAGAGGACGATGAACATGATGGAAATTATGGCAAGGATCTGTGAGGAGAAGAGAGTGGGATTTAGTTAACAACCACCAATGGGATGGTCATCCTAATACTCTGGGTCTGCAGGACATTCCTCAATGCTCAAGAGCATTGTCATATCTCATCAATTAGCTAATGGCTGGATGTTTGAGATTAAAAGATTATTTATTCAAATCCATTTATCACATAGACTTGGAAACTGATGCCCAGAGAATTGAAATGGTTTAAAGCTAATCATCAAGCCCAAGGGTCAGTCAAATTTGTCTATAAAGGGCCAGGTAGTAAATATTTAAGACCTTGAAGCCCATGAATTCTTGGTTGCCACCACTTAACTCTGCAACTGTAGCACAAAAGTGAATGAACATAGCTGTTTCAATAAAACTTTATTTACAAAAACTGGCAGTGGATTGAATTCGACCTGCAAGTCATAGTTTATTGTCTCGTGATCCAGACCAGTGGTTCATAACTATTATGGAGTGGGGTACCGCTTTCCTGACCCGATGCTAGTGATAATAAGTTACCCTTTATCGAGTGTTCACTGTATGCTAGGCACTGTGCTAGTCACTTCCCATGAAGCTCCTTATTTCATTCTTTTTTTCTTTTTTATTTTTTTTTAGATTTTATTGAATTTTTATTTTACAGATTATATGGCCACATTAACAGAAGTCTTTTTTTTTTTTTTTAGTTGGAGGCTAATTACTTCACAACATTTCAGTGGGTTTTGTCATACATTGATATGAATCAGCCATAGAGTTACACGTATTCCCCATCCCGATCCCC